>NC_139323.1:37142644-37740144 GCF_056507025.1 Lutjanus erythropterus
CCAAGAGATAAAGGCTTGTTTTTAAAATGTATGTTTATATTTTTTATATCTTAATCCTCACATATCTGTCTAAAGCAGAGCTGGATCTACTGAAGTCATACACTGCTTTTAAATGCTGACAACAAGATAATAATCCTGTGGATGCACTATACTGTATGTAACAGCTACCAACTCCATGAGAGGCGATTCAGGCAGGTTTGCATATAATAAGCTCTTCACACATATGGCCAACGCACCTCTTTCAATTGGGTGCTGTAATTAAACCATGTTGCGCTGCTCTCGAGTTTCTGTTTTGCTCTGCTGTGCCAGATGCTAAACTGTTCACCAGAAAGTGTTGCTATAATTGCAGCAATCACTTCTGTTCATGCGGCATTTCATAAACCCCACCTCCGTCCCACCAGCATCACCCCCCGTAGGCTCTACGACTAAGGCCTCCTGGGAGAAGAGATATCATCGCCCTGCCTACCTGAGGCACGATTTATAAAATGTATGTAAACTTTATAGGAAAATTCTCCTTCATCGCATAAAATAAAATGGTTGAATTGTCAGTGCTGCAATAACAGTTGAGCAAACTTGGTACCTTGGTCAACTTTCTCTTTTTACTGTAAAAGTGACTTAGGTAGCACAGTGAAAAGGGGCAGGACTTGGGAAGGGTGTGTTATCTTTTTTTCAGTTCATGTTTGGAAATCATATGAACACATTCACACAAAAAAGTCAAAAACTGTAAAATAATTGTTCTTTGGTGCCCTTATTTAGAAGGGGTGGTGGGGTTAGACATTGAAAGTGTACAAAAGAGGGCTGAGTTGACTTGAGGGCTCCACTAATATATTTTCAGTCTAACATTTAGACTTTGTGGCTTGTAAAATGCTGTCAGTGCCTGACGACTCAATGAACAGCCTCATACCCACTAAGATCACTAAATATGGTTAAGTACATCTGTCTTTTAACAGCAGTGCTGGGATTCTGCATGAATATCAGAATAGCCACTAACATTTAAAATGGAAAACGGACAACTTTTCACCCCTCGCTCTGCTGTGAAATGATCAACACCACTTTGGAAATAAGAGAGAAGACAGAAGCATGTTTGCTGAGGACGTACGCTGAAATGACCACAATTTTATATTTAAATTGGAAACAGGCGAACGCTATTATAGTGGCACGCTGCGTAGTAATAACAGTTTGAACAATGTTACTGCTTTGCACAAAGGAGAACGGTAAGGGCAGCGATTGGCGTTAGGGTGGAGGGGGTAGTAACAGTAGAAGAAAACATTGGGAGAAAAAGTGTGAATTTAGTCTATAATGGAAACATAATTTTCTGGGAAATACCGTAGAATTGCATAGTGAAAGTGAGGCTTATAGGGAACCAATCAGAACGTAGATCATTATTCTATAACCATTACACTGTGCAATCAACATTTACTTCATGATAATTTAAAGCAAAAACATGTCTATTTCCTCTTCAATCATGTATATTGGTGATATATGCAGTATGTGTGTGTGTCTGGTGGCATATATGGCGGTTTGTGCCGCTGTTGCGAGCATCATACTCACCATACCCTGGGCGGCAATGAGTGCAGCCAGGGTGCTTCTCCCTGAGGTGCCGGGGGTACATAGTGACAGACGGACCTCCTGTCCTCCCACCAGTGTCCGGTCCATCTCTATCAGCACAGCCTCCGCCTGCTCCGCGCTCTCGTACTCCACCACGCCGAAGCCTCGGACAGGGCTGCCCTCATCCTGAGCCAGCTACAAGAAAAAAATGTAACTATTACAACTGTTTAATTAAGGATACAGCTTTTTAAACTGTACATAAATATGTTTAAAACATGTATATTATGAGTTGAAATTGAAACTTTTAATGGTACAAACCATGTGACAAGTCATCAATAAACGAACAAAAAGAAAATGTCATATCACGCACAGATTTTAGAGGAAGGATCAAAGGCTGGCAGGTGAGTTTTCAAAGTCAGGAATCTCAGCTCACAGTGAAATAATTGGTATTGACTTTACTCTCAGCCCTTCACATATACACACACAGTACACACACAATGCATTGTGGTCGGTTTATGCTTCAGGGCAAGAAAAACTTCACTTACAGACCATTTCATTTAACCAATAAGATCATTTATGATTGTGCAACAGCTTTGCTCACAATAAAACGTAATCAGACCTCCTCTGCTTTGTTTTCTTCACCGCTGTGAGATTTATACTTTTGGTTCTCTTACTGAGGCTCAGAATAATTTCATTAATTGGGTTACATTCATATAATTATTCTGGTTGTGTACACAAGTTGATGCCTTTTGTCACTTGCTCTCCTGTTAAAGTGGCTGATTAAAATGACAGGGTGCTGGCTGCTTCCTCTCATTTCTTTGCTGCTCCTGTTAAGTCACAGGAAAAACTACTTAACAGACCTGTCTTTATCCAGATGCCCTCATCAGCTGTACCGACATGTTACTCCTCTTTGGATCATTTTAAAAGGCAATTACAGTCTTTCTGTTAAAGGTCCTGGGGCTTTGTTTCTGTGTGGAGGATTCATGGATCTTTTTGTCTGCTTAGCTTTTGGTGACCTCCCATAATCTAAGAATGTGTAGGGTCTGTGAGGCGGCGTGCAGGGAACATAGTAAAGCAGAGGTGACAACCTCAACCAGATGCATATCCGTATGTTGTTTTTTTTTTCAACACGCTGCACCAAACTGTGACTTCTGTGTACCTTTACAATGATACAGATAATCGATGGATGGGTTATCTGAGTGCCTCAATACAGATCTTTCCTGAACTAGTGGAGCAAATGAAACCTACAACCTTGGTGGATGAATACAACAATGCTGACGGTGCTATCCCTTTGTCAGCATGAAGAAACGAGAACTATGCTCCAACACAAAACACTACATGAACCACTGAAGCCACTGTTAGATTGTTGGAAAAAAAGAAGACCTTAGATCTGATTAACTGACACTAAAACCTAATGCCTACACCCATTTTCCCCTCCAGACATCACCAATTATCTGTACGAATGAAAAACGAGCACACCACCAGAGGCATTATCGCCACGAGTTGTTTTAATGGAGAGAATGTGTTTTAGAGTGGCTTTTTTCTTCCATATGAAAGAGGAAATGTACTCCCTGATAATTGCAATAATCTAATATGAGCTGCATACTGCTCAATAGAAGCCCTTTTTTCATCCCCCTCAGAGAGGGCAACACGCCTGGAAACATTACTTTCATTTATTCCATCTTTTAATAAATCATCAGGGCGAGCAGAGGAGGTCCCTGCAAACAGCCTCTTTTCTATTTCTGCACAGGTCCACGACTCTATCTGGGAATAGTGATACCATTTATCCAGAAAGCTATAAAAATATATATTGTGATTCAATGGCCAAAATGCAATCTCCCCCAGAGCAGGCTATCTATGAGGCCGAAGTTACCATGGTGATGAGCGAAAGTGAGTCACCAGCGTGGATTCTAAAGCAAAGTCCAAAGTTGCTACCTGATTGCTAATTCATTCATATTGTTTAAAACCAACAAGAGCTCACAGCGAGGATCTGTGTTACCAATATAACTTTGAACAAGAAACTATTCCACTTTCTAGCATCTGTGTGTGTGTGTGTGTGTGTGTGTGTGTGTGTGTGTGTGTGTGTGTGTGTGTGTGTGTGTGTGTGTGTGTGTGTGGGACACTACGGTAAGTGACAGATAACTGTGTGTTGTGGTGGAGGTAAAAGAGCTTGTCTCAGCTCCTTTTGTCAAAAAGGATAGATAGAAAATGACATGATGTAAGAGATACATCCTCTTCCTGCACTGCTCCAGGGAGTGCACGCACATGTGC
The DNA here is from genome assembly GCF_056507025.1 of Lutjanus erythropterus. Taxonomy (NCBI): domain Eukaryota; kingdom Metazoa; phylum Chordata; class Actinopteri; order Lutjaniformes; family Lutjanidae; genus Lutjanus; species Lutjanus erythropterus. Next base: position 37,146,464 of record NC_139323.1, read on the forward strand.
ACACACACATGCATGCATGTTTCTGTATGTGTGTCAAGACAACAGAAATATGGGCCGATTTAAACCAAGCAATGGCAATCTTCTGCTACCAAATTAATGGCCACATCCAACATACAGGGCGCCAGACTGCCACGTAGTTGCGGTTTGCAATGGAGCAACTAAATTTTCAGGAGGGGAACAACAATTGGTGTGTGTGTGTGTGTGCGTGTGTGTGTGTGTGTGTGTGTGTGTGTGTGTGTGTGTGTGTGTGTGTGTGGAGCCAGGCGCTCCGTGTTTGCATGAACGTCAAGGTTTGGTCGGTAACCTGGACGTGTGCCTGGGATGTCAACACAGACTGAATTACATGCTGAATATTCAATTCATTCTCACTGCAGGATGTCCAAACCACAGGAAAGTTCAGGAAAATGTGAAGTGAAATGAACACACATTATTGATGAGCTGATACTCACTTATTGGACATTAATTTAAAAATCTTTGACTTTTCAGGATTTTGTGTCTAATAGTCTACTACTGTAACTTTTGGGATCAAAATGCTGATCTGTCATGAACAAATAAAATGTACCTGTAAACTAGTTTGTAATTCTTATTAGATAATATATTATGTATCCAGGGGTGTTCTGTGAGTTTGTGTCTCCAAACATGACAGTGAAATACAACAAAGTACTACAGAAACATCACTGCATTGCATATGAACATATATTTTATGTGTACGTGCATGAAACAAAACTTGCACTTTCCAGCAGCAACGTCTGTGGAGAGTGGAGAGTCTATGGGCATGATGACACTCTTCATAGACACACAATTTTAACACAAGACAGTTGTTATCTCATCTCTCGGTCAAGATTTAGTTACAATCCTGGACTAATGTTTGATGGAAAGAAATGGATTAACATTGCCTATTGATTAAATTAAAACAGGAAGCGTGCAGTCTTATCTTAAATATTGTTTGTTAATACCTCATCCTGTTCTGATAGGTCTACTTATTCTTTGAGCAACAGACAAAGCAAGCTGGTTTAAAGGAGGGAGGATTGTAATGGGAGCACTGGGGCAGCAGGTGTAACTGTGCTCATGGGATTTTAGCAGGGAGCAACAGTGCTACCAGTGGAAAAAATGAGTCTGGAGCCCTGAACATGCCACATTTTCTTTATTGCGGCTGGTCAATAAATGGATCTCTCCAGGCCAGACAGCACTGCTCAATAGAAACATTACTTCCGCAGAAGATTAGACGTTTCTGTCAAGAAGGTTCAGTCATTTCCAGTGTGTGAGGAGCAGCTAAATAATGCAGGCAGGCTGATAGCTTAAAGCTAATGGATGGCGTTGGATAATGATGATGCCTAAAAGCTAATGGTTTATAGTTAAAACACACCACTTGACCTATTGTTGGTCATGGCTGAAGTCAATTAAAATACTTAAAATTACATGAGGAGCGCTTGATTTACCTTTCAAAGGATGTGTCCACAGTCTGAGACTGTTCAAGTGTCTGGAGCAGAGATCAAGTGTCCAAGAGCTATTTAATCCTGTATTGTCATACTTGCATGTTTTTGTAAATTACAAGTGAAGTGACTAATTACAGATTTTGGAGACACTGGATGTTCATTGTAGAGCTAGATGGTTTACCTGGCTGGGTTGATAAATCAGCGATGAATAGATTGTTGCAGACACATGTGGATCTGTGTTCATGGTGGCCATATTAATAGATGTCAAAACAGAAATTCAAAATATTGATTGGCTGCATGACACGGGACGTCCTGCACAAATCTGGCATTTTTAGATAGCCAAGCTGCAAGCGATGTCACGATTCTTTAAATGCATGTTTCAATTTGCCATCGTTAGACTTAGTTTATACACCCTGACTTTCATTTACATTTTCTAATTATTCTTTAAAAAGAGTCTTTATGGTATCAAGAGTGATGTAACAGCTGGAAATCTATGCTGTGTCATCTCTTAAGTGTTGCTTTTTTTCCCCTTCGGACGAGCACCAGACGCTGCAAGTAGGCAACTGGATTAAGATTCTGCCTTTTTGATTTGATTATTTAATTTTAAAGCTCATTTTCATCTATTTTTCTAATTTAATATTGAAATTGTGACACTCCTACAAGCTACTGTTCCCTCAAAAATGACAGGCTGCAAAAACACTTCATGGTCCACTGACGAAGTGCAGAAGTATCAAGTGCACAATGCCCTAAATATGTTACAGGAGTCGCATAGCTCGTGTTTGTGCGCAAAGTCAGTGAGGGAGAGAGAGTGACGGTGAATTAAGCAGAGCAGAGAAAAGTTTGAGCAGTGAAGTTATCAATCTGTCAGTAAATGCACAGTGTAGGTTACAGTCTGTCAGTGCATAAAGGCTGCAGTTTTTCAAGACTCCCATCTGTTGGAATAACGTCCCTATGACATCAGTCATCAGTCCAGCCTACGTTCAGGGAGTAGTATCTGCTGCAGAAAAATGAAAGTACCAAAAACACGTGGAGACGAGCTGTAACATGCTTTTGAAATGTGGATTTTCAGACACATTAAAGTGACCAGATGAAATAAATCCAACTACTGAGCTGGAAGAAGAAAAGAAAGTCAACAAGAAACCAAAGACGCTGAATTTGACTGTGCCTTTTCTACTTTTGATGTTCTCTTCACTCGTCTCTATTGCAGTCAGAATGCACACGGTCTGAAAAGTGACTGCTATAGTTCTTTAAAGGTCTTCTGTGGAGAGAGCCGACTTTGAATAGTGATAGCAACTGAACAGATCTGAGTAATGCGCCTCAGAAGCTCCAAACCAGACTGTGACTTCAGTGTCAAAATAATTATTTTAAAGGTCTGGTGTGTAAGATTTAGGGAGATCTGTTGGCACAATATGGCAGAAAAGGAATATAATATTCATACGTATGTTGTCATTAGTGTATAATCACCTGAAAATAAGAATTGCTGTGTTTTCGATACCTCAAAATGAGCTACAGAGGGCGTGGCTCCTCATCCAGAGCGGCCACCATGTCGCACTGAAATGTTTCTACAGAAGCCCAGAACAGACAAACCAAACACAAAAGGCTCTAGACAAGCCTTCTGCATTTCCCACAAGCTTTATGGTCACTGTAGGTTCTCCTACATGCTCGGAAGGGGAGGGTGAAATGGTATGTTTGGAATTAGCAAGCTCAGCGCTACGTTCCACTAAATTTCCTCCAATGCTATTAAGTATACTATGCATACTACTAAAGATCATTATAATAGATGCATCTGCCAATAATTTTTTTATTAAAAGTTTGCTCTGGAAACCTGCTTCCCAAACGTCAAGATACCATCATCAGATTGCATGTTTTGCCCAACAGCCTGAAGTCCAAAGACATTCAGTTTATTAGCATAGAGGACCAAAAAAAACACCAAACATTCACAACTGAAGAGCTCCTGACACAGAATGTTTGGTATTTTTGCCTTGAGAAAATTAATAGACCTAGAGGTTTATTATTTCTGGACCTAACTGTAGTTTGTATTGATTATTTATCATTATAAAAAACCTAAGTTACAATCCTTACTGATTAATTTTCTGCAGATAATCAACAGTTTAAGTTTTAGAGTATAACAACATTTACAAGAAAGATACTGAAGCAATAAGTTTCAGAGGATTTGTGACTGCAATTAAATATAATGAACTGATAATTGTAACAGACGTTTTAGTGTAAAAGTGGACAGATTACAGATCAGTGAGAAACAAATGTATTTGTACTTTCTAAGCCTGAGCACTGATGCCTGTTCCCGTCAGAACTCAATCAAGTGGCCCTTCACTTCCTCCCTCCCTTCACCCCTCCTCTCATTTGTCTGCTGCTCCCTCCGGTCTGAACAGAGGATGGATGGAGGCAGGGAACGAGAGAGGAAAATGGATGTATGTGTGGAGGAGTAGGTCGATAGGCTATTATCATCAGCATACATTAAGCAAACTGTATGGAAATGACCTGAACCACTCTACCTCTTGAGAGATAGATGGATGGAAGAGGGATTGAGAGCAGGAGTGATGAGGGGATGGAAAGAAAAAAAGAGGAGGAGGAGGAGGAGGAGTTACGAAGAAAAACATCAGTGATTGATGAGGCTAACTGTGGACATGAGCCACAAAAGACAGGAGAGAAAACATAAAAACTTACTCATCATCGTCTGTGTTCACACACAACAAATAAAAGTAGAAGTGGGTAAACTGTGAAACATACATTATATATTCAATTGGATTCAAATTGGATTGTGTGCAAATGGTATTCAAGCTATCATCAACTATGTGTGTGTGTGTGTGTGTGTGTGTGTGTGTACATGTGTGAGTGATGATGTGAAACCTGAGTGAGCCTCTCTCTACTGAGATTGTTCTCAAACTACACTCACGCTGTATAAAATATTCAATCATTACTCAGATCTGCACAAGCAATTACGTAAATCCAATGCCGGCATGTGTGTCTCCTGTATGTGAGCGTTGTATCTGCCAGCTGTTGTGTTGTTCTCTCCCTGTTGCGTTCACGTATATGTGTATCACCCAAAAATACAAATAAATTTAGCACTTTTACTCTTTCAGAGCTGCAACCATTAATCGAAAAATTGCTGATTAGAAATTCACTTGAAAGACTAAGTTTTTAAATGGTGACGTAGCATATATGTGGTTTCACTTCAGTTTACAGTTCTGTTATAATGTGCCCTTATTACCCTCCAGTAAGACCCTAATACTGCCTCATAAAGAACAGATTATTTCTAGTTTTGCCTAATTAGATACAAAGTACATCTGTCACATCTTATTAGAGTACTGTAAAATAAAGTGCAACTGAACAAACTAAAGTTGACATTATTATCATAGCGTGACGCAGCGGTGTGCACATTCTCATGAACACATAACAAAAAAAATTTAAACCCATAATACAGAAGGGCTCCCAATAAAAAAGTTGAAATTGTGTTGATCGTTATGCAGCATTTTGTTTGATATATTAAAGCTTAGATACGTTGGAGAAAAATTGGCAATCTAAAGTTATTGAAACATCAGGCACCATTAAAGTGAACAGCTTTATTTTATTTGGACCCCCTTTAATGTTGTAGACACCTTTTACTTCTTATTGTAATGTATGGCAATTGCTCTACCTTGTCCTCAAGGTATAATTTGGAAAAATTAAAGAGTAATTAACTGCATAAATTTGGTACTTCATTCTTCATGCTGTAAATTACCCTCGATGTAAATCAAAAACAGATTGGCCCAGAAGTAATTCTCCTCCTGCGAAGGTAATTACCCTACATCAGTCTAATTAACAGAATTCTTTTTCAAAGCTTGGAGTAGAAATAATGGGCTAAACTAACCCACAGCAGCATGAGGTCTATGATGTGTCAATCAGCAGGTCAGGATAGATGTGGCTAACATCTCAAATAAGCAGTGTGTGTCAGACTTGTACACAAAGAAACATATACAAGTACAACATATATACAAGAGAGAATCACATTTTTGCATTTGATCCATCCAGTGTATTAGAATGGTTCAAAAGCAAAACGCCACACAAGCTGCCCCAGACAGAATTCAAACCCAGGAATTTCTTTCTTCTTTAACCACTGAGCCAGAGTGTCCCGTAAGGAGCTGGTCCACCAAATCGCCTTTTCCCCGCTGATACCAACAAGCACTCTTCTGGAAGCGCTTTAACGTATTGGAAGTGCAGCTTTTTACAGCACATCTGCTGAAGTAACTTAATTTTCCAGATAGCGTGTGCTCCAACCATCGAGATAAATAAAAGATGGATGCCGTGGCTTTACTTTCTCTGGCTGCACGAAAATGAGGCCGAAATATTCCAGATACGAGTGCTGCCGTTGTTGCTTTTAAACAACAGTAGCTCAGACGCTACAGAGACGGTCAGTCGTCTGCAGCGGCCTGGGTTTGATTCCTCGTGTCCTCCCCAGACTCCCCAGCACAGAACAGACACCCAGAGCCTCATCACATGGCTGGTCTTTGCGATCAGAGCAACACATATTTACAATATGCTACAAACAACTGGGAGAAAAAAAAGAAAAAATCCTGCTGTTCTCAGGAAAAAAACAGCCTCAGGTCTTCACTGTTCACAATGCTGAGCAGCTGTATGTATTGTAACAGAGAAAAAGAGATACATGTACAAAGTAAGAAATGCAAGTTGTTGCATAATGTTGGAATATATCAGAGCATTATTTTTAGTGTGCTGGAATTAAGCTGAAATCAGGTATTTTGTTACATCATACTCATTATTTAATCCCCCCTCGACAACATAATCAAATATCTCTGCAAAATGAGTCAAGTCAAAGTGCAGCGGCACTCAAGAGGTAAATTGATTTTTTAGCATAATTAACAGCAGGTGACGACTGACTGTTATCCTTGTGCAGTATGACAGCCTGCCATAAACTTATTTCAGTTTTTAAAGATATAAAAGCCTGACGTCAAGAAGTTCACAGTTAATAAACACCGACATCCTGTTTTTTGTTCTCAGCTCTTGATTTGTGTTGTTGGAGTTCATGCAGATGTGAAGGTGAGTTAGTGAAAATCTGACCAAACCTCTAAAATCAAGGAAAGTATTCAGATGGACACAGATGTTATGTTAGCAGCTTTTACATTTAGATGTATCCTAAAGTGCATCTTGAGTAACTTGACTTGTGATGTTCAGGTTTCAAGGTTTTTTATTCTAAAACACAGGGTCGCAGAATAAAATGCGAGTTGTGTTCTCTGAGGAAAGATTTAAAAAAAAAAGCACCAAACGCCACCACATTAATACCTTAGCTGAATTATTTTTTTTTATTATCAGCAAGTATAATTGGTTCAATAGCAGAAATATTAAAATACAAGTGAGGACTTTCACTGAAGTCAAGACCAGACTGATATTTAATCAAAGACTTAAGTTATTATGGGACACAAAGATATTGATATTCTCTGGTGTCACGGAACAGTTTTGCAAGTACTGAATAGATTCAACAATGGAAACTTTGTAATAAATGGTCTTCTTCTAAATGTGTAATGTGTTTTGTGTCTGTGTGTGTTAGGGCTGTTGCAAAAACCACAATTTTGAAATCCCACACTACTGACAAGCCAACTGTGGGGGATGGCAAGCAATAGCAAACAAACGCTACGTTCATGGTTTTCCTTTCTTCCGTCTTGTTTTCATTTGCATGTTGTTGTAGAAATATCTGAACTATTTTGTTTCCAAATTTTCAGACCTATTTATTGTCAATTTATGCTTTTTAACATGTTTTTCAAGAAGTTTATCTGAATTTAAGCATAATATTTGACAAACCTAGATAAGAAATCCAAGATATTCATAAATGTGGTGAAAGGTCAAACTCTCAGGTAGTCTGTAAGAATGAGTGAACTCCAAGTGCATGGCTGACTAATGCGTTTGTGCGCTGCACTTGCATGGCTGATTGGAAGAAGGAACAGTCAGAGAGATGTTGGTGGCTGCAGGCCATGTGGAGGCACTCACGCGGGTTTAATCCATCCCTCACACAATAATACACAAGTTACTAGTTACTATTACTAAACAAAACGTGCATCAACAAAACAACCCAATCCAACCAGTATCCCTCTGCAGCTGTTGTCAGTTTCTATTAGTGGAAGTTGGCAACCACACACACACACACACACACACACACACACATATTTTGCAGAAAGAAAAGGCCATCAGCAGTGTGCAATTTGTGTACAGCAGAAAAAGTCTGCACTGGGGCAAGGAGAAAAGATCGACTGTAAGTTTTGGTGAGTTTTATGAGTTTAACCTGTCGGGTGCTCACACGGGCTGGGGTGATGTGGGACTAATGTTGTAATACCAAGGGGCAGTTGAGAAAAACTGTGTGAAAATTAAGTCTCATTTGAAGCCAACTAAGTGACGAGAGCAGCAGGTTTTATGCTGGAAGTTTATGCTGCCACAAGAGCTGCATTAGCTCAGTTGTTGGTCTGGTCTGTGTCTTTGTTGCTGGTGTCCATCCAGCAGCTAGCTTGCTCTGACCATAAAGACGCCAGCTGGGCAGTGAGCTCCACACACAACATTACACTTACTGCATTACTGCACCTAATTACTTTGTTCATCATAAATTCACTAATTTGCAGAAACAAAGAAAAAAAATTCTGTTCATACTGCATACTGAGCTGTTGAGCCGAGCTAAATAATCGCACAGGAAATTCTGTCACAACAGCCCTATATTGCATGTGTGGGTGTGCGCGGCTGTGCCTGCGTGTGTGCATGTGTGTAACGGCGCAGAAACCAAAGATGCTATGCTAATCAGTGTGTCTGACAGCTCTTGACCCTAAGTCATGGTCCCCAGCCAAGAGATGCTGACTGAGTCACTGGCAGGTTGAAGACTGGGTGGAACTCCCCTGCCAGTTTGTGTGTGCGTGTGTGTATGTGTGTGTGTGTGTGACAGAGTTTAAATGGCCATATCAGCTGTCTGAACTGAGTGATGAGGTCACGACGGCCCTGTCACAGCTGTCTGTGAAGAAAGGTACATGACCTGTCACAGTGATGAGTTTAACAGTAAAGATCTGTATGAAAAGAGCTGGATGAGTCCGTCCGTGTGTGTGTGTCTGTGTGTGTGTTATTAAAAGCAAACTAGATAAAACAATCAAGAAATCATTAGTCTTAAGATTGGGTTAACCCACATGAAACAATTCTACTAAACTGAAGCTCAACTTCACCAAACGGCAAATATTTGCGGAGGTTTTTTTCATTATCTTTGTGCGCAGCATCGCACAATTAAAACATGACACCTATCTTAGAGTTACTCCTTTGGATAAAACTTTGAAAACACTGCAAGTTTCACCAAAGGGGGCAATAATTGTGTCAAGCTTCTAAAGATTGTACTTGGAAAGACTTTAATTAGCTGTGAGACAATCAGTGCAGATGATTGTGAGGAACATGTTTTTTTCCCCAGAGTAAATCACATTACATATTCAAAATGAGCTTTTTTTCTGTTGCTTCTGAATAAAACTGCCTACGTTTTCTGACAGCAAAAGAAAGCTCATGATATGTTCCTCTTACCGCCTCTTTTGTTCATTGTTGAAAAGTGCTGCTTTGTAAGCTTGTTCATCCATCTTTTTTGTCAATCTTTGTATCCGTCTGTCCATCCTTCTCTTTTTATGATCTGTTTTGCAGTGCTTATTTTCTCAGTCAGTAGTGGAGGAAGTATTCAGAGCCTTGACTGCTATACTATTATATATTATATCATTATATTGTTATCATTCATGCATAATTTAAAAGAAGGACTTTTGAAGTTGGTTGTTGGATAACTATTTTTTGTATAGATTCGCAACTAATGATGATGGCTTCAGCTGCTGAATATTTTCTTATTATTAAACCAATTATTGTTCTTAAATTCTGAAAAAGGTGAGAAATTGTCACATTTACTCAGAGCCAAAACTGACACCTTCACCATGTTTGCTTTATCAACTCAACAGTCCAAACCTCAATATATAAAAAAAAAATAATCAAAAGGAGTAGCAGCAAATCCTCATAGCTGTGAAGCTGGAACCATGAAATGTTTTTGCAAATCATTCCAGCTGTACTTGTACATCCTCTTATGTACTTTATTAACGAAACGCCATATTTTTGTGTGCAAAAACCTTCATTTGTAAAGTAACTAGAAACTAAAGCTGTCAGACAAATGTAGTGAAGCGAAAAGTACAATATCTCGAGTACCTCTCGATCTCAGACTCAAGTATGACACAAGAACCATACATTCATACTCAAGTACAGTACTTGAGTAAATGAGCAAATGCTCTTAATGTACAAATGTGCGACCACATGTATCCAGGAATATCACAGATTCCTCCCACATTCTTCTACACCTCATTTTGTTTTATTTGGTGCTGAGAAAAATACTGAGGCACTTGTATTCGTAATTCAGCAGAGATCTCTGTTTCTCAGTTATTTCTACTATGATTTTTTTTTTTTTACTTTGCTTGTCAATTAAAAACTGCTGCCAGGATACATTATTTTCATTTCTCGTAGCAATTTCTGCTACCTGCTGCCTCTTCTTTTTTGTTCCAAACAAGCATCTCCAAAAACAATTCAGACATTAAAAGCAGGAAATGTAAAAGCTTGAATTAACTCAGGATAGTAAAGGAAGAATTGCACACTGTCCTCAAATTAATAAGTGTTACTTGAAAGAGCAGAATAAACATCTCAGCACTAGTTTAACCACTTCCCCTTAGCATTTGCATACTGTAAAAAAGCACCTAAGGGCAGACACTAACAATCTGTTTTTAAGGTCAAATGCATTGAAATTCTGGGATGTGGTAAAATTTAAGGCTGTGCAGAAATTGTACAGTGGAAGTAATAATTTATTTCCTGGCAACATACAAAAAAACATTCTTGGAGCGAGTGGGGGGTTAAAGCTCAAGAGAGAAATTTAATTTGAAACAACACCATTTTCGCACCAATCTCAAATGCACGTGCGTATCAGTTTTTGGCGGGGGGTTTTCTCGAAATGCCCCGGGGGAAGAAATCAAACAGATATTCAGACAGTTTAAAAAGATGTACAAAGAAATTATTTTTGAGAAGCGAGGAAGAGGAACGAAAAGCACATTACTGGTGACGTTACTGGTTTTCTTTTCCTTTTCAAATTCTCCAGTTCAAAGTGTTGCTGATTGGGTATGAAGAGGACTTACACAGTAGTTTAGATGGACACTGGGGAGAAGAAAGGGATTATGTGATCAATTGCTTATTGATGGATTAGTATAAGAAAGGGTAGGATTTGACAAGCATGTTGCTTCCTTCTATTCCTTTTTGGACATGTAATGTCGTGTATGTTTCTCACTGAAAGTCTGTTGAACATTTATTTTGTTTTATTTGACTTTTTTTGGGTATTTCATTATTCTGTTGTTGTGTTTTTGTTGTTAAAATCTTCTAAAACTTGGAACTTGACAAATCACATCCTCACCCACAAAAAACTTTAAATTATTACTACTAACACTAATTTTGTTTTGGTCTGCTTTAATTTTTTAATATCTAAACTCACCCTCTGCCAGAAAACACCCTGGTCGCAGCCAAGAAACTTCAAACAATTAAAAAAAAAAAAAAAAAAAGTGTTAAAAGCCCAAAAATCTAAAACTAACAATTCACAGGTGTGAAAATGCACTATTATATTCATCGTCATTTTAAAATGTATTTTTTAGGAAAATGTTGGCGAAGATTTCTGTCAGAGTTTTACAAAAACATGATTTAATCAGGCATTAAAAAAATAAATAATAAATAAATAAATACAGCTATATCCAGAAGTCAGATACTCCCTCTTACAGAGTTGACATCTGTAATGTTTGTGTTATAAATGCTTTTTGTCTGTCTGACGGAGTTGGCAAAACTCCATTTCATAAAAAATTAAATAGAATTAAATTAAATGCAGTTTTGTCCTAATTCTCAAGAATGAGTGACTGAAAAATAATCTCAAATGGAATATTTCTAAATGTCTGGTGCCTGATTGTTTATACATTATCACGTAACATCACCAGATTTAATTCTGCTGTTCTGTGCAACAAGCGACCATAATCTGCTGCACTAACTGTGTTCTAGTTGTTGTTAAAGAACATGCAGGAAAATAAGAAAACAGATATACACTGTGTGAGAGGTGTCATCTGCTGTATGTCACTGTACTCACATATGACATGGACAACTTTATTGAGCCAGACAAGAGTAAGTGTTTCTGCTGAGTCTGCCATTTATTTACCCTGTGGCCTGTATAGAGTAGGAGGTATTGTCTTCATTAAACTGTCTTTCTGTACTCTACGTAATCTTTGTGCTGCTCCTTAACTCTGAGAAGCTTCTCCATCCCTTTGCAGAAAATCCTGATCAAATCAGTAATTCTGTCTCAAAGTAAATTTTTGACTTTTTTTTTTCGCAGCCATCATTATTAAATTTACAGCTGCGAATATGCCAACAGTCTTCTTTCTGTGACTGACAGTCCACCGCTCTTCACCATTTCACTTCAGCTCTCCATCTCTCCCCGTCTGCCTCCCTCCCTCTATTAGGCCTGACACTGTCAGCCCTCTCCTCCCCTCACTCCATCCTCTTCTCTAATAAGTCTGGCATTCTCAGCACCGTCCTCCCTCCTCCCATCTCTCCATCCCTCCTTACTGTCTCCATCCTGCTGTCCTTCCCTCTAATATGGTTGACATTCGTTAGCCTCTCCTCCCTCCATCTCTCCTGGCTGACTCAAGCTAAAGTGCTGCCTGGAGGGCCCTTTCGTGGGCAGCAGAATTATAGCACTCAGGGCCAAGGCCACAGGTTAAGTGCACTCTGAACACAGGAAAAGTGACACTCTGCTTGAGTTCTACCTATGTGCTCACAACAGGAAGATGGTTTATGTAAGCCAGACTGCAGGTGATGACAGTAAGATATTAATTAATGATCTAAGATGAATGAAAGCATAAACAAACTTATTTTGGATATCGTAACTGGTGATACAGTCAGCATCTTAAACGCTCAGGCTGCCAGAAGCCTAAATATCACTCTTTTATGGTGGAAACTGTTAAACCAAACAGACTGCACCGACCACAGTCGGGTATGTCTTAAAACAGAGGTGGTGCACTGGGATTAACGCTTTTCACACAATATTTGTATTTTTTTGCTTTGAAATCCAGAGAATCCCCAGTAGCATCACACTTGACTAGCTGCCAAACTTGTAAAGTGTCTGCAAACAAATACAACAAAAAACAATATGCTTCAAATAAATGCAAACCTGTACAAAACTTTTCAAAACAGCTTTGTCATAGGACAATTTTAAATGTAGCCAAGATTGTAAGTAAAGGTGATGTATTTCAATTAAACTTTGAAACATAAATGTTGAAAATGTTCAAAAAGTTGGAACCATAAAATCCCATTTTAGCTATTTGGGAATTACAGAAAATCCAAAGGAACACAACAGAAGCTCAGTGTATGAAAGGTTAAACGTACCAAAGTGCTGGAGGAAAAGCTAAGATTGCTAATAAAGTGAAATCAAATGGTGACAGAGGACAAGATATTGTCTAGATTTTGGTTAGAAGTATATTTGATGTGGCCTAAATTAATCTGATGTGTTTAAAGAGCTATTTTAGTTCAAACAAAGCTATTGTATTTCTGTACTGCACTTTGTTTTTACTTCTTTTTATTTTAATTGGGCCAACATGTTGATACCAACAACAACATTAAGCGAATGTTGTTAAATGTAAATAATGACGCATTTGAAACCTCTCTCCGCTCTCCGCTCTCCGCGGCCTGAGCCTCGCCAAAGCCCTTCTCCTTCTTGCCATTAAGCATCTTCTCAAAGACGCTCCTCCAGCACTTTGCAGCCCCGGGGCAGAGCGCCCCAGGCTTCAGAGGCAGCTGTGACGCCGTCTAACAGTAGGATGAGAGACACGTACATCTCTCACGCACGCATACACACACACACACACACCATCCCCTTTCAAAAGTTGCTCCCCACTGTTTGTCATCACACCTCTTTGCCACATGTTGATACAAGCACCATGGCATCAAACATAATGAGCCTGCAGCTCCGTATGGAGCTGTGACATGTTGTATACTATATGCTGCTGTAGTCAAAGGAGGTATTGGAAATGTATCACAAGTTGCAGAAATTTCTACACCATTTTCCAGCACTGAATCAGGCTTTCACCATCTGGAAGGACATGCGTGTGCATCTGCATCTGTAGAACAGCCAAAAGGAACACATGACCTGTGAGTCTCCCATCACAGGCTAGCTTTGTTTTTTGTTTTTTTTTTCCATTTTTTAAAAGCCTGAAAACAGAACTAAGAGAAGGTGCAGAAGTCTAGTTTTCTCTCAGGCTACTTGAATTACAATATACTGAAAGGTTATTACAGACTTTTTGTCCAGTGATGCCAAAAATAACCTGCCTACCACAGGTATGACCTGGCATTACATTACACACAGCCAGTCCAGTATCACACTAGAACTTTTTTTCCCTCCACATTAGCAGTGTATAGAAGGTATAATGCAGGTACAGTAGTATTATACCTTCTTATACATTCAACATCATCATGTTAACAGTGTGAGCATGATAGCATGCTAATGTTAGAACTTTGCTCCAAGTGCCGTGTGTCAAAGTACAGCCTCACTGAGATACTATAGTCCTAGTTTGATTCTTTTTCTCGACTGTGTGGTTGCACTCACTCCTGTGGAACGGATAGGAGGGAGGAAAGCACATTAATGTTGGGGAGGTGCAGACCATGGAGAAGCTCAGGTTGTGGGAGAAAGTACTGTAGTTGCACACTCATAGTCATGGTGCAAAAGGCAGTACTCTTTATTTTGTTTCAACATGACAACCTTCTTCAGGAGACTGAAGAACAATATACTCAACAGACATTTGCTGTGTCTTAACTTGTGTACTTTTGTACTTACACTTCCTGTTTTAAGTGCATTCACGTTGACATTTACAGTAAAAACGAAGAATATTGTGAGTACCTGGATGCTGCAATCAAAACAGCCAAAAAGTTGAGTGTGGAACACTGAACACCTCTTGCCCTCAGTGGTTGCCATCTTGTTTACGTTTTAGAAGAGGCGGGGCTACCAAACTTTTGAACACGGCGGCCCAGGCGGTTGAGGAAGCAGCTGCAGTGACTACAGTGAACACCGCTTGGTATAGATATAATTTATGCATGTAATTTTATCAATAAGTACCACTATACTGTTTATAAAGATTTGGTACCACGAATCAAATACAAATCAACACATTGGTGTGTTTTCAGCCGGTAGGAGGAGGGAGGCCAGAGGAGGCAACGGAGATGATTGCATTTTTTTAACCTTACGAGAAACAAAAGCAAATAAAACTGAAAGGACATTCATGTTGAATGGTGTGAAACTGAACACATGAATAAACAAGCCTGTAGATGCTTTGCAGTAAAGCTCCACCTGGCCTCAGTTTGCCCATGAAGAAGAAGCTGCGATCTGCCTTTCTGGCGTTTCTTTGATCTGATGGTGATTTGATCAACCCACGAGTTAGTCCTCCCCTACATGTAGTGCGTTTAAACCTGTAACAACTAAACTGAACTCAAGACTGAAGCAGCAGTCATAGTTTAACTGTCAAATACACTGACTACTCTCTTGAATGTTTGTTGTACGTTTTCATATACATGTATGGGCTTTTCTGCATCCTGTTCATTGGTGTTCTGGGTTTCATAAGCTTTGTGCCTTTAAATATTCTAGTGCCAGAATACACACACACACACACACACACACACACACACACACACACACACACACACACACACACACACACACACACACACACACACACACACACACACACACACAGGCAAGCACATACTGTACGGTACATAAAAAATGCTGAACCATAGGTCAAAGCCTGCTGGCTCTGCAGCAGCGAAGCAACATGAGCTAAACACCCACAAAGCATCATGGGACCAGGATGATGTGGGTGTATTGATTTTTATGTGGGAGTGGGGCAGAGGGGTGGAGCTAAAACTGGAAATGCAGCAGATGACAGATAAGCATTGAGTGATGCCTAAATGGACATGTGGGGGTGGAGTGGACGTGATGGGGCAGGGTGGTGTATAACACGACTGAACTGAGCAGGTAAAAGAAAGAAAAAAACAGCAGAGAGGGAGGAGGGGAGGTGAAGGGTGGGGTTCGTGCCACAGCAGCCACACCTCACCATGGAAATGGTTGCTTAGTGATACAACGAGGTTTATCAATAGGGACGCTGACCCCAGAATTTTATAACAGCGCCTCTCATCTGCTGGTTTGATAGATAAAGGTGTGTGCCTGTGTGTGAAGGAAGAAGAAACCGTTTCAAAGTGAGTGTATCGTACATATTATGAAGAACAGATCCTTTAGTTTGTGTGACATTATCAATGAATAACATTTTCTTAACAGCCGCTGCTAGATGATGAGTCTCTGAGAAAATAAAAAGGAGAATTTGGGAACATTTATCTCAAACCCTGGTCTCACAGCACTGACATGCTCAATGAGCCGTAACCTCTTGGATACATAATTTCTGCAGAACTGATCTTACTTGTACGAGAGGTGAAAACTAAAAGGCCCTGTCACATTTTTTTTAGGCTGTTATTGTACTTGCTAAATTGCCTGTCATATTTGGATGTCTCTGCTTTCAACATACTGTGAAATGGTTTGAATTAATAACCTTCTGTGCAATGCACTTGGAATGCAAAGAGTCACAGAATCTGTACAGAACTCAGCAGCGAGGTTCCAGAAGTAAAAATCCCATCCATATCCTGAACATAGCATCTGGTTTATCAGCCATAATGTCGTAATCGTTCCAGGTAGACTTACTGTGAGCAAAAAGGAATGGTATATGCTCCTGTAGAAGTCACAAGTCTGCATATCAGCCATGTTTTAAGAAAAACATGTTTTATTTGTGATGTCACATCATGGAGAAGTGTACCAGAGATAACCCTGATTGGTGGAGCTCGCTGTTACCACACAAATGTCAACCACACCAGCGAACAGGAAGTGAACCACGGACATGCATCGTACTAATGTTGTTATGCTGCTGCTGATTGTACACACACACACAAACTAGGATATACTGAAGTACTAAAATACAGTAAAACTCTGTAATGATGACAAAAAATTAATTTAAGAAGAAGTATTAATTGTTTATGGGAGAATAAGTTCCTTCACTCATAAAATAATTATGTACACTGGGGATATCAGTTAATTTTGCTTTTGATAGCCGGCACTTATTAACTGGCAACTAACTGGTTTTAAAAAAATGCAAAATGATATGAAATACAAGATGTGCTCTAGTCCAGTGCTCCCTTACCTCAATGAACTCTGGCACAGCAATTTTAATTTTTTTTTTAGAGTTGCTAAAAAGGGCTTTGCTGCAGTTTGGGAAGATCTAGGCTATTAAACAAACAGAAAAATTGTTCCAAACGTGTTCTTCATCGCTGAACAGCAGCAAAACAAGTAAGCCTTCATCAAAGACATGAATTTAAGGTTTTGCTTTTGTTTTAACATGACTGTAGTACATGTACAGTCTAAACTGGTGTTTGGCTGCACTGTGTAGAAAAAGGACCAAATCCACTGTTTCAGGATGTAACGTATTTTGTTGAGCTCTGAGCACCGATCAGCTGAGCTGACAGAGCACATTCGATGTGCTACTGTGTGCAACGCTGCAGCAGCATGCATGCGTTTGAGAGCAAAGGAGACAGACACAAGCTGGACCTGCCCGAACCCGTGGATTTTGTGATAGGTTGGCACGCAGCCACTCAACGCTTTACTAAATTACTTTGCAGCATATAAAAAAACACTTTTGAATTGTGTAACGTTATATGGCAAAGGAGCTAATTTTTAAGATCTTAGTGAAGTGAAGTAGGTCAGGCAATAATTGTATCCAATATTATTTGCTGTGAAGTAGACAAGGCATGCAAATTCCCAAATCTAGGGTTCCTCCTGCAGACCCAAACAGAGCATATGTGTATGCAAATTAACCAACATGTATAACTGGTTTTATGGTCATGAGCTGGTTGGTTGGTACTCTTAATATAAGGATTTTCTGATATGGAGTGAATCAATGGGAAACTCACTTCCGGAACCAGAGCTGTTGAAAAAGTGGGCGGTCACTGTAAAGCTCTTTGTCTCGACGTCCTGTCAGACACTCACCTGGCAGAAGACAGGTTTGTAGGTTTCAGAAAAGAGCTGGGTCAGTTCTTCAGAGTCACAGAGGTCCAGCGGCAGCCGGTTCACACACAGACATTTGGAGTGCAGGTTCTCCTCTTGGCTCAGCTGGTTGACGTCCATCCACTGCACCATCAATGAGCGATCCCCCTGAGCAATCAAATAGTGTGATAGAGAATCAGATTTTAAAGACCCTGAACTAGTTTCACACTCCTACACTACATAAGTACCCACTAAACTCTGCTTTCATTATGAATAAATTAGTAAATATGGATTTGCTTGCTATCATGCATTCATCCTTTTGGCTCTAAAGTGCTGATTTGAAAGCCTGTCAGCTCTTGAGCTGCACTTCCATCAACAGTTTTTGTTTCACTGCTCGAGCTGATCACAAATGCGAGGTCAAACTGTTGTATAATCTAAAGTAAAAGGATTCTGGTGCACTAAAATTAGACGGAGGTTTTCGTGTTTTCATTCCTTCCCACAGACAGTTTTTGTGTTTACACTTTATATTTTACACTCGCATTTGCACTGATTATCTGCTCTCTCCTGTTTGACTATCAAAAACAACTGATGATTACAAGTTTCAGCCAAGTTTTGTGGAAATAAACAACTCAATGTGACTCAAAAGTATCATTATTCTGCTTTTTGCACATTTTCATGTTTGAATCAAATCAGGCCTGCTGCTCTCAGTTTGGTTTGGAGCTAAATGAAATAAAATATAAATATATAAACTGCTTTGTTTTGGCCAGTAGTCCAATCCAATAAAATCAAATCATTTGTTACAATCGAGTAAATTAGAAATAAAATGTGAGGCACAAGTTTTTAAGCCATTTTGAGTGAAATTATCCATCTACACTAAAATGACTAAAATGAAACCTATCAATCAAATTAAAATTCTATTTGTTTTCAACAAAGGGGTTAAAGGGGTAAATATCTTTCTGTCTTACAGATAAATAGCTGTGTTTACATGGACCCAAATAATCCACTCGTAATCAGAATAAAACTGCCCCAATCAGAGGGGACCAGCCTGATCAGAAGGAATTTTCAATCAGGTTGAGAGGGGTAGTGTAAATTTTTGATATTTACCTATTGAAAAGACCAAGAGGAAAATATTAACCCCTAATATTCATGTAAATACTCATACTAATGCCCCTGTATTTTATAGCTGCGACAATTGATTGATTATTAAACTGATCACCAACTATTCTGATATTGATTAATTGGTTTAAGTAAAGTTTTAAGGAAAAAAAAAAGTCAAAATGATCTGATTTCAGCTTCTTAAATTAAATATTTTAGGTTGCTTTACTCCTCTACTGCAGTAAACTGAATATCTTTGGGTTGTGAGTAAAACTAGAAATTTGAGGATGTCATCTTAAGCTTTGGGAAACACTGACATTTTTCACAATTTTCTGACATTTTAAAACAATCAACTATTAATCAAGAAAATAATGGACCAATTCATCGACTATGAAAATAACTGTTAGGCTACACAGGTGTTTGCTTCTGTTGGCTATAATAAAAGAGCGTACAGTAACAGTAGGTGATGTGAACAAAACAGAAACACTTCCTTTGTTATACTTCGGGCAGATCAGATACTTCACAGCCGGCGACACCACTTTGTGCACAGTCTTGCATGGCCAAACTTAGTGGTGATGAAAAGACCGGCTCAACACATTATCATTCTGCTACAGGGGAAAAAACGCTCTGGCTTGCTTGTATTTCTCTAGTTTTGTGTTGCACTGAGCCCAACATGCAGCAACTGTACCCCCTGCAAAACAGAGTAGAGCATTTGGATGTTGGGAGGTAAGCCCCGGTGCTAAAACGGCCGGTACCTTTTTAAAGTTCATACCTTTCATTTTTATAGACCCTGGCGCTAATTTGCCATTTTCAGCATGTAGGTCAGTAGCTCAGAGGTAGTTGTTGTTTCGCAGGAAATTTGAAAACACAGATAACAGATGCCGCCTGAAACACCCAACCAATGGCAGGGCTTATACCCAGAGGGTATCTTATCCACTCAATATATTGAGCATCCATGTAAAAAAAAAGCTGGAAAATCTAATCTGAGTTATTTAAATCTGGTTGAAAAAATATCGTCTTTGTAACCACATTTGTGTTTGTAGCAACAACGTGAAATAAAGATCATGCGAACATACCAGCGGTCGGCCCAGCAGCTCAGAGCGGGCCCGTGAAGCGGAGTCCTTCTTCATGTACTCAACAAAGCCATATCCCTTGGAGTGGCCCGTCAGCTCGCTGTACACCAGGAAGGAGCGCTCGATGTTTCCATAGGCGCGTACCAGCTCCTCAAACTGCTGCGCGGTGAAGGTGTGGGGCAGGTTGGTGAGGCAGAGCAGGGAGTCGGTGGGCTGCAGGGTGACGTTGATCAGGCGCCCCCGGACAGTGCTGTGATGGAGGGAGCGGATGGCATCCTGAGCCTGGTCCCCGTTCAGCAAAGTCACAAAGGCTGGAGGAGGGGACATTATGGAGACAGCGACGAGAGGAAAAGACAGACGAAGACGAGACACAAAGAAAGAGATGCACAGACATAAATGGACGGGGACACGTGAAGGACGAACACAAACATACATTTAAAGCAGACATTCAAAAACAGGCAGAAAGCAGATTGTGGAGAACGCAGAATGGAGACGAACAGTCAAAAACATGCAAAAAAACATGTCACATGAAAAGCAAAGAAAAAATAAATGACAGGCCAAATGTGGCAAAGTGACAAAAAAATAAAAGATAAAAGACAAAAAATGGGCACGAACAACCAAAATCACAGACAGTCATAAAGACAGACAGACAGATACACAGAGAGAAAGACAACACATTAGCTAGAAAGCCAATAGGGAGCCACTATGTAGGGGGAATCCACTGTGACACACACACATACACACCTTATTTCATTTAAAAAGGACAGCCTGATTGGTGTTTATGAATATATGTCTACATAGAGTGTGTGTGTAAGTGTTTGTGAACACATATAGGTAGCATTTCTAAATTAAATACTAATAATAAACTAATGATGATACCTTAAAGGGAAAATGCAGCACTTTTCATGTGGATGTGGATTCCTCAGTGATGCTATATTGATTGAGAAAGCAGTGCTGCTCAATTTGTTCTTCAGCCTATTGTGCAGGGCCGGGTTTTTGGCATGATAAATATGCTGCACTTGACGTCATCGCATCAACTAGTAGCTGCTAGCTGTAGCTACGGCAGTGGGCCAATCATATCTTGCATTAAACTGAAGAATGTTAGCGGTGATTGGCTGCAGGCGAAACCACACAAACACTCATGTTTTCCTAGATCTTTGTACAAAAAGGATTGAATGAAGGTATAGTTTGGCTGGAGAAGTTTCGATACCACTTGGGACTTATTTCAACTCATATTTTACAGACATTGAGTACAGATACCCGGCCTTACAACTCAAGTCACAGTAACGTAGTCTGTGTTGAGGCAGAACCACAGAGTATTTCAGCCTGGATTTCTAGTTTCCACCTCAGGTTGCCGAGTGCACGCTAGATGAGTATTTTTGTGATGATACACAGCAAAATGGGCGTGGGCGTCAGAAGCATGTAGGCACCGCTGGCACGGCTCAGTGAGCAGGAAAACTCAGCTTTCTTGGTCAGTATAGCACACAGTGAGGAATTCATATTACACTGACAAAACATCCACCTGGAAAATGCTGAAATTTCCCTTTAAGACAAATGTTAGCCTCTTTTTCATGCCACTGATAATATTTCTTCATTTCACATAAATACTACTCCTTTTTAAAAGACAAAATACAAGAGGTCTTGCCTAATGTTAAGTTATCACATAAAGAGCACATGTCAGATCAGCCATCAGAGCCATGCAGAGCTTCCCTCTCCTCTCTCTTTTTTTTTTTTTTTTTTAAGTGGAGCTAAGGTGGAGGCAAAATAATTCCCTAACAAGTTAGATGACACTACTTTTGTTGGCTTGTTTCTTCACAATAACTGAATAAGATGCAAGCTCTTCCAAATATTTGTGATTTTTTTTTATCACTGCTCACACACATCTCCCTGCTCTCATTTTATATTTTGAATCTGGCACCCGACAATACACCAAAATGACTGATTTTCAGCTGGTTATGTGGTCTGCTACGCTGAGGTGATTTGTGTTTGCCTCCGGTTTTTCTTTCGTCTTGCCTCCAGCAGTCATAATCATGACGTTGGCGCTTATTATCACAGAGTTTCTCTTCTAATCACTGCCTGTGTTTCATGTTTGTTTTTGAGTTTTTTTTTCTTTTCTACAAGATGATCTATCTCCGTTTTCTGAAACTGAAGACGTCATTTGCATTCAAAGAGGTTATCATCTGAATCGAAGCTGTCAATCTTCACAGGGAGCTCAGCGTTTGTTGTCTCCTGAATTTTTATTGAGAAGGCTTAGATATTTTATGTTCCATTACAATCCAGTCAGAAAGCTAATAGGCTCCCATGTGATCAATCAATCAAAGTCTCATTAATAAATCCACAAACACATAAAAAAAAATAAACTTATTAGGCTGAAGAGGAGGAACAGAGTGAATGTCTCGAATATTAGAAACTTTCAAAGCCTTTAACAGCCTCATATTCATCTGAATGTGTAGCTGTGTGTGTGTGTCTGTGTTCATGTTTGTGTGAGTTACTGTCAACAGTAAGAAGAAGAAAAAGTGAAGAGATGTCGCCGGTTGGGTATGTAAGAAAAACACTAAAAGTTAACATGAAAAGATCTGAAATAATAAAAACACTCAAAAAGACAAAACTGATCAGGAGAATCAGAACTAAACCACCACAAATCTTAACAAGAAGGAAAACTGGGATTTCTGCTCAACACTGATCTGTACTGAAGCAAATCACCAATGACCCCATTACATAATGTACACAACACTGAGGAGATGATTACAGTGGACCCAACTATTCAATAAGTCAAATGTAACTTCCAAGCAGGTAATACTTCACAACGTGGTGTGAAAACAGCTGTGACTTCTGACCAGAGAATCATCGATTCGATATGGAGAGAGAGATAGAGAGAGAGAGACTTTGCATCAACTCCCTAAACAACTCATGTTGGATCAAGTGAGCAAAGCCCAGTGTTTCCGCTGCTCCACTGGACCTGTTCAGAGGTCGGCGTAACAGTGACGCTGCATTGTGCAGCTCTCAGGTTTGACTGTTTAAGTCAGCAGGCACTGCTGAGAAAAAGAATAAGTCCAGATACAACAAAAATATATATATAAAACCACAGCAGCTTCTGGCACCGATGTGTCAAAAGACTAACAGAACTCATTTGAATTGTAAATAAGGAAGAAGCTACTGTAGTAAGAACACACAGGCCGTGGGCAAGGCCAATACAAACAAGCACACAAATAAAAATAATATCTGATACTGAGAAACAATGTCTGAGGTCCAATGGAACCACAGTGAAGTAGTTAAAATATTTTGTGATAAACAACTTCTCTTAAATCTAGATTTTATCTTATTGCATCACTCAGTGATGTTGATAGGTTTAAAATGTTGTGAGTCCTCAGAACCCACAGATGGTCATTTGAGTGCATGTCAGAGAAACTGAGTGGGTGGTCCCCAATAAAATGCACTTTTTTTCTCTGGACAAATTGTAGCATTCAACTCGCATTTGTTGTTGTATGGTTATAACTATGGTTAACCTTAAACATCATCAAAAGTAAAATGAAAACATACACATTAATGCAGCAGTAATATTAATCAAAAAAACATCATATATAACAGTATAACACTGACAGGGACCAGTTTACTGCACAATAAGTAATACTACATTTATTTTCTACACTTTGACACTTCTCACATAATTTCACTTTAGTAAGTCTTAGAACACAAAACATTAAGTAGGTTTGTGGGTAATCTGTGAGTGTCTGGGTGTCCCTGCTCAGACTGCTGCCCCCGCGACCCGGCCCCGGATAAGCGGAAGATAATGAATGAATGAATGAATGAATGAATAATAGATACTTAAGTATTTATTTATGTTATTTCAACAGGGATTTGCTGTTAACAATGTACCAATCAACATCACTGATGACTTTCTAACTATAAGATATAAAATAAAGTGCATTACTGACTCGTAGTACAGAAGAATAGCACAGGTTTGTTTAATCAAAGTGAAACACGAGAAGCGGTTTGTGTAGTATTTTTTGGAGAGCTCCATTAAAGTGCACCTTGAACAACTAAAGACAGCTGTGCCCTGCACTATGAGCTTTTGACCTGCAGGAAAATATCACCGTGTCCCAGGACAACGCTGCCCCTGAGGTCACACACCTGCATGAGAACACAACCCAATGACTTTTATCAAAGCTTGAACCTCGCCTGCTGTTATCCTGACCCTGAAACCAGGCACGCATTGTTGAAATTGTGTTTTTAGAGTTTCGCCACTGGACATACCAGCTCCGCCATGCAGAAATTGGCTGCTGTTGTGGAAACCACTGAAACCAGCATATTTCAAAACACAAGGTTGACTTCTTTAGCATTTTACAACACAGGGCTATATAACGAGATTAAGTGGCAGTTTTCTTTTTGCTACTCACAGAAACAAACATTATACACAAAAATTATATATAGTAGATCGGGTGAAAAAATAATGAGTCAAAGGAATAAAAATAAAACTATTTAGTGTGGAGGAGTGCCGAGGATGAATCAAGACCAGATGGAAGTAGCTGCTCTTCAGTGTGGTGGGACGGCAGTGGATACTTCTGTATCTCTTGTCAGACAGCAGCAGGGTGAACAGGCTGCAGCAGGGATGGATTTTGTCTTCTACTATCCTCTGGGCTCTGTATCACCGATGCTCAGAAGAGGAGTATCAATATTGTGGGAGGTTTTCGTTACCTGCTGCTACAGCTGAGTGTCATTAAAAACAATGACAATACCAATACCAACAAAGAGATACCGCTACCAGTTCCTGAAAGAATCCTCTTTTTTTTAGACATCAAAGCCATGTAGTATAGTCACTCTTTTGTTACACAGTATATTAATATAATAAAACGTTATTTCAAAATAACTAATGGTATTTTAAAAAATATCCACCAAAGCCATTTTGAATTTAGGATTTATACTACTATCCTGATTAGGACCGTGTTTTGATCTACCCCATTTCTGTGTTTCCATAATGATGCTCAGTGTTGGAAGTGAAAGTGAGAGCCTGACAATCAGCACTGTGGAGGATAAGCTGAGAGTCACTTGTATCTCTTGTCTTCCATTATCGGTGATAAGATAGAGAAGCCAAATCAAGCAGACCAGTGTTAACATTCAGCATTGTTCAGGTAGCCAAAATCAGAGAGGACTTCATCCTCAAATACCGAGACAAATCCATTCATGTTTAAATAATTTAGGATATAAATAAAAATACATCCAAGAGTCAGTGATTAGAAACCTGGATAATATGATAATATGTACATAGTATACACAATGAGATTGGTGTTACTCTAGTCTAGCTGACATTTTACACCCAAATGTGAATAATATTAACAAAAAACATCTGCATAATCTGTGTTGTAGCTCTTTTCCGAAATGAGGTAGAAATCGAAACATCTTGCTGGCAAAACGATGTGAGTATAAAATGACTGGATGGGTCTTGTGAACATTTTAAGGTAATCCTGGTGACTGAACATCAAGCACAAGATAAGCTACAGACAAATTGTCATCTGGTAAGTTTCGTCTTGGTATTGACCTCAATGCAGCCTCCCTCAGGCCTCTACCACTATTTTAAGCTGCAATCAGTATCAAAAATCGAGGTAGACACATCTGGTTGCCTCTAGACTCTGTGTTTTTTGAGCTATTCCAGACTAAGCTCCAAATGACAGGTCATTTACAGCCTACACTCTTCAATCTGCACAAATGTGAGTGTAGGTGTGCGAGCCTGCCGTGTGTCAATGTGTACATGTTGATGTGACAACAACCCCCAGATGCTGCAAGACAGAACTTGAGTAAGGAAAAGAGGAGGTGATTTTACTCTTTAGCTTCTCTTCCAGGTCTTAAATCAACACAAACACCTTCAGAACGATTCAGCGACAAAATTAGGACCACATAATGCCGTTGAGTGCACAGCATACAGTCCGGTCCCACAGGAAATGGAAAGTTGAATGCTGGAGTCTAGGTTCCCGGCCCATAAATCACTGAGTGATTGTTTGTTAAATTATTCAAATGAAAACACTGGCAGCTGGTGTCTCTGCCACTCATCAGAGGGAGCAACACAGCCAGAAAACATCAGAGCGATGAGTGGTTTTTGGTGCTAAAAAATGGTGCTTCAATCACAAGCAGTGAAAACTGTGATTACTCAGTCGAAGCTGGTTACATCAACGCGTTTCCAGTTCGAAACAGCAGGTTCAGCCCCTTCACAACCTGAAAGCACGACGAAGAAACTTCAACAGAAACATCTCAAACCACAAAACAATCATAATCTACTCTTCCATCATTATTGCATATGTCTGATGGGCTTCAAACTATCCTGACTTCACCATGCAGTAGCTGCCATTTCAAACAGAGTTTCACAGCTATGAAGAGGCAACAACACACTTGAGTGTTGTTTTTAGCTTTGTTATAGTTTAGAGTTAAATGAACATATGACTCGACAATAGAGAAGAAGATTAAGCTGCAAGAGTGATTTGAGAAGTTTAGTGTTGTTTTGATGATCCATTGTAACCGCTGGAAATCCACACCAACTAACTAACTTAAAGAACCGTCTTTCAAGCCTAAAAGAGGTAAATATTTGATCCAAAAAATAGACTTTTGGTATCATATTCCTGGGCAGGTTTTACAGAGTCATGCAGAGTTCTCAAATCTAGATGTCCTACACATACCAGCAAGGTTTAACATCAACTCAAACAAGCACAAAAAGTTATTATGTTTAAGGTTTGGTGAAAATTATGTAACAAGATGTATAACAATGCAACTAAGGCTACAGCTAACAACAATTTACATCATTGTTACATTATTATTTAGGCTGCATTATTCTATAGTGTGAGATCATCTTGTTTGTTTGGTCTGACCAAAAGTCCCAAACCTAAAGATTCAATTTAAAAACACAAAGACAGTCCTCACATTTGAGAGGCTGGGAACAGAATAGTTGGCATTTTCCCTCGATAACAGACTTCAACAATTATTTGAGCAATAAATGCTGGAAGCAGTTATGGACAATCTGGACACTGTCTAAATGTTGGCACCATATGTACAGTATGTTCCCTTTCAACTCCGATGCAGGCACTTAAATCAAACTGTGTTTAAAGGACCAGTGGCATCTAGCAGTGAGGTTACAGACTGCAAACATCTGAATAACCCCAGCCTGATCTGCCCTTCCAAGCATGTAGGAGAGACTATGGTGGCTCCAAAAGGCTCTATCTGAACACAGTGTTTGGTTTGTCTGTTATGAGCTACTGTGGAAACATGGCAGTGTAACATGGAAAACTCCACAGAAGAGGATCTGCATCTTCTGTAGATGGGTGATTATAGTTAATGAAAACATACTTCTTACTTCTATTATATTCCATTTCTGCCAGATTCTGCTAACAGATACAACTCCGTCTAGACCGCAAGTGACTCGAACCACTTTTCATTTGCAGATCTCACACAGCAGAAATGCTCTTATTTTAATCCATGCAGCTGTCTGCGCCAGCGCCGTGCATCTTGCGTCCCAAATGTGAGGCATGTGCCCAGTAAAAAGGCACGTTTTATCCACATTTTGTAACCTTGGCAGAGCAGATAGTGCCCTCCCACGCAACTGGAATCAGGACACATGAAGTTCTTGGACTTTTTGCTGCAGTGTCTTCATGGGCAAACTGTACATTTACTGCCACTAGACAACTTCACTGTTAAACTATAATCCCTCTGATCTGATCGCCAACACCTGTCTGTTCTGAGTGCAGCCACAAGCACTCAATCTTTTTTTCTTTCTCTCTTTTGCTTATCCACACCCACTGTGCGCACACATTCCTTTAACAGTAAAGTATTTGCAGAGCAGACAGAACCTCTGGAAGTGGCTTTAAAACATCTGCAATGCAGGAGGCCTCCAATGACCTGCACACAAACAACAATTCTTTTATCTACACACCAACCAACCCCTGGAAATAGAGCTAGGCAGACACAATGACCAGATTCTTGTTTGGAAAAATGCAACACAAAGACAACAAAGCTACAGTGTAAACTGGTCCTCTGTAAGTGCAGGCATCTGTGACCGAGTGCATGTGAAGATCAGGTAGGCGCTGGAGTCCTGGGTGGAACATTTTAGCCAAAAAAAAGGTTGAAATGAGCAACAATTGGGACATCTGCTCCACAGGCATCTTAGTTTCACAGAGAACAATCAATGTAGGCAGATCTAATGCAAGGTCAGCATTGGGCTAACACATGGAAAATCTATCTCCACCTCTCTGAATCTCTGTCTCTTCAGCCTGCCTGTATTTGTTTTCCTGCCCCTGCTGCATCTATATCTTTATTGATCTCTCTGTATTGTCTTTTGGTGCCTTTTCTTCCCACCATACTCCTCTCTGACTGCTGTATTTCTTCATATCTACTGGCTTTATGCCTGTCTGTCCTTTTGGTCTATTTCTCTCCCAGCTTTTCTATCTCCATTTCCATGTGCCACTGCCTGTCTTCAGATACCGCCTCCACCCAAATCAATTACCTCAAAGCCCATCTAATACTCGTACACATACACACACTCTCACACACGCACTCGCACACTCTGTAATGGATCTCTTACACTAAGCTGAGAGCCTAATCTGGTTTTAACCCGCTAAGTATGCTACCTAACATTAGGCATTACGAGGAGATGGAGAGAATATGGTTTGGGTTTTATGCTAAAGCTCCCTCTCTTGCTATTGCCTCTAATGACACAGTGCAGCCCAACAGGCAGGGCTGACATCAAATCCTGCTCAATACTTTCTCCAGCAATGAAAAGGAAAACTCTGAGACTCTTAAATAGCTCACAAAATAATCTTAGACTTCACAGCCTGGCAATCATTGAGTGGGCTAACAAGTGAACTTTGTCAAAAAAAAAAGAAGAGAAAACATGGAAGAAAAAAAAAAAACACACAAAAGCGCCAACGTCTTAATTATGGGTCTCCGCTTCTGAACGTGTCGATTATTCCCCATGTTCCTATGAGGACTGTGTAGGGGCACAGGGAAAGAAAAGAAATCTTCCGTTGAAATCACCTCCAAGGCTGCAATTCTGCTGCCACATTCCCCGTTGAAGGAGCTAATTAAAAACAGGGGAGTTAGGAACGGCACGGCGGACCCATGAAACTCGGGGGGCTGGTCCTCATGCTGTGTGGAAGGTGGTCCTGCTGTTTCATCTCTGCCCCGAGGCCTAGATGAAAGTCTCAGGTGGAGAGACGAGTCTCACGGAAATAAACAACTCAGCGGGCTGACGGGGGGGGAAAATGCTCCAGAATCCCAGTTGTTGTCATCTTATGATCAGTCTCGATTACAATAAATATGTTTGGTAACCCTTAAAGTGCAACACAACTGAACAGCTATCAGATGCTCAACAAACCATCCTTTTTTTTTTAATATGTAAAGATGGAAGCACTTAGACCAGAACGAAGGAAAGTAGGTGTAGGAATATTTTCTTTCTTGACACATACAGAGTTTATTTTGTTTATTTATTGGGCGTAGCAAACTCAACGCTCGCACACATCTCCCTTAGGATTTGTCAATCCTAAGTATTTTAAACCCTTAAACAACCTTACAGTTATCATACAACCATCTTGAGCTGTCAGTTAACACACAAATCCTTTTGTCAGCATCCATCCAATGGGACATGAACATGCCATATGCTATGCTTGTATGGACATTACAGCTCTTAAATATCATTCTGCATTGCCATTTTGCTAATGTCAGCATGTTAGCATGCTGACATTAGCATTTTTCTCAAAGCATTGCTAAGTGCAACCTTGCAGAGCCACTATGGCTGTGGTCTCAACAGTGATTTAATAATATCTTCAATTTGTTGCCCATCTCTTCTGATATTTAGTAAAATGGCTAGAGCCTGGTTCTTGATTTTGCAGGCCAAGGTTAAATGAATTAGACGTTGTGCCCCTGGTCTCTTAAAAACCCTTCACAGTGTGTGAGTCTATTTGACAATAAAAATATTAAATAAGTGATACCTTGAACTAAATAAAAACCTTGACCTACAGCCAATTTCAAATTTCATTTTTTTCTGCTTTCACCTTGACAAAATAGGTACTTTTAATCAGAAAAATTCCAAATTATGATCCAAGGGCAACAGTACGGAACAATTTAAATGAGCAATTTCACCAACCACCAGCCCGGAAGTCTTTTATTATCTTTGTGCGATACTTTCCTCCCTTACAGGCCATCATGTGATAAATTATAATTTTATCCGTTTCACAGATCCTTCCTCTCTGCTACAGGTGAAGAAGTTGCTCGAGTAGGGATGTCAAAGATTTCATTTTGCTTCACAGATGAAAGGAAGATAAGAGGAAAGCAGAGAGCAGAGGGTGGTGTTTAGAAATTACATCATCATTGCAATTTCCACCTGAACTAAGGATATTTTATTATCTGTGTGTGAGCCAAGGCTGACGGGCCAGGAAGGACGAGATCTTATTGATCATTTTTCATCAATCTTTCGCTCACACACACACACACACACACACACACACACACACACACACACACGCACGCACGCACGCACGCTGTCTCCTTCTGAATCATCCTAACAGTGAAGCCCCCAAGGATGTTCTTGACTGCAAACTGCAAAGTGTATAAATCCTCAGATCACAGCAAACATCATCTTTGAAAGGATCACAGCTTTGATCTGAAAGGCTATCTAAACATTTGCATTGTCTGAAATGCTTGTATTATAAAAGATTTCATGAAGAGAAGAGGCAGAAACAGAATGAGAATGGAAGAATGATATGTGGATCCTTTGGTAAAACACAATCAGCAAGTATGTCTACAAATACTGTGGGGTACGACGCACACAAAGGCCTATAACATACAACCAAGCAGCTATGACAGAGTCATAGATTGAGCCTCTTGGTTCTGTATAAACCCTCATTCTCCTTTGCATCTCTGTGGCTTTACATTTCTCTGTGCTACAGGATCTACATGAGTAAACACTTCAGATGAGCTGCATCCTCCACTCTCATCCTCTCCTCTTTCTCTCCCCCAGCGGTCCTCTCATCCTCACAGCCCTTTGTCTTCTAACACGTCGGCCCTCCCACACTCTCCTCTTCATCATCACCACCTCCCTGTCGATTCTGTACGCTCTCTCTCTCTCTCGTCTAACACAGATCCCATCCATCAGTCCCCCCAAAGTCCTCAAGCCTGCAGCCATTTCCATGGAGGTGGCATCAGGGCTTAAATATTTGTTGGTTCAGTACATTTTAATAATTATGAAGTGTGTATGGATAAAAAATGTGGATAATTGTGCCACCATGTTTCAAAAGCAATGCATATCAGTAAATCATTGCCACATTTATTTTGACAAGCAGTCCAGTCTTCGCCTAAATCCCAGTGTCCACCCTCATGGACTTACAGACTTTGAGGCATGTTCCCAGTAAGTCTGCAAGGGTTGAGGCTGTCCCCCAGGTAAATCCCTCAGTCCATGAGGGCTCTCTTCTGAGCCCTTTATGCACACTTTCCACAAGTCCACACTTCTGCAGACTCATCCTGGGGGAATTACCCACACTTCATAGCACTGTAACATTAAACAAAGGAGAAGCCCTGAAGCAAATCCTCAAGAACTATAGAAAAAAAAAAACAAGTAAAATGCTGTTTTCAGCCTCTGAGACTTCTGGTGATTTCTTTGTTTGTTATATTAAACTGGACATCTCTGGGTTTTGGACTGGAAAATGAGACATTTAAAGTCATCACCTTGGACTTGGATGGATACAGGGTAAGTCCTGAAGCATTCAAAAAGAAAAAAAAATGGAAAAAAAACCTAAGAGGAGCAACTACAACAAGTCTACATGTTAGTGCATGATGGTGTTTGGATTTAAAACAGAATCAAAACATTTCAGGATTAAAACGGATAATGCAAATATGAAGATGAAGTAAACAAACAATAAAGATAAATACTAATAATAGAACAAATGATGACAATAAAATGCATGCTGGAATTAATAAAAGGCTTTTTTGAGATCTGTCATCAGAAGAACAAAGTGCTGTTCCATTCTTACACCTCTTGGAGCCTTTACAGCCTCTTGCACTCAAATACTACTGAGTGACATCAGCTAAAGTCTGTGAGGGTTCGGGGTTTAAGTCTTTTACAGGGGAAACTGGGATCAGGACTCAGTTTCCCTTTATCTATGACATTAAGACTAGTATCTAGGTGTTTTGAGTTGGACTTGTCTTAGATACTCTCCCCTCTGAAAGTCTTTGGTGTTAATCAAGTCCAGTTTGCTTTTTGGCTTTCCTTCACAGCACTGGTGCACACAGCACACTCCTGCAACAGACTGAGAAGCTGCTTTGCAGACAGTCAGCTGTCATTCTCCAGGAAAAATGGCATTTTTTTTAATAACAATTTCACTGTTCTGCAATGTCATATAGAACAGCAGCCAATTTTCCATAGTGTACACAAATACACAGAAAGATTCTCCTTATTTCACTGTGTAAGAGCATTTGATTCCTAATATAATCCTAATATATTATTTTTTGTAATGATCTGCAATCATGGTTTTAGACACTTACACAACATTTAAGCAAATTCTGTTCCTGTTTTAATCACATTTCAAACTTTTTCAAATCAAAAGGACTTCACATAAAGTCAAAAAATAGCAATTGCGCACTATTTTGTTCGTTTTCTGTCCTGACAAGGTCTCAAATCCCGTTTAAACTTGAGCCATGTTCAGTCAGGGCGAAGTTTTCATAACTGACTCACCAAATATGTTCTCAAGGTTCTCACCAGTTGATTAATTCTCAAAGAACAGAAACTCTTGAATCTGACAACTGCCCAAAATTCCTCTTCAAGTGTTTGACTCCCTATTTTCTGTGTAAAAAAAAGAAAAAAAAAACTAACTCAGAGCATTAGTTTATAACAGTGTTATTTATATTTTAGGCATTAACCCAACTAAAAGCTGTAGTGTGCTTGAGGCCTGGCCAGAATTTTCTTCTAAAGGAATTTGCAAGTCTCATATATCCACACCATAAGCCAGCATGTCAGAATCTGATTTTATACAGGGAGTTCTTGTCTCATTCAATTCTGAAATAGCAAAAACACCAGCGCATACCAGTGGAACTTGAGCAAGATGCAGCAAAGCAGGGGACCAAAAACTACCCTGAAATTTGAATGCAACATGAATAAGACCATACAGTAGTTTCCATACAGTAGAGAGATAAATATGTAGAAGTAGTGGCTTCACGATCAAACATGGACAACACAAATGGTTTTTGCAAGATCTGTTCGTGCTATCCGTTGCAGTTGTACTATTTTAACGCAGTAGTATATAGGAGGTTTGTGGGTGGTGTGTTTGGTGTATAGATGGACAGAGGGATGGAGAAATGAAGGGATGGAGGGATGAGATGCATAAGAGGCAGTGCTGAGTGGATCTAACACTCGGCATCTCTTCAACCAGCCGCCCACTCTACCGCCCACAGCTACATTGTTCGCTCAGCCGCTCTGTCCCTCTTTGAAACATTTCACTCTAAATATGGATGATCTGCAAGCGTAATTTTGTACAGTTTGTAGTATACAAATAAAAATTTGCATCTCTAGTGAAAACACAATGAACAGCGATGAAAATGGTAAACAATGGTGCCAAGTGAATCTGATTTATATATGAGTTTAAACAAATTATTAAAATCAAGTGCAGTTAATTCAGCAGCCTGAAGAAAAAGTTTCAAAAGTTTGTCACCAGTTGCAGATACTTTTAGTCAGTAAATAACAGTGATAATGTGTTGCATGTTATCCCCACTCCTGCTTGCCATTATATCCTCAATCCATCATTTATTGATCCCTCAGAAGATCACTCCATCTCTCTCATTTTTCTCTCTGTCACGGCCTTCCCTGTGTCTCTCTCCTGTTTTACCATTTGTCATACAATCTGTCATTTTAAGTCAAGCCGAACCTTCATCCTCCATCCATCAATCCAGTTCCTTATCATCCCACCGCCACCCATTCTGCAGATGGCGTTCACTCCTTTCTGCTCTGTCCTTTCTGCCCTCCTAGACCGAGACAGAAAGGCAAGGACGATCGGGCGCTCGCTGCAGCCGCCCCAAAAAGCTCTGGAACAGCCTCTTTTCAATAAAGTTTTTCCCCTCTGTTGATATTTTAAGGCAAAACTTAAGATTCACGTTTTCTCAGGCTTTTGAGAGTACTTCAGGTCGTACTCTCCCTTTTATTTTTAATATTTTAATCCTTTACACATTTACTTATTATTGGTCAACTTTAGCTGTTTTTTAAATGTGCTTTATAAGTGAACTTGACTAAAAAAAAAGTAGTATTATTCCTATTACTATGCAGCAATAAAAGTTTTCAAACTTCCTCCCACAGTCCGAGCACACGCAGGTTAACTGGTCACTCTAAATTACCAGTAAGCGTGACTGTGAACAGTTGTTTGTCTATGTGTGTCAGCCCTGTGATGAACTGCCTTTCTTACCTAATGTCAGCCAGTATCTGCTTCAGCCTCCGCCATGACCCTCCAAAGGATAAGCGGTTATACATAACGGATGGATGGGTAAGTGGCAGATTAATCAATAATGAAAATCATCATTAGTTGCAGCTGTACTGTCCTTCATTGTAATCTGCAACTCTCTTACACAGAAGTGAAACTATGCTTCATGCACCTGTGAAAATGTCTGACTCTCGACCGAACAAACATTCACATTCAACAAGTGAAACCAGAAAGTTCTGTCTCTTCATGCACTACAGCAGAAATCAAGATGAACGAGATTCGTTAATGAAAAATTGAAGCTTTCATCCTTGAATTAATACACTTGAAGTAGATAAACAAATGCAATAGAACTACAGTTTCAGTTCTTAGTTATTATTACAGCTTATTACAACAGTTTGTCACTCTCACTTTTTTTTCTTTCTTTCTCACTCTCACATACGCAGAAAAAAAACAAGGACCCTGAAGATGGGCATATTCAAAACCATATCCTGACAAAACCTCAGGGAGGCACACAAAGTATAGTTCCTCTTTTGGTGTGTGTGTGTGTGTGTGTGTGTGTGTGTGTGTGTGTGTGTGTGTGTGTGTGTGTGTGTGTGTGTGTGTGTGTACATGCATCGTACGGTGTGCTCGTGTCTAACTTGGCGTGCAGTCTCGCCTTGTTCAGAAATGTTCACACAAAAGAGTGAGACCATGTGTGTCCGTGTGTGATTGTGTTTGAGTTGTGTGCGTTTAGTGTGCATCGGTGTGAACCGCAGATAAGACAAACGCCTCTGACACAAACTCTGGTTACTGAAGACAGAAACCTGAGGGTTACTACACACAACGTGATTATGTTAATGAGACATCTGCAATTTTTCCCCATATTTCAGAGATGCCTGCATTGTTTAAAAAAAACAAAAACTTCATTTCTGATTGTCACAGGGAGTTAAACCGTTTATCTGCCACAGCTGGTTTGAAGTTATTTACATGATTTCTACAGCAGTAACTTCAGTTTTTGATAACATTTCCCAAAGGGTTCACACACTATAACTGTACGTTTCTAGCCTCGGTCAGCACTGCTGTTCACTGTTAAGATAAAAAAAAAGGAACAATTATTCTTGAAATTATTCTGTGACTCTGCCAACCTGCCAAACTGTACTCTACATCCACGTCTTTCCAGACACATAATGCATGTACTGAAGGAATTTAAGAAATTATTATTATTATTAAACATACTTAGGATACCATTTTTAAAAGCAAAGTAAAGTAAGGAGAGTAAAAGGAGAGCTTAACATTATGTCACTGTGAAGTTGACCTTTGGTCTTTTAGATATAAAATGTCATCACTTTCACATTTGTGCCAAATTTGAAGAAGTTCCCTCAAGGCATTCTTGAGATATCACGTTCATGAGAGTCGGATGAACAGACACCATGAAAACATAATGGCAGAATAACATAATAAAACTGTATTTGACTCCCTGCCATTGACACAAATATAGTGTAGTCAGTGAAGCTGTGCTAGGGCGTGTGCACGGGCCGACACAGCACATCAGGTCAAAGTTTTTTTTTATGTTGGTCCAGGTACTATGAGTTAAAGGTCCTTGTTAAGGAAAGGATTTTTCAGTTGGATGCCATTTAAATTCATTAGCCAGGTGTGCTATAAGACTATAAGACTGACTATAAGATTGTTTTAGTACGGTGTGTATTCTCATAATATTTGTTTTTATATTAGCAATCTATTTGTTGTGTCTACAGTACTATGCAAGAAGCTGAATGATGCAGTTGCAAAATTGCAGATAACAGAATACTAATATTGACTTCTCATGTATGTTAGCTACACTAGCCTCTTCTCGCTTGAGAGTAGAGGTCTCCGCAAGTCAAAAACAATCTCCCTTACCTCAAACTACCTAATCTCTACCTGACTCTCAGTATTTTAGTATTCTTTCACTCATATTAACTAGCTGGGTTGCCACAGTTATACAAACAGAGCATGCAGATTAAATAGCGAAGTGACGAACTAATCACCTCTAGTACAGATGACCTACTTTAGTTCAAAATCACTGTTCTGTTGCTGGGGGCAGGGAGTCACAGACGTACCATGCCAACTACAAGTCATTACTGCTAAAATAACCTATAAAACTATAGTCCAGTCTGTGCCCATCAGTCTGTGGCCCAGAGGTTGGGAACCAGTGCTCTATACGACCATCTAACAGGAAATGCTTCAAAAAGAATATTAAGCCTGTGGTGGAATCAATAGATCATAAAAATGTCCCCTGCTACTAATTAGGCCGAGTGCACTGCAGGTTCATTGAGATGAAGTGAGTCTTTGTGCATGAGCTGTTGCTCATTTTCATTCAACTGCTAAACCAATACAACAATGACTCTCTTCTCTGTATGTCTGCACTTGTCATTCTATGATGACAGGACAGTTTAATATTATAATTTAGAATATATATAAAAGTATGGTCATGCATGTAGCGTTGGGCAGTACAGCTTAAAAAAAAAAAAAAATTGTAATTTCAAATAATATCAATAATTATTGATAATTTTCATGATCTGTTTTTAATAAAGACCAGGCTGAATCACCATTTTATTTTGAATTTGACTGCCTCACGTTTTTGACCATGGAAGACATGTAATGGATTTGCTAGCAGACAATTTCCTCATCATCTGCACTCACTCCAAACGCTTTCTGTCGTCGTGTCGATGATGCGTCTGAACAAAACAGGTGTTAAATGATCGGCTGTTTGCGAGTCACTCATAACACACTCCATTATCAGGGAATATGATGGACCATTTATGAGCCAGGGCGTATTTGTTATGTGCTACGTGCTCATGGTTTGCATTCAGTGCACTTTATAGTGAAACTACTGAACATTTTATTGAACAGTATTTTTTTAATCTCTATTCATGGAGCGTATATTGCTGATATATTTCACTACTGTTTTACTGCCAAGGCCAACATGCATGGACTTTGAGGCAATGAGGCAGCCTGTAGCTCTACTGTTCCATTCCACACTTGTCCCAGGAACAAATGTGATTGGCCCCATTATTGACAGCCGCCTCGTAATGAGCAAATGCAAGAAACAATAATGTAGGTGAGAACCGGCAAAGCAAAGAGAACCATCACAGTCATCATCATCATCGTCGTCATTATCATCATCTTCTGCTTCTTCTGTTCTGTTGGTGTCAAACATGAGGTTTATTAACAAGCTGAGGCGTGTGCGTGGGGGTACTTACCGCTTCATTAGCTACCCACAGTGTGCTTGGTCTAATGAAAGTCTTAAGAATTAAAATAATGAACACACTCACACAAAGACAGAGAGAGAGAGAGAGCGCACCCACAAACATGAAACATGACACATTCACATACTCAGTCAGTCTGACAGCCAGTCAGTGAATGCAGGAAAATGAATGCATGGAAAATATGTACTCATGCATAAGTACAGTTACATATTACTCAATAACAAGAAAAACTACTGGTGTTAAAAAAACACACTGAAGTAAAAGTATTCTTCTCAAAAACTTCTCAGAGTATTACTAACTTTTTAACTCTCAATGTTTAAAGCTTTATCACAATAAGGCATGCAATCAGAAGTACGACTGCACAATACGTGGTGGAAAAAAGTAATATTGTCATTATTATCGACTGAAATGGTGATCACGATTTATGAAACGATTAGCGAGAATGATCATTTGTACTGAAAATAAAATAAAATCATGACTGTTTTCTTTTATCTGAAGAACAGGGCATCTCGGCAGCACTACAGTACTTCATTATAATGCTGTTTTCTTACACATTCTTCCTTTTTTTAAAGAAGAATTGGTCCATTTCGGATCGGATACCCTCATGTAAAGTAGATGAGTAGATGTTTATAACTATTAAATTGAGCAATTTGTTAATGGATCCTGGCAGGCATTAAGACAGACGGCCGCTGAACTCCAGAGTGTGTATGTTCAGAACAGTGGGCCTTTGTTGTCAGGATAAGTGGCTTAGCTTTACATCGACAGACAATTGACAGTCATAAACAAGTGATCAAGTTGCAGTGTAGGACT
This sequence comes from Lutjanus erythropterus, assembly GCF_056507025.1. Taxonomy (NCBI): domain Eukaryota; kingdom Metazoa; phylum Chordata; class Actinopteri; order Lutjaniformes; family Lutjanidae; genus Lutjanus; species Lutjanus erythropterus. The sequence goes on from NC_139323.1 coordinate 37,184,681, forward strand.
CGTCGCTTGTTTTTGTCAATTTACGATGTTGCGCTCATCTTGCACTCTTGCAGTCTTCCTACAGAAGACTAAAAAAGGATTTCAACCTATTCTATATACAGTCTAAAGCTCAAACTCGCATTTTGGGCTGCAAGACTCATATTTGGACACTCGTATTGCTCCTTTAATAACAGTAAATTGAGTCGTTGTAATTAGTTAGTTTAGGCTCTGGTGAGGATACAGTAACAGGTAAGGTGTGTGTGTGTGTGTGTGTGTGTGTGTGTGTGTGTGTGTGTGTGTGTGTGTGTGTGTGTGTGTGTGTGTGTGTGTGTGTGTGTGTGTAGGTTGTGATCAAAGATAACAGCTCCGTCACATTTGCGTTTTCTGCGTTGATTTGCATTTACTGATTTACAAGTAGACAGATGGATAGATGACAGAGAAGAAGAAACAGAAAAGAGAAAGAGGGTGCAGAGAGAGAGAGAGAGAGAGAGAGAGAGAGAGAGCAGTGACAGGCTGTTGTCCAGGGAAGCCATTAGATGGACTCGGCTGCTGTCACTTAAGACAGGAGGATGGCGAACGAAAAGTGGAAAACAGAAGAAAAAGAGCAGTGTTGAGTCTCATAATGGCTTTGTTAGCTGGTGTTGTGCATTTCAGTGGGAACAACCCCAAACACACCAACACACAAGTCTTACTCCACTTACTTGAGAGCCAAATCATCAACTTCAATTACTGATGTCCTCATTTAAATAATTGCTCTTAATGTGCGGCAAAAGCAGAGTCACACGAATCCTTACAACTCTCCAGAATACTGTTAACATCAAATGTATTATTACCCTTTAACTCTAAATTATGAATGTCAACAAAAGACTTTTTATCTATTCTATAGACTTAGTGTTTCTGAATGTCGTCCTAATGCCTTTCTTTGCCAGTGTACAGCCCTTTGAATGCCTCTGTGTTTGAAATGTGCTGTTACCATTTTTTTCATGTTTTAAATCCTAAAAGTAATAAAATGTCTTATGTAGGACAATTAAAGCAGGACTGGGCATCTTTTTGATTCTGCTTCTTCCAGACATCACAAACAACTAACAGCCAAGCTAATCAACTCTCCATTCAGCAGCATCATTACCAGAGAAAAACACAAACCAGAGGCAACACAAAGACAAAGACATTTGTGTTTGTGAGGAACGAAGAGGAGAGCTTACTGATGTAAACACCGACAGAAAAAAAAGAAGAGCGGGGCAGCGAAGAGAACAAGGAGCTAAATGAGTGTTTTAATGGCACAATGAGAAGAGCACAAGTGACGGACGGTGTTACTTCCATCACTGAACCCATGCTCGGCCTTCAGCTCGTCTAGTTTTGCATTTCATCCCCACCGTCACAGATGCACACAAAGCGGCAGACCAATGAGCTTTGTGCCAGCATGTGTTGTCTTCACTACTGGACAGGGCAGCGACAAACACAAAGGCCCCCATTGACAGGCTGGGATTCCCTGGATAAACCCCGCCATTGTATTCCCAGATCCCTGGTTCCGCAGCGCTGCCGATTTAGTACACATACCTCTGGACTTGTGGTGCGCTTGGGACCGGTGGCGTCATGTGGAAGTGGCTGGCTCGCCGTGGCTGGTTGGACGGTTGGTTGGCTGACTGGATGGATGGATGGTTGGACGGACTGATGCCTGCTGATTCCTAACAGGCTGGCAGATAGTTTCATCTGCCTGTGTGCATCTGTGTGCCTGTCGAGCTGCCTGTCTGCCATTCTGACTGTCTGGCTGAGGTTTCAATTTAGAGCTGAATTAAGTATTAGCACCGGACAGCAGCAACCAAACCAAGACAAGCCTCAAACTTCATCCACCATTCAACAATGATAGCAAGCCGGGATCAGATCGGTAATCTGTACCGTCCAAAACACAAAGTTCAGGTATTGAAATCGTGAAGAAAAAAATAGTATCAGAAGGCCTCTAGTCCACAACTCCACAACTTTGCTTACACGGCCAGAAGAAATAACAAGCCAGCTAATATTACTTAGTAGTCCCACAGCAAGAAGAGCAGCTCTGCATCTGTCTTGCAGCCTTTTGTTTCACAAAGCTCTCACCAACGACTAAAAGCCAATCAGATATTTACTCTTGTCTGACTCCCTGTCCAGCGGTGTTTCTGCCAGGACACGGGGCCTAATGTTGGTTTAAGTCCACTGCTCTTCTGACCAGGATTTTAAATTGTTTTCAACATTTTCTCTTGAGAGAAGAATTATTGTGAGGCTAAACTTTTTTTCTGCTAGTCTGGGATCTGAAATGAGTTGTGGATATAAATAATAATTAGTTGATTAAAACTGATGACACTGATCACTGCCTAAGGCCGTTGAAAGGATAGGCAGTGGAAATGGATCAAGATAGAAACTGATAATTAGAAATAAATAATTAAAACTCATTAGGCTATGAATTTGCATATGAATTTTGTTTGGCCTGTTCTGATAAAACCAAGAGAGATATCTAGTGTGTTAAAATTAAACTCAGGCGGTGGACAGGCCAGTTTAATGACCAGCGTGCACCATCATTCTTCAAAGGCCTCTGGCAACAGGTGTGTTCAAACATTTAGGATGTGAAGCCCAAAATTTAAATCAAACATCAACAGAGCAGGAATCTGAGGGGGTGGGGTTTGCAGCCAACTCATAATCTGCTCTGATAATGAGATTTTATCAAGCTGGCGGATAGTAATGTGAGCATGGAGACTGATAATGATGGATGCTTAACTTTTTGAACTTGGGCCACGGGCTGGCTAACAAGCTGCCGGTAGAGTGCCTCCTATTTTCTAATGGTGAAGGAAGGATGTGAAGGAAGGGAAGGAGCAAAGGAAGGAGGGATTGAGAGGCTGTAGGTAATCAGATGTGGGCAGGAGGCACAGATCAAAGGATGGAGAAAGGATTAGACACTTTTTGAGGGGATATCTTGACTGGAAAAAGTGTTCTGGTGAAAAAGAACAGCACATCAGGAGCACGCAGGGAGGACAGAGGGAAAGAGGGACAGACAGAAAGCTACAGAAGTGCTCTGCTGGTGTGTGTAATGTGTGTGTGTGTTCGGAAAAGGGGGGGTTAAAGAAAAAAATCATCATTAGCCAAAGAGCTGAAGCAACAGCCCGAAGCAAAGCCGCAAATGGAGACACGGAGGTATGTACACACACAGCGGGACACGCTTAAACTCACATTAACACAGATATGTGCACTACGGGACAGACACCGACAGACACATAAACACTCCCATCAGTATGACCTAATAAGTCCAACAGCGAGGGCAGGCTCAGTGAACTGATATGGTCATGAGGTGCAGATGCATGCCAAAGCTGTTCCGAGCAGTACGTTTCAATTAGAGCGGAGGTCGGAGACGAGCCAGGAGAGGTTCCGTTAACTAGATACCGCACAAACAGTGAGAAAAACACCCCCAGAGAATTATAAGACAGGCGGAGGACAACAGCTTATTGTGGCACATCTCTTTTGTTACGCCCAAGAAATTCAATTAGAGCAGAGGCAGGGAAAATTGTGTAGCATGAGTAAATTAACAGTGGGGGTCAATTACTAATGCATCCACAGAAAGACTTATCTTTGGTGTAATTAACACCTATATCCCAGAAGAAGTCGGTTACACACACCTCAAGAAAAAAGGACTCGCACTGAAGTAACTTAATCACATTTACAAACACCAACACCAAGGTGAGTGTTAATAAGATGACTGTTAATTAGCAGAAAGCCTCTTTCACAAACAAGGGGTGAGATGTTTGTGGCAGGCAGGGTGGATCAATTGAACTATTAGATGCATCATCTTTTGTGAATCCCAAAAGATCTGAATCGCATCAACAAGCAGCACCTTAACTGCAGTTATGGTGCATGACTCAATAAAACCACAAGGCTGATATACTGGCTGCTATTATCCTAAAGCAGACGTATCTTTAATGGAGTTGATGTTGGCCATTAACAAGAAACCGCAGTACAGGAATTACACACGTACGTTTGAGGTTTAGAAACAGTGGCTGTATAACACAGTTTGCCCATCAGGTCACAATTCCTCCAAAAACAAATATAAGAGAATCTGGGGTTTCCCCAAGCAAAGCAAGTATCTTTACTTCTTTTTTTTGACAGAGATCGGTTGTTGGTAGAACATCTGCAGCTGCTGCTGGCTCGACTCCCACCTCCAGCCCATTTGCTGCATGTCATCCTTTCTCTCCACCCCCCTTTTCTGTCACATCTCTACCTGTAATCTATCAAATAAAGGCAAAAGCCCAAAAAATATTCTTAAAAAAAAAAATAAAAAAAAAAAAATGCATCCCCGAGAAGAAAATTCCAAATCGGCATCCAGGCTTGCAAATGTTTATTTATGTAATTTGTTTGTGTAAAAATAGCATGCCAGCTTGAAATGTGTGCTAAATATAATATGACCTGGATGTCTTGAGAATCTTCACCAGTAATACTGTTAGCACATGTTTTAATCTCTCAAATGACAGCAGGTGATTTGAGTGGGATCAGGGAGATGCCATTCCCCTCGTTAGCAAAATAACCAAACCAGCCGCCCCTCTCTCCATCCCCTTGTAGCAAGGGTAAAGAGGTTGTTTAGTTGAAAGAGTCTGTCTCGTCTGGCTGACTCACTGATCCTTTAACTGACTGAAGTTTGTGCAGATTTGAATCTATAGCCATGACCATGGCTCTGAAACACTTCGCTGGGCTGTGTTTTGATAAATTCATGGTGCTGAAGCAGCAGATTTTTAATTATGCCTTTTTTTTTTCCTCAGTCCAGCCTAAATTTTCTTAAGTTTATACTATAAACACTCAGTTCTGTACTATATTACAGTCTGTACTGTGTACTCCACAGAAAAGTGTCACCTTCATGATAAAAGTGACAAGTAGCAACATGTAGTCACAGAATAGCGAGCAGATCACAGAGACACGCGGGTGGCTGCGCAACTTATAATATTTCTATGATCATCAGTAGCAGCTCGTACGGCTTATAAATAATATCTCAATATTTTTAGGCAATGTACCAATATATGATACATATCTTGACATGCACATACAGTAATTACTCAAATAATGATCTCATAGAATATGATGCTTTAGATTACAATAAATCTAAATTATAGTATTGCATAGGGCTGGGCAATATGGTCAAATTCAAATATCACAGTATTTAACAAATACCTCGACCTCTCAAAAAATATTAAAACAATGAGATTTTTGATGATGAAAGAATCATCAGTACTGTAGATATAATGATTAAGTGGGTAAAGAACAACTAGAACAGTCTGGAAAGTTCATAAAATTGCATCATCTTCTGATCTTACTGTAATCTAGACTTTAAACCCAGTAAAAGACAACATTTATTCCACATCATGATATAACATATCCAAACTCGGAGATGATATCTAGTCCCATGTCACGATATTTTTATATATTGCCCAGGCCAGCAGGGGGGGATGGCACGCTTGGTCATGATGGTATTGGCTTGAACACCCAGTACTGGTTGCCCCATGTATTTGTCAACAAGGGTAAAATGATTTCATGCTCAGAGGAATTAATGAAAAACAACAGACTGCATCAATAAAGAGGAATAGCCGTCAAACTAACCAACAAGGATGTGATGGATCATATCTCTGGAATTACTATCAGTCGGTAAGTATAATGTTTTCATAACTGAAAGGAATGACAGCCAAAACTATGAAAGTTAAGAAGGGTTTTTTTTTTCCATTAGCTAGTGTCTGTTGAACTTTGGTTTATGTGGAGTCATTCCTGTATCTGATACGTCCAATGATCATAAACACTGCAGACAGATCACTGGCACACATAAAGTGAAAATGAAACAGGTGTAAAAACAGGAGTCCGATCCTCTATATCTTATAACGGACCCGTCTCTAAAAAGACACACACGCAAACAATCTCACACTCCCAAGTGACAATCTTAGTATTCAGAAAATGTTCTAGCTGTGTGCTTGTTCGACTGTGTTTCTGTGTCTGCATGTGTGATACACTCAGCTCAGGGAATTCTGAGTGCATTTCACACCAATTATATAAATCTCTCTGCACACAATAAACCATGTATCTGTTTTCTGTTCCCCGAGGGAATTATGCCATTTTTGATCCATACCTTCTCAACAGCAGAGTCTGACCCATATGGGATTCTTAAATACAAGCTATATTGCTTTAGCTTATTGATTTAGCTTTTTTTGCAGAAGAGCTGTGATCAAAATGAGTTAGTTGATGAATAATATTAAATATTTCAGTGAACCATCTACAAAAAACAAACAATATTTCCATGTTGGGCTACATATTTTCTAATAAAGCATTAATCTCATAAATTGTAAGACATTATGAAGATAAATTTATCTTATGACACAAAACCTGTGTGTGAAAATGCTTAAAACAAAGTTCACAGAGGGAACTTTTATTCCTTTTGTATGATTAATATTTCATTATGCATTATTACAGAGCCCAGGGGCTGATAACAACAGCAGAAAGATATATAAAACCAATTTTATATTTTAAGCTAATTTGACTGATAACAGCTGTGTTCTGCCGTAGTTGTGCCTCACAATGACAAAACATGGCTTCTTTTGAGTGTTGTGATATGAAATGTTCAATATTTTCTCTATTAACAGAAGAATCTGCTAAACAAATTTTGCAGGGGGTGTTAATTCTTCAAGTGTGCCCAGTTTGAATTTAATGAAAGATTATTAACCATGCAGCCTGATTTGCAGGCAAATAATTCGACATCATAAAAAATTAAACACTTTTATGATTCAACCTTGCGGGGATACGCAAGCGAACCCGCTGACCTGTTGATCCCCTCCCTCCTTTGAGCTGAACAAATGACATCAAAGCCAGAGACGTATTATAAGGATGGATGAATAGATTACCTAGCCGGGCTAAATCTAATTCCTGACTAATTCTCAGCTGAAAGCTCAGCAAGAATATGAGCCGAGATTGATGAGCCTCCCTCTGTTCACCCAGGTCTCTGACTCTCACCACCTGCTGACACAGTGAGCCGAAGTATCACTATTTTGGTCTATTCTGCAATAATATATATCTTGATATACACATTCTCTGTAAAATAATTTTTTCTGGACAAAAATCAAAGAACACAATTTTTTTGACCAAATGCTTCAATACTGATATTTATCGATTGATGACTATTGGTGCTCTCACAAAGTATTAACACAATGAGATATTTGATAATCATTAGTAATCCTCCAGTCTGGTCAGTTTGGAAAATTACATCACTTTACTGTAAGGCAGCCTTAACAATCAGGAAAAGACAACACTTATGTCTTACCACAATACAACAACATTCAAAATCTATGACAATATTTAGTCTCAAATATCACTCAGCCCTCCTCATCTATAATATACAACACATAAACCTCAATCCCACCTACAGCCTGTAGGTAGTTCCCAAAGATTTTCCAAGTATGACAAGAAAGTTTCCCATTTCAAGTAGAACTTCTTCACAGACCCCCTTAATGTAAATTTAATCTTTTCTACTGTTAAAAAAAAAACATCATGTCCTCTAGCCAAGCAGCAGCAGCAGCAGATGGAGGAGTTGCAGATTTCCAGACCAGCAAAATTCTCCTACGGGCCAAAACCAATGCGAGTTCTGTAATGTCAGACTGGCTTGCATTTAAAAGTTTCATCTGCTGTACCAAACGCAGCTATAAGTAGGCAAGGTTTTAATCTTACTCCAAGCATGTCACTGACAGTTTTAAAAACCACTGTACAGTAGTTGGGAAGCCAGGGGCATGACAAGAATGCCAGTATTTGATTGGCGGGAAAGAGGGAGCAACTACCACATCTGCACACCTGGCTTTGCTTAAATGAGCTCTGTGCATAAGTCTTTTTTTATCTCCTTCTTTTATGAAACATGATGCTTCAGGGTTTTTTTTTTTTTTCTTTTTCTCGCGGCTGCAACTAGGCTAATGATCATTTTTGCGATTAATTAATTACTTGTTTGGTCTATAAAATGTCAGAATATGGTGAAAAATGATTATCACTGCTTCCCAAAGCCTGAGATGATGTAGGGAACTTAAGAAACCAGTCAACAGTCAAACTTAAGAAGATGTAATCTGAGAACTTTGACTTTTTTCCTTAAAATATTACCCAAATTGATCAACTGATTATCAAAATAGTTGGTGATTAATTTAATAATTGATTTATAATTAATTAATTGTTGCAGCTCTAATATGTAAGTAGTAAATATGTGTTTCTTCGTATCTGTTGAGGAAAATAGAATAGCAAACACCAGGCTAGCTTGAATAAGGGGCAGGACTTCGGCTCTCTTTACGAGCGATTCATTCCCATAATGGCTCAGTGGTGGATGTGAGTGTGAATCTGTGTGCAAGGGGTAAAAATGCAATGCTTAACATTGTCAAGTGTTGTTTAGCTTCTCTTTATCGACAACCAATGCTACACAAAACCAGTTCAGACACTAGAGGCTTAGAAATGTGTTTCCCAGGAGACATTTCCTGCTTTAACAGTCGCAGCAGCAACAACAGTTGAAATAAGCAGAGAAAAAGCTCTGTGGTTGGCATTTACTGCAACGGCATCAGTCAGAAAAGATGTGCCACCATCAAAATCTAAATACTCCATTGTAAAGGATGCCACACACACACACACTGATACAGAAGTCATATCTGTCAAGTGCAACTCACAGACACCTCAGCAGCGAGCACCTTGACAAAAAAAAAAAAAAAAAAATTGCTCAAATAAACATCAGTGATCTCAAGGATGTAGCGCAGAGGGAGAGATACAAGAAGACCTTGGAGACACGCAAGCAACAAAAATAATGAAGTGAAGGAATGTGCTTGTATTCACGCTTTTGGAAATTAATGCAACATGACAAAGAACATTTTCAACAACATGATCTTAAAACTTTCCCCTTTTTTTCTGCTTCACAAGATTTAAATTCCCTTCCACACTCAAGCAGAGAGTGACTAAAAATTCTCAGACACACATGCACACAAACACACACTGTGATTCTCCAAAGCACAATGTTGGTGATTTTTTCCTTTGGTAAACAATGTGTTCCCAGGAGTACTGAGGATCTGGTCTAGGGATGGAAACTGTAAATCAATTCTAGTTGAGAACCAGTTCCAAACAGTCCGGCCTAGGGATGTACGTTGATTAGTCGACTATACACACAAACACAGAGGTCACCACCTTCGTTAGTCAGCACCAGAAATACTACTTGGTTAAAATATTTATTGGTATTTTTAGGTACAACATCAGTTAAGCGCTGCCTCCAACATGTTATGCAGCCCTGGCAGAACGCAACCACCTCTCCCCTTGTTAACGCCAAGATGTGGGACGGACGACAGCTTGTCAAACCAGCACAGATTGGCAGTATTTTGATCTAGAAAATGAAAATAAGGTTGTATGCAGGCAGTCAGAATAAACCAGTCAAATGGAACAATGTGTAACTCATCAGCAGCAGCAGACACATTAACCTGCAAGTAGAGCAGGTTACTGGTGCTGCACCGCTAACGTTAACCACACTCTGTGGCAGCTGGGTAAACAATGTTTTGTTTGTTTTTTTCACCCCAGACACTGCAATCTCGTTGCAGTGTCTGGGGTGAGATTTAGTGAGTTGTTGTCAGGTTTTATTGGATAATTTGCGATGTTCATAACGCACAGCATAAAGTGCCACGCATTTCAGCTGCATTTATAATACGATTCTGTTATTGATGAATGTGATTAATGGCTTCAAGTCACTCTTAATACACACAATACTTTTCTGGCCAATATTTAACATCATTATTTAATAAACTGTGCTGAATTTTAACTTTTTTGTTACTTTTAGACTAGTTGACTGGTCTAAATTTAGATTTATATTCAATCAACGGGGAAACTTGCCAACATCCCCCATCCAACCCGTATACCTCTAAGCTCATTAATTCATTTATCGATGTTGGCATGTTTTTCTTACAGTCGCATCTTGCAAAACAACGTCAAACTCAAGCATCTATGCTGCTAGAAACCTGCACCAATGAGGAGTCGTTGAGAAGACGAACAGAGAGTTCAGTTCTGTGGCGTCATTTCACAAAGAAATTTCACATCGGTGCAATGTCTGTAAAATGATCACTCCAAGTAAGGATGTAAACAACATCAATATGCTGAAGCATGTTTCTATGCAACATGTGCGTAAATTCCGGGAATGCCATGCATTTGACACTGAGTGATATCGGTTGCAGCACTTCTGTTACCAAGGGCAAATATCCTATGTTATACTAATATTTGTGCCACGTACACAGGCTTAGCAGATTTTTTTCTTTGACTAAGAAAAACCAAATGAAAAGGAACGCTGTGATACAAAAGCACTGTTGGCCTACTTTTTTTTTTCCCCACGCACAGAAAAATGATCAGGAATCAATAAGGGAATCAAAACATTTGATCACAGAATCAACGATGGCATTAGTATGAATAAAATCTTATCAGTTCTGATTCTAAGAGCTTTAAAGTCTGAACTTTAACTTACTGAAGCTCATTCACCCTTAAAACCATTTCACAGAATGCTTCGCTTCAAATGTTCCACCTGTTGCACGATGACAGACACAAAAAGAGACATGTAATCTTGTTATTTCTTAAGCTGCGAGACTTGAGAGGCCGGAAAAGGTGAAAGAGACAAAGACAGATGGGGGAGAGAGGAAAGAGAGGGTGAGTCAGGCTGTAAACACTTGGTTGGGGTGATGTTATCCAGCTGTCATGAAAACTGATCCAATGGCTGGCAAGTTCAAGCTGACCGCAGTGTCACACAAACACACACAAACACACACCCAACGACCTACTCGCACACAGAAACACAGCTGTACATTTGTTATGACACACTTTAAATACACACACTTACAGAGGCATGTATACATCAGCACAAACACACATATGTACACAAAAGAGGTTGAGGTCGGATAGAGGTCTGTGTCTGGGGAAAGTGAAGAGGCGAAGAGCCGGGGGGGTTACCGGATCAAGGCAAAATATTCAATCCTTCAGCATGCTCACACACACACAGAAACACACACACACACAAAGTGAGAAGCTACAGAAGCTTGAAATCAAATATTCCACACCTCTAACTGAAGCACTCGGAGATCTCCCACGACACACACACACGCTCCAGCTCAGGGACCAGAGTCCACTTATTTCAATTGAGTGGAAGTGTCAAAGATAGGAGCGGTAGGATTTGTTAGTTTTTGTTCGTAAAGGCACCAGAGAGATAGTTGATGGCTTAGCATCATACTCAGGATCAGTCAATGCAGCAGTTTTGGGTCGGTAAAGCGTCCCGAGCAGCAAAATAATGAAATACAGGCACAGGGGCACGGCCTCTGCAGATACAGACACCGCCACACACTTTTAGTAGGTTCTAAGTGATGATTGAAAAGGTTTACGTTTATATGAGTCTATACATCTTTTAAGGAAAATGTTGCATAGCATGGCTTTAATTAGCAGTATCACTGGTCCACACTGACTAAACAACAAATGCTGATTGACAGACAGAAGCTCAGCTCCAGCACATCATATGGATTGTAAAGTAAACAAATCCCAAAAAAGATTTGTGTGCATAAAATGGTTTCTGCAAGTAGTTACAAAAAGTTTTAATATATACTGTTAATATATACTGTTGCTTTTATTTGCCCTTTCTGTTTGAAAATCCTCTCCAAAGCAGATAAATGTGATAAAGCATTGATAAAAATCCTCTTAAAAATGAAAATGCACAGACAGGGTGTCCAAAAATGCATCATGCAGAGTTAAAAGTGTGCAGGTTTTCATCCTGAACGATTACATCAGCAGGTGATTTCATTGATTGTGAGTTCTTCCCTTTAAAGGAAAGCGTTTTTTTCAGTTTTTTTTTTTTATTTATTTAGGTGAGTTTCACAGGAAGCAGTTCACTCTCTCTTAATCAGACCTCTTGCAGTGGATGGCAGCTCACTGCAGAGTCTGAATCTGCTGAAGTTTTTCCTCACCACTGTTGCCTTAGGGCTTGCTCATGGTGGGAACTACTGGGCATCTATAAATAATATTATAAAGAGTACAGTCTAAACCTGCACTAGAGTCAAAGTTCCCTGAGATAACTTATGATTTAGTGCTATAAAAATATATAAATTGACTCTTTTAGTTAAGGGCCTTGGCTCAAAGGCACATCAGTGGCAGTAATGATGGAAGAGCAAGCGCTGTATTTCACCTTCTACACTCACATTTATCCCGTGGATCTGGAGAACTGAACCAAAATATTTGTGGTTACAAACTCACTACTGCCCCGTGCTAAATAGAGGGTGGAGTCTTTGGTTGTGCACGCTGCACACTGTCGGCTCTCCATGGCACATAGTCGGTCACCACTGATGTACAGGATCATGGTGCTGTTTCCATTCAAAAATGAGCCCTAGTGCCCAAGTGTCTATTGTCTGCAACTATTCTAAGCTCTTCTTACCAGAGGCTGGTGGTAATACACAATATTTAAAGAGGAGAAAGAAGAGATTTCACGGAATTTAAAATGTTCTGGCACTTTACCTTGAACAGCAAGCTTTTGAAATAAGATCTAAAAACTCTGAACACTGGGAGAAGCAGCAACACAGTCTTTCCCCTTCTGTAGAATTAAACAAACTATCAGCACATTCCTTAACACTGATCAGCTTCGAGCTCAAATGTGAAGCTAAAAAGCTGCGAAAGCCTCCACTCTCGCCTTGAAGTAGACAAAGCCTCCCACAGACACGCCTCTACTGGAATGTTCTATCTTAACAGGGTCCTTAACAAAATTCATGACGACATTACCTGGAAAAATAACTTAAAAAGAAAAACCTCCCCTTCCGTCTATCTTTGACCCGAGGCCCCCGACAAAACTCTTTGAAGACGCATATAAATTCCACTTTAAACATCCTCCATCTTAATTTAAAGATCTAATTTTGAGACTCCCAGACGTTAGCACATCATGTTGTCAAACTGCTGAAATAAGTCCTTGAAATGAAATGAGAGGTACTTCACTAAAGAGGAAAGAGAAGAACGGAGGGTAAAAAGTGTTTAAGGAAAGGGAGAGACCGACATGACGGGTGGTGGTGTTAGAGAAGGGAAGACAGCGACTTAGAGAAAGATAAACGCCGTATAAAAATAAACAGAAGAGAATGCGGTGCCGCTGCTTGCGTCACTTTACATTTGTTAGGAAAATTTAAACTTTTCTTAAACAACAGGATTCTCATCCCACTCCACCCACCACGCTACATCAGAGCCCCGACGCCACCACAGCGGCCTAATTAGTACAGCGCCGTGGCTGCCGGTCCGACGAGGGCCTGTGTTTCATCAGGCTCTGAAACCCCATTAACCTTTTGGACAGGCTGCTGCTTTGATATCTCAGCTGTTTACAGCTCCCTTCTGCTTTCTAAAAGCGTTATGTTTCAGGTGCTTGGCTGACTGCACGGGCTAAATATAGACACTATGTAAGATTTCCCTGGACGGGGACACACTCTAGGGGCAGGGGGTCTGCTCTGTGTGTACATGTGTGTCTTCTTGTATTTCCAGTCTTATGAGGACCAAATTTACTCAGAAGGTGCGGAGGAGGATGTGGAAAAACCTTTAAAACGAGACACTGACTTTTATATTCAGCTAATTTACAGACAGCATTTTGGTTAAGGAGTATGGTGCAGAGTTAATTTAGGTGTGTAGTGGTTAATACTACATTTACTCTGTGCAAGTCTGTGATTGAGTGCGTGCAAAAGTGTACTTGTGTATGCTGCTGACTAACTTCTTTAAAAATCTCGCTTTATTTTACAGCCACTAGAACTGAACCCATCACCGTCTCCTCATGATGATCCTCTGACGCTCAAATCAGCCATCAGTTCTGCAATCACTTCTACCAGCAAGCTAGCCTGTTTTAAGTATACTTCACTGCAGAATCCATCCGGTCTGACAAAGATATTAATTCTATAAACTTCAACTTCAACAGTGCAGTTTGATTCCATTCAGTGAAAGGCAAGATATGGCACAAAATAACTAAAATCCTTAACTAAAAAGTAGAAAAACCCTGAAGTTTGTATAGAAGTCAAGTCAGCTAAGTAAAAACAGTTTATTTACATGTACAGCCAAATATCAGCAGCAGTCTGCTTCCTTGTATAGAGATTTTTTATTATTAATTGGGTACTAGCTCAGCTTAAAGCAGTCTAATACAACAGCCTTTAGTTCAGGTGTTACACTGACAGATGCTTCTATTATTTTGTAGTTTACATCTACCACCAAAAATGAGAAACTGGAAAAAGAAAGTTTTATAAATCTAAAGATTCAGATTCTGTTTGGAATTGGAAAAAGAAATTCTACAGAAAAGACAAACAAGTATATGAAACATCCATCGGCTGAATGGACTCAAGCTGGTGCAGTAAGTTTACATTTTCCAAATAATAATGAGCAACTTAAAAAAAGAGGAACTATCCGTTTCCATCACATTATTTGCGTTTTCCTAAATTATGTATCTGGATTCAGGTGCAACTGAATGTGTTTCACAAGTTAATTTGAGTTAATTCAGAGTCAGACTGGCTTTTTCATGTCACTGACAGTGTAAAGGTCAGAGTCCAAGTCACTGCGCTAAAAACAGCAAGTACAAAAATAAATTTAGCAGAAAAAATTAAAAAGACTGAACTGAATCAGACCTCGGTCGTCAGAGACACAGACAAAACTATTTGCTCATCCACCAACCGGACCCCAACATTACTTCTACAATATGTCAAACTATTACAGTGTTTAAAGGTAGAATATGCAGGATTTGTCGGCTGCAGTTTGTAAGCACCGTTCAAATCTGGCCTCTCCTCCCCAGCTCAACTATCAAGACAGGGAGAGAGACAGCAGCAATGGTCAAGCAACGTTGACAGTGAATAAAAGGAGGGAGCGGTGTCAGCTCAAACAAAACGGTGAATCAGAAATAAAACATTATTTTTGCACAGCCCTGCAAAGGCTTTGGTTGCTGCATTTTGTGTAAATGCAGCCAAAGTGAACGCTCCTCAGTCCGCTCTACTTGTGTTTCAAAAAGACACACATACAGAGACAGAGATGTAACTATTTGTCACTACGTTTTTATAGAACTGCCCTCACATGCTATACTGCCCGAAAGCTGATACCCAGAAACGTCCTGACCACAGCAAAATAATTAGAAATTAAGAAAATGGAGGCAGAGGGCAGGTTCTCTGCAGATGCACCACCATACACTTGAGATTATTATTATTATACAGTATTTATGAGTCCACACTCCGTTTTCAGGAAAATCCTGCACTGTATGCCTGGAGTTATGACACCTGTTTCACTCCTTCCGCAGTGTAGATATCACTGCTGCACAGCTTTCCATATAACTATAAATACGAATTTGTGATGACAGATATGACATGGCTGTATGTTTAGGGTTTGGTTTACATGTTCATTTGAGCAGAGCTGCATATGTGTACAGTATGTACTCTTGTACGTCTATCTTTGTGAGGATGACTTGGAGTTATGACTTGAGGACATTTTGGGTGGTCCTTTATTCTTCAAAAGGCTGTTAAAGGGTTCAGACTTGGTTTTGGGGTTCAGCATTTAGTTGTAAGGATTAAGGTTAGGGTTGGGGGAATGCATTACGTCTGTTAGGATCCTCACAACCGTATGTGCATGTGTGTGTGTGTCAGGATGTCTGATTCGGTGGGAGTCTTACCTGTGCCTTTGTTGCGATCCACAAAGCAGTACTTCAGTTCATATTCTTTCAGAATTTCATGGACTTCCTGCAAAGACAAAAAGAGAGAGAAACAAAAAAGTGTTGAGCAAAGACATCATCTGAAATCCAAATGTTAAGAAGCATGTTTGATCAATTACTTAGCCTCAAATTTGCAAGGAACAGGGACAAATGCCTATCACAAAATGTCTTCAAATTAATGATTTAGTTCAACCTAGAGTGAAATAGATAATAAATGGTATTGTATGCTTTATGGTGTGGCTACCACTGCAACCTCCCCAGCTCTGTCCTCTCCTCTGAATAAGTCCTGCATTCCAAATCACATATTTTCTCTTTTTGCTTTAGCATGTACTGCAGCTGCCCTTGCAAAGTACATATTCTTGCATGCAGTATGCATACCACTGGGACATACTTCTTCATAATGTTGCGCCTTGAAGTTTGACCCTCTTGCCCATACAAATATCACAAAGGATTGTGGGTCAGAATAGTCAGTAAAGCATGCTTGCTTGCATACTGCAAAGCTAGAAAAATAATAACTGTTCATTCTAACTCGAGTCCACGCCACAGCTATAGAGCAGCAGTTCAGACTCTCCTATCCATGACTTTTAAACAATATTTTTAGAGTTTTAATCATAGTTCTCGGTGTCTATGATCTTATGTATTGATTGGGAAATACTAAAACTTTTCTGACAAAATAAAGTGTGTGATAATATGGGTACTGGAACACAGAGCTGGTCGACTCTGGCTCCAAAAAAGAACAAAAATGGTGATGTAGTGGTGGCTACATCCACTTCTCTTATACAGTCTATGACTCTAAAAGACAATTTTTCACATGGAGCCATCTCAGTACTATTCAGACAGTTATTCCTAACAGACTAACTAACTGCTTTCAATAATCTGAATTTAGATCAATCTTATAAAATGGATTTTTGTCCATTACACTTGTGAAACCTTATTTTTCAACCCTTGAGAAAACTTTTCCTTCATAATAAACTCTGTGAGGGCGGCAGACTTCCCCAATAGCAGTAATTTGTCTCTAACGGGTAATTATGTTTTTTAAAAAAAGGATATTTTTAAGATGAAAAGCTTTCAGTGTCCTGTCAGGTTTATAATCACAGCAGCCCACCACACGGTACTGAAATCCCCATGAGGGACACACACACAGACGTGCACACACAAAAACGGACACACACACACACCTACTGCAGCATATCAAAGTAATAAATCGAGAATTTATCTATTAAAGTAGCAGAAATGTGTTATAATGTCTCTAGTGACAGTATATGATAGAGCGAGACAGGAAAAGGAGCAAAGAGAGATGCAGCAGCACAGCAGGAGATCTTCACATGCTGTCTGAGTGGATCATGAACTTCGCTGCACACTGCTAACTCTGTTAGCCTTGGTACCTTCCTGATGGCTTTCACTGTTACGTAGCCACACAGACTCTCTGCCGCACACAAAGTAAGTGACAGCACAAACAGTTCGAAGCTTGGAAACAAGTGTTTTTTTTTTTTTTAGATATGCACCTGTGATGTGAGCAACCTTGTGGATCCAGTCACAGTTAAACCTGTCCAAGAGAACAACAGCTCCAGATCGAACAGGAACACGGCGTAGGCGGAACAACTGAACAGTGAGCAACAAAATAATAACAATAAAACAACAAGAAGACAAATCAGCCACCACAGCGCTAAAACACCCAACGAGCCACATAAACTCTGTGGCCATGGAAAGGTCACTTCAACATAAAGCAATTATTGTTAAGTGCCACCACAGACGAGATGTGATGGAAAGTCTGCAGTCTGATACAAATCAGGCAGGACTTTAACTGTTTTATCCTCAGGAGCAGATATACTGAATTCACCATGTTCATGTATATGTGAACTTTTTTTTTCACTTCTTCCAACCACTTCTCTCATAATGTTGTCGTCCATCTTTATTAAAACCTCTGAGATACAGTAAATAATTGTCAATTTGTATTTTCAAGAGCTGCTTTAAAGGACCAGTGTGTAGGATTCAGTGGTGAGTAGGGCTGAGCAATAGGGCTTATAACTGTCTATATTTTTATGCTACTCTGTGCCTCGGCATTTCCCAGAAGCGGCTCTCCGCTCCTAATACGCAAATACGTGTATTTTTGACAGATACTATGTCAATTAGCACATAGCAGATCAAACGGGCAGGAAGTCAGACAGAGAGAAGGCAAGGAGAATCCGGTTAACTGTCAAAATAAAAGACCCAGTGCAGACTCACAATCATAGAGACAGAGAAGAAACCATTTAACCCCGTACACTGCTTCTCCATGGTAGAAGCACAAAGAGCAAGGAAAGGAGGACCTGATCAAAAAAATCTGAACAAGTAAACATAATCAGGCAGCCATGTGGCAGACAGATCAGAACCGTGGCGCAGTGTTTGGTGGAATCAGCCGGTAAGGCCCTGTTCAGACCTGGCATTAACATGCGTCCTGAGTCATGCCATGACAAGTGGACAGGTGTCAATGCACTCAGGACACATTTGAGATCCGATTGCTCAGACCACATTCAGAGGAGGTCCGAACCACATGTGAACACGTTCTTTCAGCACAAATATGTCCTGGGCTACATTCAAAGACGGTCCACTCAACTGACGTCCTCCAAGTTCATCAGTTGTTTCACTGGAATAAAAATTACACATGGGCTCTCTTGCCTCTAGTGGGTGTTTGTGAACAGACAAGGAATCCCAGAATCCTCTGAAAAATCATGCTTTGTGAGTTACTGAGTGAAGAGAAACTGTCTCTGACAAATTCAATTAGGCCTTATCGTACTGCAAATGTTATACAATATTCTTTCTTTGTAGAAGAAAAAACTTTGTGTCTATTTGTCTGAGTGGACTGCTGGTTAAAAACAACAATGCATTTTGCAAATCTGTTTATTCACCTACAGAGCAACAAAGTGAAAAGGATATGACAAATTCTTAAGCAGGTGTGCTTACACTTGTAAATTAGGAATTTACACACATTAAATTACTTCTTTCCTTGTAAAAATCACTGTATTGCTGCAAAGAGTAAACCCATGTCCCCTCACTCATCCCTTCCAAGCATGTAGGAGAACCTTCAGTGGCTGTGAAGTGCCCTGTTTAAAGCCAGTGTTTGGTTTGTCTGTTCTGGGCTACTGTAGAAACACGGTGATGCAACATGGCAGCCCCTATGAAAAAGAACCAGCTTCCTCTGTGGATATAAATGACTCATTCAAAGGCATCAAAAACACAATGATTCTTATTTTCAAGTGATTACTGAACTAATTGATTATTACACACATTAATGAAAACATACACAAATCCCCATTATAAATGGGCCTGAATGTGAACAAAAGGAAAACTGTACTGGTATTGTTCTGCTTTGTCAGCTAATGTTGCTGAAATCCTGAGCTTTTATCCACTGTCAGCTAATGCTGGACATGTTTTATGCTTCCATTCAAAGGTGAAAACAAAGAAATGCACTTTGCATTATGGTAACGCACAAACTCTTGGTGATACAATGATGACCTTTTACATGAGAGTGAAAACAGGTTTGACATTTTCAGCAGGACTAGTGGACTGAAAACATTTCCAAGCCCATTTTCCACACCATCTTTATAAAGACAAAACTGAAAAAAAAAAAAAAAAAAAAAAAATCTAGCACAAGTGGTCATACAGCGACTGAAGTGATGAGATTTTTTAATACGCACATTTTTTTTCCTATCTCTATAACCACCATCAAACCCACTCGTGTACACCATGTGCAGGCATGTTCCTTATCAGTGAAGGCCATGCAAGGCAGCCCACACAGAGGGTCAGCTCGCTCGCCCTTAAAATCAGAGCAGAGCGAGCTGCAATCACTGAGGGGGGGGGGAGAGATAGAGAGAGAGGGAAGGGAGCTGTTTTGGATTTTTGTTCCGTATCTATCCTGCTGCAAGAGAGGAAACAGCTTAAATCTGATGGGAAAAAGAAAAAAAAAAACTAAAATTGCAAAAAATCATTTTATAACTTAATTTGTCTGTAACAGTCTTTATGTCCCGTTTAATGCTAACATATTTCTTTAAGAACAACATTTTGGTCTATCCGACCTTTATCACATCTGTCAGGAGTATTAAAGCATTTTCATGCATGCAAACATAGAAGCTGCCTCCATTTTCCAATCACCCAATCAGAGGACGGCTGAGATTGATCGCCTGAAACTGATCAATGCATCATCAGCCAGACAGCAGCATTCAAAAGTCAAACAATCACACAATAAATCTTAAATATCAATGAAACCTCAAATCTCCAAAAGGTCAAAAAATAGGTAAAAAGCAAGTATTATCACAGGTCATCATCAATATCATCTGACAGAATAAAATAAAGAATAAAAGTGCATATCGTATATATAGAACAAAAGTGAATACATCAGTGTCCATATAGTTTTGTATTGTAAAAAGGTATTCTAGAGGCCATAAAAATGAAATACAAAAATAAAAATACAATGACTTGCTCAATCATTACATATTCTTCAAAAAGCAACTTCTAAGATGAAACAGTTTCTTTGACGAAACAAGGTGAGTTGGTGCGCTATAATCACAACAATCCAAACTGGAATTTTCAAACTGTAAAATACTTTAAACACTTTTATTTACTTTGAAAATAGACTGAAATACTGGCACACTGGCAGATTTCATCACCTGGTGAAGAAAATCAGGTTTGAAGAATTCAGTT
This sequence comes from Lutjanus erythropterus, assembly GCF_056507025.1. Lineage (NCBI taxonomy): Eukaryota > Metazoa > Chordata > Actinopteri > Lutjaniformes > Lutjanidae > Lutjanus > Lutjanus erythropterus. The sequence continues at coordinate 37,205,055 of NC_139323.1, forward strand.
ACAGTCAAAAATGACTTAAAAGATTGTTTTCCCCCCCGAGTAAACAAAGCTTTAAGGGTTTTTCCAGATATAATGCCAACACACACTCGTGCCTTTATAATACAGGGCTGTAGGCAATTTAACGACAAGGCAAATACAATAATAAAATAGCACTAAACAATTTAGATCAAAGCATGCCCGTCTCAAAGTGTGAGGATTTCAGCAGAGTGATTTAAACGGTTGTTGCTAACCAAAGCTCCTCTTCTTCTTTTATATTTACTTATCCTGCTGTTACCGTTTCATGTGTCTATTCTCTTAAGGCTCTGTGTTTCTACTGTGTTAAAGTTCTTTCATTTTTTTTTTTGAGCTCTTGTTTGGACATAATGCATGTTTCTGGGGGTGAAAGCTGAGCTCTTGTGTTAACATACGGTAGCAGACAAAGGGAAAAGCTCTTTTGTTAAATGTAAGACATGATGAGGGGAAAAAGATAAACAACAACACCGGCATTTCTTTTAAGAAAAAAAAATCAAAGAAATTTCAGAGAAAAGAGGCTGTACAAATAGTCCCTGCTTCTAGTTTTTTAATGATATCTACTGCTGTGCTGGACAGGATACAGAGACTGACACTGCAGACTACTTGGTGACATTCAGACAAGGTTGACTCATGCCACACTCTCTCTGGTGGTGTTTTATCACTCGTCCCCGTGCTATTCTGGACCTAAATCGAGCTGAAAGTTTGTTTCTCGCAGCACTGGCACATTACAAGACATTTTAAGACTATTTTTAGGAGTCCAAATAGCCCTGCCTCTTTTTCTCAGCCATACAATTTACCAGTTGAGCACACCATGCTGTGCTTTGTTATGATATTCCGGTTTGTTTCACCCTATTTCCTTTTACATTCCATGTTTTAATGATCTTTTGCTTTCACTACATCCTATCACGCTGTTCTACGATGTTCCACTTTGTTTCATTGAGATTCCCACCATGCTATTTCAACAGCTTTCTAATTAACACTGCCATAAAGCTGAGAGTCGCTCACAATCGTTTCAAAACAGCTACTGGGCTCAGGAAAAATACAGTGTGACAAACCTTCCTACAGCTTTAAATTAAACGATAGAGCAAACACTATATTCTAAAGCTAAAGTCATAAACTGATGGCTGGATACACAACCTACATAAACCTAAACCTAAATATACACTCATTCTGAATTTGATGTCAGCAACAAGTTCCAAAAAAGTTGGAACAGATACGTTGCTCGAAACCTGCTTGTAGCTTTCAGTACAAGTCTATAGATATTTGCAAATCATTGCATTCTGTTTTCATTAATGTTTATTTCCAAGTTTTATAGTTCAACAAACTTTGCCTTTCAACATCATTACACATTTAAAAAGACACCTGTTGTAAGTCTTCACGCCCAACAGTGATTAGACAAAGAACCTCGACGCTGTGTGGGCTGGAGCTGCAGGAAAAGCTGCTATTGTGTTTCCCACTCGAGAGCGTTCTACAGCATGTTCTTTATTGTAAAGCTGTTCATAAACTTAACAAAGCATGTCATTTTGTCCCATGCTGTGCTGTACGGTTCCCTCTGCGTGTTGGAACACTTTAAGAATCTGACATTTCCAGCAAGTCCAGTCAGTTCTCCAGCACCAGCCTTTAAAGCCCAGGGCTGATTTCTGTGTGTGCGTGTGTGTGGATGTAACATTAAAGCAAATCGCCCTGAGAGGATGGACTTGATAAGGAATGTGATAGGAGCCTGGTCTCACACCTGATGAAGGTGAAATGGAGTTCAGAGGCATAGTGTATGTTCATGAAGGAACATGAAATCACTAACTCCACCCAACCATCAGCTGATTATCAGCTTCACACATGTCCACGTGACAAAGAACTCCGCTTCGTACTCAATGAAACTTTTATTCACTGACCAGTGGCTGCAATGTAAACCGAAACACACCACCGACCACACCGCAGCCTTCACACATCTTTTACTGTTTACTAAACTACTTTTATCTTAATGTAGGGCTGGGCGGTATGACAAAATTTTCATATCATGGTTTTTTTTTTTTTTAAATCATATCGGTTTCACGGTATTTGACGTTTTTTTTTTTTTTTCATGCACAGACAGGTAAAAGCATGACCCCTTCAAAGTATGGTTACCATCACATGGACGACTATACAATTAAACGTCCCCACCCACGCTAGTCGGCACCAGAAATACTAGTCGTTTAAAATATTTAAAAATGAAATATTTGTCAATATTTCATTCATGCATGATGCCACTTATCTGTTGCCGCACGCCACTAGTCGGGGCTGCGTCCCTGTCAGACAGCAGCCCCTCTCACCCTGCTTGTATGACCCGATCGCCGTGGCAACACCGGATGTTTACATCAGCGAGGTCGGACAGATGATTGTTGACTGTGACAGAATAAGCTGATATATATTCACTCGACTGGAGAAATGTGACCGCATTAAGCACAGACACAGACATAAATCTGCAGGCGGAGCTCCTGCTGCTGCTGCTACTACTAGCTGCTAATGTTAGCCACACTGTGTGTCAAGCTAGAAGCTAACGTTAGCCACACTGTGTGTCAGGCTGGAAGCTAACGTTAGCCACACTGAGTGTCAGGCTGGAAGCTAACGTTAGCCACACTGTGTGTCAAGCTGGAAGCTAACATTAGCCACACTGTGTGTCAGGCTGGAAGCTAACGTTAGCCACACTGTGTGTCAAGCTAGAAGCTAACGTTAGCCACAATGTGTCAGGCTGGCAGCTAACGTTAGCCACACTGTGTCAGGCTGGCAGCTAACGTTAGCTCTGGGTCCTTTACCTGCAGACACTGTGACCCTCTTCGGTCTAAAAAGGTAAAGCATAAGCATGTAAGGTTTGTCTTGCACAGCGCGAAGTAGCGCGCATTTCAGCGGCATTTAAAATACGATTTGGCGATTGTAGAGTGTGATTAACGTCTTCAAATGGCTCTTAATACACACAGTATTTTTTCGGATAGTGTTTAACATTATAAATTAATAAATTTTGCCTTGTGTTTTCTTAGTGACTATTCTAAATTAAATTTGGCATCTAATCAACAGAGAAATTAGTTGTCAGGAACATCCCTGGTACACACGCTCAAGCAAGCATACCTGTGGTGTTGGTGTGCAGCAGTGAAATGGGTCCCCGCTGAAACACTTTGCCGCCGCGCCCGTTCCGGACGTTGTTTGGGCTATTCACCGGTATGGCGGTATATGAAAAATTCATATCATAACGAAAATGAAGGTTTTCGGTACGAACCGGTATACCGCCCAGCCTTAACGTATTTAAGCTACAGTCAGATTTTAGTTTACAGTTTAGATTTTACTTGTAGTTCAGTAAAGATTTGCATAAATATTTTTGTGGTTCTATGCAAAGCAGGGTGTTACAGGTAGGGCTGCAACTGGGATGTTAATGATTAATAATCAACATAATTTTAAAATTTAGTTTACCAGTCTAGAAATGGCAGTAATTGCACCTCATTTGATGTCGTTTTCTCTGGTGGAGCCTTTTGTTTAATAAAGAATTTAAAAATTAAAATGAAAGAGAATCAGGAAAAAAAAACAAGAAGAAAGGAAAATGTTTTGTTTCCTATTAATTATTAATGATTAAACAATTGTTTTTGTTTTAAAATATCAGTTAAGAAAATGCATAAAATTTGCAACCTTAGCTGCAACTTACAAATAATCTGTCCATTATATTCATGATATATTGTTTAGTCTATAAACTGTACAAAAAAAATTGTGCAAAATGTTCATCAAAATTTCCCAGAGCGACTTCAAATTGTGTCTTTTGTCAAACCAACAGTCGAAAATAAAAAGACTTATCATTTAATATCATTAACGAAAAAGGGATCCTTATCTTTTAAAATGTAAACCTGCAAATGTTGCACATTTTTTTGCTTGAAAAATTACTGAAATGATCAATATGCTTTACTTATAGGTATGATGCAGTACACTGTGGAGGCCTGCGGAGTCAGCAACGCACAACTCACAAATCTCAACAACATGTTGTGTGGTCTGGTGCATCAAAAAAAAAAAAAAAAAGACTTGATCCAACCAGCCAAACAGCTGTCGTCTCTCCGCTCCACCTATCCAGACTTACTCATTAGGGTTGATAAGCCTTCTCATGCACTACGGTCTGCAAATGCATGATGGTATGACGAGATACTGTCACTGTGAGCCAGAAAATCTCAGTCTAAACTCTCTGCAAACTTCTCCTGCACCAAACAAAACTCAAATCTATTGGAAGAATCACTCCGTTCTCAAAAACTGCTTAGACCTTCTTAGTCACCTGTTTTGCTTTACCTTGATCCTTCTCTCTCTTTTGCTATGCATTTCAAATCACCTGAAAGTCTTGTGGCACTTTTGAATGCTGTGAAATATTGATATGTTAATAATGTGCATATAATAATATTGTGTAAATAATCCAGCATCTCTTAAACATAATGTATGCTCTTAAAACACTTCAGTTTCTTTCCATTCTCACTTTGTCTCCCTCAGCCAACACCCCACTCCAACTTTCTCCTGGGGAAAAGAGTTTAAACTGAAGAGAAAAGATGTTCATTCATTTGTAGAAGTATAAAAGAAATCTGTGCAGTTCAAGGACAAACACTACACAACTGTGTTACTGTGGAATCCATCTTTTTGGCTTGTCTAATGTAAATTGGGCAAGAAAGGTGCCTTCAGCAGAGCCACTTGATTAAACCAAATTGCATTTGCCATAGTTTTCAACTATGACAACATTGTTTTAGATTAAAGAGTTGTTGTGTTCAATAGCTGTTCTTCATCTTGAACAAACAAGCAGAATCATTGCAAGGAATATGGACGTTGTTGAGTCAAAGATACATCGCTGTTCTTTTTTAGAGCATTAGCACAAGTCAGTGCTCCTGAAAAGCAGCAATTATATCACTTTTCCATCTGCTATTAGCATCAAATGACAATTTTGGGACCTTCATTTAAGCAGAAAACATCCATTTAGCACTGCACAGCATAGTGAAGTGATGTGGATACTGAATCCTTAACAGCACTTTTGTATCTAACTATTTCAAACGTTCCAGGATGTGACAATAACAGAATTTATCAGTGCAGATAAGTTAAGTGTCACAAGTATTATTACACAAGTGTATCACTGTAATTTCGCTGCAACTGACCTTTCATTCACAGCTCCTAGTGTCAGTCTCCTGCAAATAAAGAGCAAATGGACTGCAAATTGCCTTTAAGATCGATCGTCTGTGTGGTTTCAACCTTTCTATCCCATCATCTCTGTTTAACACCTGTTGCACTATGCTCAGTCACTCTGGAGTCATATGTGAAGAGCAAAAACTGTACATAATGTAAATGTAAGGTGAGAAACACAAACTAGAATGTTTTTTTTCCTCAACAGGCAAAGAAGAAAAGGAGTGGAAAAAATGTGTTTACTCTGACACCTGTTCATTCATTACACAAACACACACACACTCATGTTCTTCTTTTGTCCTGCAGTCATAAATGAGATGGCTTACAAACACAAACAGAGCCACTGGGGGAAAGTGAAACACTGGGCTGTCGTTTCCATTCACTGTGAAAGTGTGTGTGTGAGAGAGAGAGCGAGAGAGAGAGAGGGATGAGGGGAGAGGAGGATTAGGGGACAGACACACTCGGCATGGCCTCCTTACTGGCTGGAAACTGTGTCCTTGACCTACTGATGGAGTGATATGTGCTACAGAGAGAGAGAACAGAGGATGAAGCCGAGGTCTGCCAACAAGCTGAACACTACTCCCACACTAGACATGCCTGTATGCTTTAAAATGATTAGCATTACAATACCTCCATCATCATTTTTCATTTAACACTGTGTTCATATGGGTGATTTTAGTTGTCCTCTACTTTTATGAGCAGTGTAACCTGTTGTGATGTTACCACGATACCAGAACTTCGATATTTTACTTTGAAAAATATCGATAGTCGAATTTCGACACCACAAGGCTCAACACTGACATTTATTATAACACATTTTAGATTTTTTCATAAGAGATCACTATAACAAGATTATGGGTATAGAAAATGAGACAAGTGACAAGAAGAAGACAGCACTGTGAGTAGGCGAGAGGAGGCGGGACTATGTGGGCGCAGCAGCTGTGTGTGTGTGTGTGTCAACTTGCTGTAGACATAGTGAGAAAGTGCAGCTGATACCATATAAAAGTCAAAGTTCTCTGGTTTCACTTTCTCAAATGTTAATATTTGTTTCTTTGCTCCTCTGTGACAGTCACCTGAATTCCTGTGGGTTGTGGACAAAACAAGACATTTGAGGACGTCCCCTTAAGGAAGCAGTAATCATCATTTTCCACCATCAGCATTGGCCGATCGATGATATTGGCCCGATATTGGTCTGTCACAGCTATATCAGTCTATTGTGTTTTGCTTTATAGGCATTGTTTTAGGCACATTTGATCATCTTTCTTACTTCAAGTTTGTTATAGTGTAGATAATTTGTTCTACTTGTGTTTTTTATAGTTATTTATAATTTTTTTAAATACATGGCTCAACAATAAGGATTTCCCTCTTGCCCAGGGCAATTAAAATGCCACGTCGGGCAAGTAAATCTGGTAAGTCACTTGCAAACTATTGAACTATTTTGATTATCAATTAATTGTTAAAGTACTTTTTCACACAAAATAGCAGGAAATACTGTTTTCAAATTCTCAGATATCAAGATCTCCAACTTTTCTGTAATTTTTTTAAATATTTGACGGAATATTTTTGAGTTTTAGACTGACAAAATTATATTTAAAGGCATCAACCTGGACTTAAAAAAACAGATGGACACTTTTCACTATATTCTGACATGTTATATATTGCAGACCTAGATTAAATATGACAGTTGACTTTAGTCTTTGTTATTTAATAACGGCTAATAAAACTATTTGGAGAGGGGCAAGTAAAAAATTTTTTTGGCCAAGTAGAATTCTGACACACTTCCCCAACCAGACAAGTAAATAAAAAAAGCGTCTGATAACCAAATTTAAGGGGCCATTGCAAAAAAAGGATGTATGTATATGTTCTTTAATATATTGATAACTATTTTTTATATCTAATTTTATTGACAAAGCAACTAAAAATGATCATATCCCGTTGCATAATCACACACACTTTGATGGAATAGAGCAAATGTTGCTGAAAACATCTACAATAACTGCATGAAACAAAATTTTACAGTTTGTTGAATATTCATTGAAAATTCTAACAGTGCATCCCTAATAGATGTGAAAGAACACTATTTTCCATATTTGGCCTGAGCCAAGGTTTGTGTGTGTGTGTGTGTGTGTGTGTGTGTGTGTGTGTGTGTGTGTGTGTGTGTGTGTGTGTGTGTGTGTGTGTGTGTGACAGGTGGCTCAAACCATGCACAGCACAGATCACTGGCCTATCAAACGCCTGCCAGGAGAGCCTCTTAGAAAACGTGCACACTTGCATATCGAGTGCAGACAAGCGTAAATACACACGAGCGCAGACGTTTCTTTGTCTCTCTCTTCTTCTTTCTGTCTCAAACTCATTCTCAGAGTTTTAACGCCATGTATGTTTCTTTAACACCTTCATTCTGCTCTGGCACCGGTGGAATTCCTCAGTTCAACAAGTTTGTTTTGATTCCTCTCCTCCTCTGTTCTCTACATCTCCTCTTCATCTCCTCTCTTTCACACTGCTCTTCATCCTCCTCCTCCTCCTCCTGTTCTTGTGCCTCCACCTAAACTCACTTGCTCGCTCTCTATGGGTGAGCAAGTACACCATTATCTGCCTGTTCAACCAAATAAATTATTTGTATCTGTACTTGGAAAAGGTGGAGCTTAAACCAGAAGTGGGTGGTACTTAAACCTAATAACTGTCTATTTACATGTCCATCCTCCAACTTGTGTCTTATTTTTGATAAAGGTTGAGATCATTAGACAACAGATTAACTGTTAGCCTAACCTATAATTTATTGTGCATGTTATAAGAGCATCACTTTACCATAATTAGCCTGACATTAATGCTGAATAAGGATTACCTAACCATAATAACCATATATCCTGAGTATACATTACTTAAACATAATTATACTTCAGGTAGTTCTGACCAAGCAATATGAACTAGATATGAACTAGACAACTAGACATGCAGAACGTGGTCAAATCAGCATGACAGCACACTGTGGTCATCACTAAAAATATTACTCCACCCTGGGGGCTGAAATATTGTTAGCCCTGAAAATAAACCACAAACCACAGTGGGCCTTTATAAGCTATGAACTCCTAGTCAGCTATTTTTGCAGCTCCTTAAGGAACATTTATAGAATAATGAAATCAACTTTCTTTAATTAATATAAGTTATGGTGCTGTTATGTAAATCTTGGAAAAAAAATTTTTTTGATTTTACAATGATCTGAACTTTGGATCACACAGAATCATCCTCCATCAGCTACAGGTGAGTCTGTGACAGGTTACTGGCTTAAAAATACATTTATAACACACAGTTTGCAGACAAAGCAGCTGAATCTGTCTGTGTAAAAAAAAAAAAAAAATTCAGCAGATATCTTAGTTACGGTAAGACTGAGCTAGCAAAGCAGTTTCATGTTTGTATGTGTGGTATTTATCCAGTTTGGGAAATCCCACAATCTCTAGGAAACATGAACATTACGTCATAAGAGAGACGGCATCCTTGCGCGAGGTGTAAACTAGGTTTCATTGCATAGGAGTTGTAATGACATTAGTTTACATGAATTGTTTTCCAGTTATTAGTCAGACCCCATGTGCTTCCAGGGAAACAGAGATAACACTAGCAAAGAGCCAATTACCCCAGAATAGGAATAAATTTTGATTACATCTTTTGTTTTGTTGGCAACCTGTTGTGTATAATTGCTATATTACCCTCGAGGGTGAGCTTTCACGTCATTATTAGCATGACAGTGATGCGGCCAGGACTGAGGCGCTTCCACCTGATGGATTAAAGCACACCCTCTGATGTAATATTGCTAATTAGAAAACTACTGAACAGACTCAATGTCTCTGATCACAAGAGTAAGATTACAGAATAATTATATTTTATAGCATTTCTTATAAACTTGATTGGATCAATTTCAGTGAATCAATGAAGATAGGATGTGCCATATTCTGCTGATGCTCATACTCGTAAAAAGTACATTATCTGCACCAAGTACTCGTTTCAGCCAAGTACTCGGTAAACCCTACATCCTGTCCCTCATCTGTATCCTCCTACTTTCTCCTCTCTTTGCTGGTATAAACAATGGCTGTCTGTTTAAATTTTCATGCTGCATTACTGTCACTGCTCTCCCCCCCGGATCTTTTTTTCTTTTTATTTCTGATTTAATGGTAAACAGTGTTATGAAGTTCCCCATCGGTGCATTTTAATTGATCTCTTTCCTTTCTTTTTTCCATCTCTTGCTTGCCTTCTTCAGATGTTTTGTTCTTTTCCAGTGGAGTAGAGTCAGATGACGCAGTTAAGCGGCGCAGCAGGAGCAGAGATTCAAACCCGTAATCAACCTCAGCAGTCACAGACACGTGGTCTGTGAGCTGCACTATGCACCGACAGCCAGACTCTTAATGTGCCAGCACACTGCAAACACAGCTAAGAACTTGTTGAAATGTTTGCACAGCATTTGCCATCCCACAGTGCACCACTGTGTGCAAATGACTAAAATGCAAATATCTGAATTTACATATGTGCCGTATGTTTCAAGTATACCTGTTGAAAATATTTCCACCCTGGTTAGATGGAACCAACACCAGCCAACCTGAATGACTTCCTCCCAATCATACAAGGATCTACATGAAGATTTTCTGCAATTTGCTTGCCACAACGCTACATAATGTTGTCCACCTTTCAGGTGCAGTTATTGGGGAAGGATACTAAGTCAGTCTTGACACAAATTCTTCCCAGTTTCCCACTTGCGTTATTGCAGCGCAAGATTCCCCAACGGCCCAAAAACCATTTTCCTCCACAGGCCACCATGATAAGAGAATGTTTTTTTGATCCACTGAGGTTTTGTGTTTATAAAACTTAACAAGAGCCGAACAAAGTAATTTAATAATCTGTGACGTCGTAGCGATGTGGGCCGAGCAGGAACTCACAGGCAGGTGCGAGCTGGGAAACAGTCCCGCACATATTCAGTGAGTGGGCCATAAAACCAGGAAGTAAACATGAAGCTGAAAAAACTTCTGCTTATGCGCCAGGCGAGCAGCTGTCATTGGACTGAATGGAAGCCATCTTTGCATACACTCTCTGGTTCAGTATAATACTATCAATGACCTAACCAGACACACAGCACATTTAAGCTCCGCCCACACTGAGAAGAAAATGATTCACATCTCTAAAAGGACTTTGTATTCAGTATGCAGGACAATATGGAGGAAAACTTCCGTTGAGGTGAGGGAGGGTGGCGGTCCGCTGGAAGATTTCTCTGTTGAGAACGGATGATGTCATCAAATTATTTTCATTATATGTTTCAAATTTATTTTCTATCTATGTACCATTGGTATGATGGCAAAATGTACTCGTTTCAATTTTAAAAAAAAAAATAAATAAGAATAAAAAAAAATCAGCTTAAAATAAAATCTTAATATTGTGGAAAAATGGGGGACATGTGGGAGGAGCTGCCAAGCCAAAAGCGAGAAGCAGTCCTCACAATGTGTGTTTGATCGACTCAATCAAAGCACGTCTCAAAATAGACTCTTTTATGCCTTAATAACACCTCAACAGAACAATATCACTCAAAATCACCACCAAGACACCCATTAGAGGAATTGAAATCACCTATTAAGACTGAATTTGTTGTTGAGAAAAGGTTCTGTCTTTATTAGTTTTTCACGTAGGAAGGTTTTCCCCGTCTCTTCCATACTGCCAGAGACGCTGACATGAAATAACTGCATTTTACACAGCAGCACCGCCTCGGCACTTAGCTGTGGCGGCCGCCGCTCGGTCAAAACCTGCCTGCTGCTCCCCCTTTTGTCCACGTCTACCTTTCACTTTCAGTCTTTCACAGATCAGCTGGTTAATCTGATCTTAGAAAGGACGGAAGCGGTGGGCTGAGGGAAGCAGGTGGCTCGCCCTGAGACAGGACCGATTCTGCTGTCAGCCAGTGTGACCCCACCTCCCTCCTCCATCCACACCCACCCGTCTCTGCTTGGCTCTGGCCCTGAAGCCACAGGGCTCAGATTGGAGGTTATTCTCCCCACTGAGCAGACAGTCACTCCTCACATATCAGCAGAGTCCTGCGGACATTGGGTCATAACTCAAGAATATTTGTTATTTTTGTTTGAGCTGGCTTGCAGAGCCCAGTGTGTGGGTTTTTGCCACATAATACAAATTAAAATGTGTGAAAGTATTTATACAGTGACAGTGAAGTATTTGAGCTTCATTTATCTACAGCTGTGTTGAAATGTGGTAAATCCTAGCCTTCAGGTAAACGAAGAAGAATATAAAACAACCTGAAATAATGATTATACATTGAGTGCTGCTGAAGTCTCTTTTCGTGATCATCTATTTTTGACATGTTACAGCACTTTGTCCACAGTGTGGCTTTATATAAATGTCAGAAAACTACACTATACAGCAACTGCGGTGATATATGGGGACTGGCAGAGAAGCTTTCAGACATAAAAGCTAAATGGCCTCTTGTAGTCATTCGTACTCTGGCGCCAGTGAGTGCATAATGCATATCAACAGGCTGGAGATGGAAAGGTTAATGTCTTCTGCACTTGCATTACACACATTTTGCTTTATTACTGATTTTAAACAATCAAAAGAAGCTTCACATTACTGTTCTAGCTTGAAAAACAGTGCTGAATTAGCACCGATTTGAAATATAATGTAAATATTTTAGTAATAGCTTCATTTAGGTCTATGAGGTGTCAGAAAAAAATGTTTATAACTAATATAAAGTATGTGCAATTTTCACCTTTAACTGAAATATATGCAACTAGATGCAACAAAAATATGTTCAAAGGATAACTGACCTCCTTGAGGTAAAATTATAACATTAGGTAACTATTGATTGGATGGGGAATGCATCAATTATGAACTTCAAGTGTCTGCTTCATGCAGCAGCTAAAGCAGAGCAACACTGAAAGTTAGGCTAATCACAGCCTGACATGAGGCTGCTTGACAACTGGATGTGGTTGTACAGACTGATGTGCACTGGAGGGGTAATTACAGTCCAAGCATCACCAAACAGTCATGGAGCGCACGCAGACGTAACAGTGAGTATACAGATATTCAATACAATACCGTGAATAAGACTGTGTCATATCATACTGTCCAATTCTTATGTGATAAAAAAGTGTTATCTTGTGATATCAGTCATACAGCGACGCGTTACTGAACAACAGCACAAGCCCAACATGTCTGTACATGTTTACTTGTGCAGTTCCTGCACTGACAATCTAACTTACCTCATTTCATGGTATATTTGTTTTGTTTACACAAGAAAGTAGAGGCAGTGCAACAGTTTCAGCACCAATATTCTACCTCATTTGATGGTAATAAAAAAAAAGATGCAAAGCAACTGTTATTTAAGTTTTGACAGCATTTTTTATTTTATTTGTATAAGTAGTGAGTGTTTTATATTTGGACTGAAGGTTTGCTTGGATTGCTGCTGTAAAATCTGAGGTCAGTATCACAATATCTTCGACCTCCATATTGCAATAATATTGTAGGGATGACTGTTGATTTTTGATAAATACTCAGTGGGTAAAGGCAAAAGCCAGAATAAAACAGTCTGGCAAGTTCAGGAAGGTGCATCAATTTACTGTAATGCAGCCTTTAAAACCAGGAAAATACTTATGTCACACCACAATATAACAATATCTAAAATCTAGAACAATGTCTTGTCTCATATCAGGATGTCAATAAAATATAGATATATCGTCCACTCCTATGTTAGCTCATGCTAACTTGTCAAAATTAAGGCTAGCTAGGCTCAACCAAGCTAGCTTTTACAAGGAGCTAATATTATAACCAGCATAATGTGGGCATTGCTTTACAACTTGTCTGTGATCAGCAGCCACACTTTTCTTGTAAAACGTCTGGTGTAATCAGTAACACCGGTGTTGTCATGAGTTTAACAACTGCTGGGATAATTTCCTCACTGTGACATCACTACTGTAAGGTAACAGAAAAATAATGTTTTAGAACTGATATTAAGTGTTATTTTAAAGCGCAATTTTAATTTTTAATTGAAATAAGTGCAGACAGATGTGACAAAAATGTTCAAAAGATAACTGACCTTCTTGGGTTACTAATAGATTAGATCATTCTGACAGTCGATGTATGTATTTATTTATCTAACAGATTTGCAAGTAAACACACAAACACACACACAGGCTGCTGCTTAGACTAAGCAGAACATCAGTTGTGGTAAACTTCTGGCAGCTATGCATAAAGTACAAAAATGTTCCTCAGTATTTCACTCAATATATGAAGCTTCCAAATCATATTAATTTCACAAACATACTGCAGATAATTACTGCTAGAAGCTGTCCTGCGAGGTAATGGAGGCATTTTGACAGGAGGACTTGATTAATAAAGGCATTCTGGGCAAGAACTTTTCTTTTCACATTCCATAAAGGCTTACAATAGTGACATTTTTGTCCTTTTATTTTTTATTCTGACAGAATGACAGATCCCATTGTTCCCCGTGGGTAGAATAAAACTCCTGGAAGGGATTTATGAAAATAAACCATTGACTCGAGGGAGGATTGATGCGTTCGTGCCGTTAACTCCGACTCTGCCATCAGCATCTTGAGAGATAAATTGAAATCCATCAAACAGAGCCATGAGCAGTCTTTACACCGGGGTCATCACTTGCTGGATTTACTGTATGCTTTTTTTTTTTTTTGGTTCTTGGGTAACAAAGTGGAACTTGGCATGACTGACCTCTGTCATTATGGAGGTGTTTGCCCCCACAGAGCTGCCACTGACTTACACTGACCGCACTTTATGTTGTTGACTCTAATGGTTGAGGTCAGGTGTTCCTGGTCAGGTGAACCTGCACTTCTGACACTACTGTCCAACTGTCCAAAGTCACTGGGCTTCGTGAACAAACCATTCGTATGAACAGAATGATTAAGCAGTTTCAACAAGTGATTTAGGAGAACTTCACACATTCACCAGTTTTCTTATCATTTTAATTCTCTCTAATTAATCGATACTCTAGAAATCGCAGTAATTGTGCCTCATGTTATTAATTTTTTTTGGCAGAATGATGCAAAAAAATGTGGCGGAGGGAAAACTTAAATAAGGAAACCTTAAATTAAACCTAAAATGAGAAAAAAGAAAACCATCAGCATAAGAAAAAAAAGCGCTTTTTGTGTTTCACAGTTATTAATGAGTAATCAATTATTAGCATTTTCACCAATCAGTTAAGGAAAATGCACAAAATTTGCATCCCCAAATAGCTTTATCAGATTAAAGCAAAAAAAATGAAAATCCTTAAGTTACACTTACACACTGCATAATTATGTTGACTGTATATTATTTGTTTGCATCTTATTATTCATATAGCCTAACAATTCCATTAATTTAAATGGGCTATTACCATTACTGGCCATAACATGACCTATGATATCACCCATTTTTTCCATTTTCATATTGAACCATTTACTCTGTAATTCTCTGACAGAATGACCATCAGCTCCCCTAACAAGGTTCCTTAATTCCTCTGCTGACACTGTTAAAATTCCAGACTTACGGATTTCCGAAAGTAGGACTTCAATCTCGCGCTCGTTTTGGACCGAGAGAGTAGGAAAGGTGAGGGGACCATGGCTCCAGCATGCCATGTTTCAGGTCTGCCCAAAAAATCCTTAACACAGAAATCATGGACAATTCAGTACTGCATAGCTCTACATCTTTTTACATGCTTTCAGCAGCTATGTTCAACATGTATAATGTGTTTAAAAGAAAAACTACCTTTTTCCTGCAGGGACTTTAAGATAATTCTAAAATGTTCTTGTATGAGGCCCAGTGTGCATATTTCTTTCCAGCAGTCACATAACAGAGTGATCTCCCCAGCTCATTATATACCTTCACTTCCAAACTCTCACTTCATTTGTGTATCAAAAGCATCAGACTCCAGTGCTCTGCTGTGCAGCTGCTGCTGTATGAACTTCAAGGATCCAGAACTCCAGCAAACAGGGACCAGCAGGATCCTGAACCCTTCCACCTGCTCTGTCTCACACTAACACACACACACAATGGCAGCAGTTGTGAACAGCAGACATGTATAATTCTGCAGAGTGCAAACACAGTTTAACCAGCACTGCAAGAGAAAGTCGAGGAATAAAAGGACAGAAATTAAAGACATTTTCTTATTGCAACTTAAAATGGCTCTTTGAATGAAGTCGTATAGCGGCGGTACAACTGAGAAGACCACCTCGCCTCAGCAACACTCATTATTTCTCCTTAGCCTTTTATCCAATTAGTCTTCACCACATTCTTCCTGTGCTGTCCAGTTGATGCATTTCACTCTTTCTAGGTTTCTCCTGAACCTTTTATCCAGTCAGTGCCATTCCAGTTTACTCTGAAACCATTTCACCAATCATAACTCTCCCATCGTTGCACTGTGCAATACGAGCCTTACACATTAAAACAAAACATCTCAACAGCTCAATAAACGCTTCACCTTTTCAGACCAAAGAGGGTCACAGTGTCTGCGGGTAAAGGACCCAGAGCTGCAGAGTTAGCCTGACACACAGTGTGGCTAACGTTAGCAGTGCTAGTAGCAGCAGCAGTTCCGCTTGCAGGTTTATGTCTGTGTCTGTGCTTAATGTGGGCACGTTTCTCCAGTCGAGTGAATATATATCAGCTTATTCTGTCACAGTCTACAATCATCCATCCGACACTCATCTATCATGTTCAAGGACGAGGAAATATTAACTTTCTATTCACATATATATATACGTTTATGGTATATCTGACACATCCCATGTTTTCCTGCAACTACCTAGCAACAGTTAGTAGGTTACAGTTACCCTGAACAAATGGACTGGTTGCACAGCCGATACTTTGGCTTGTCACAGCAGGAAAAACACAGGTGGACTTAATAACCATAATTACAGTTCAGTTCCAGCAAGCATCCAGTGAACCAGCACTCACAATAGAAGGACTTCTGGACCGCAACAATCATTAGTACACCTGTGATTTTTCTGGTATGAAATGTCAAAATGTCTGCTGTGCAACTAGTCGATTATGGAACTCACTGCGTTTGAACATTGTTGGAAACATTTAGGATAATTCAGATAAACGTCTCAACAAAATATGTAAGATTTGTCTAGAATTTTTAGAGATTTTAACATGGAAATGTTGCATGTTATAGCTTTAACGATAAATTCTACAGCTAATGATTCTGAGAAAACTAATAAACCAATAAAATTGTGATGGAAAGAATTATGTACTCTCTCAGAGTGAAAGATGTGTTAAAGAGAAAATGTGAAAATTAATTAGGTTTAGAAATAAAGGCAATAAGCAAATAAGCACACTCTCTCAGCCCCTCTTCACCATCACTGAGGATTTCAGCTGGCTGAGCACCGGAGGTCACAGTGCGTCTCAAGCCAAGTTCATCATTCCACCTAAATGTTTTAACGCCTGCCAAATTATATCACTGACAAGAAAATTTACTGACAGTATAAACTTGCTGGTTTGTACTGGTTGTACTAACAGTCAGTCAAACAGGTGCATCTTGAGTGCCTGCAGGCTAGCTGCAGCACAAACATCTGCAAAACTTCGGGGTGACTAATTCCAGAGTAAACAGCTAAATCACAACAGCGTGCGTGTGTGTGCGTGCAGGCTTGTAAGTGACGAAGGTGAGGAAGGATGCCCACTGTCAGGAGGGGCAGATTTCATGAACATCTGCTACTGACACACACACATACACACATCACAGCATGTAAGTGAGAGGAGGAGGCGGGTGGAAAGAGAACAGCTCAGACACATGCTGCTTTGTGACATTTACATGCATTTGTGTTTACCTGCACATATGCAAACACAACTGCACACACTCACATGCATTCTGCCTGGTGTTTAAAAACCCAAAACATAGACGCACGAGCACATGGATATCTTGCAAAAGTTTGTGTATTTCAGAGAAATTTTGAATAATTCAAGAACTTAGCAGAAGTCCTTGGAAGCTAACCTCCTCTCCACACACACACTTATTTTACCCTCCAGTGCATCTGCAAATATGTTTTTACACTACGTGCTTGGATTTAATTAAACATCACTTTTATTCTTCTTGAAATTTCAAGTGGAGCCTGGGCTGCACAGTGGGGGTAAGGACAAAGTTCTTACTCAATAATTGGGCGCAACGCCAACAGAGCGCCTTCCAACATGGCTGTTTGTATGTGAGAAAACTTTTAATTTACAAACAAAGTTTCCCTGACTAAAATGCCAGCTTTTGCTGATTTGACACGTCTAAGTTTGCCTGTTGGCTCCAGAGAGAACTTCAAAGTCTGATGAATTGCATCAAGTGATGTCACTTGAGGCAATGTTGGTTGTGTCTGAAAGTCACCGGTTTGAAAACGGGGAAAATCTGGAGGTTTGGAGGCAAAAAATAATGACCTTATTCACAGTAGCCATATTGATATGAGATAGTAGGGTCAACACAAGTATTACCATTGATACTAATTAAGGTCCTGTTCCATTTAGTGCAGCAGGACATAAAAGACTGAATGCAGGCGTTGTTTGACTGGAGAAGTCAACGCCAACTCATTATCTCCAGCTTTCATGCAATATTTTAAGCTTATCAACTCAAAATCTCCAAACTAGGACCAACAAAATTAGAGCAAGTGCCTCCTGAAAAACAACATGTAAATGTTTGGTATGCTACACCTGTAATTCTAATGTGTCGGATACACAGCAGCATTTCATATTTTCTGCTGCTAATCTCTTTTACAGGTAACAGCTCAAGGTTTTTAACATTAATCCGGCTGCCACACAAAACTGCAGCATTTCTGCCTTCAGAGCCAGCAAAAGCTCATTACAGATCTCAATTGAGCCTTTGAGTTTTGAGTTATTTAGTATCAATGTTTCAAAAGGATTTGGATTCAAAAAGCGGATTCAGAAGCGTCTCTATTTATCTTATTTTATTTCTTGATTGTATTTTAAAAAAACCCTATTGATTTGATAAAGGCAGATTCTATTTGCACCTGTGTTGGAATAGTCAATGTGGCTATTTGCACTCCAGTGTATATAGGCTAGCATGACAGAGGTGTATGTAGCCTAGCATAGCTATTTACACCCGCATGACAGAGACTAGTCTGACTCACCAGATGCACACTGTGGGTATAAGCCTGACATTGGTTGCTTGGTTTCAGTTGGCACCATGGGATCTGCCATGTACGTTTTCAAAGTTCCCTGGAAACAACAACAACCTCCAGGCTAACAACCTACATGCTGAAAATGACAGGTTAGCGCGTGGGACGCTAATGCTATGAACATAAACGACCTAGTAGCTGTTACCTTTTCTTTTGGGGTGATTTAGCCCTTTTAAAGATAGAACTCGCCTCCCGATGTGCAAAAATTCCACCGAAACAAGTTGCCCCTTCCACACTATTTTGCAGTAGCACCGTCGCTGCATCCTGGGCTTAGCATCGCCCAAGACGTTTGTAATTTGTTTACAGAAATGCAAACATTGCTGAATGCGGTGCAGAGGGGTCTGGCAATGCGAAACTAGGCAAACCATGATCTTTCCATAAATCTAACCTAGTAGTTTCTCTTCATGATGCAAACTAGCAGTTTTGTTGCCTAAATCTATCCAAACTGTGACTGAAAATAATAATAAAACGCTGAAACTAACAGGTACCACTGACACATCATTTCACACTGCAGCCATATTGTAGTTTTCCAGAGCTGGACTCCAGCACTGCTCTCCTGCAGGTAAACCCTGCACTTAACCCGTTCATCCAACACAACTAGTTATCAAAAGGGAATTTGTCGCTCTTGATAGCTAAAATAAAGGGGTCGGTTGTGAACAGTCAAAATGCTGCTGTGTTCTTTTTCCTACCTGGGTACAAACACACACTCCATTTGATCAAATGCTGCAGTACAGGAGTCATTAATGTCTACAGTTTGAGAAGGACAGAGTGGACATCAGAAAATAACTCCACTGTCTTTCTATTCTTTCTTCTTTCATCCCTTCATTTCCTTTTCTCATTGCACTCTTCTCTCCGTTGCTCCCATCCCCCCACTCCTCTCTGAGATGAGGACTGTCAGCAGGGCCATATATCTGACACAGTGCACCATGGACTCCACACACACACACACACACACACACACACACACACACACACACACACACACACACACACACACACACACACACACTATGGGATATAGTGTTCACTAATGGGGCAGCGGCTATGAGGGGAATGAAGATGGAGTCTGCTGGGCGTTGTTGAGTCCATCAGACAGGTTATAAAAGACACTTGACGAGGACTTTCCGCCATCATAAATCTATAACCTCATGGAGGATACTGTAACGTAAACACAGCTTAATGTATATGACTGGATTCCCGTACAGGACCAAGCAAGAGTGGCTATAGGTTTTAAGCCCTATGCACTTCCAAGAAATAACATCAGGTGGTTTGTGTACTAATTAGGGTCACAACTGATGATTAGTTTCAGTACCGATTCATCTTGATCATTCGTTGGGTTCACTATGTATTCCATTGTCAGAAAATAGTGAAAAATGTCCATCACAGCTTCCTAAGGTGCTGTTTTGAAATAGCTTTTTTTCATCCAACCGGCTGTTGAAAAACCAAGAATACTCAATTTGCATTTAAATAAAACAGGGGGGAAAGCGGCAAATCCTTACATTTGAGAAGCTAGAGCGAGAATATGTTTTGCATTTCTGTGTAATAAAAGACCAATTATTCTGAAAGTTTTCCTGTCTTCTTTTTACATCTTCCTGTCAGTCAAGTAATCGACCCATTATTTATAAGCCCTAATGCTGATATATGGGCATTAGCTCAGGATGCATGCTGTGGTTGAACATAACTCAGAAACTCTGCAGCCTTTCAAACAGAAATAAACAGCAACTGGAGCTTTTTAAGCCACAACACACCATTAGAGCTGCAACCATTTGTTAATTAATTCATTAATTGTCTTATGTTAGGAAAACTGCATAAAAAAGTATACCTTTAACTCTCTTAACTAACTTGTTTTATGCACACACTTGTCTGTTGTTTATAGTATGACCACCAAAACTACCACCATTTTTGATACAGTATCACTAGGGCTGCCCCATAATAGTCAACTAAACTGTTCAGTGCAAAGAGTCCTGGTCAACCAAGTTTTCATTTATTCGTTAGTCACTGTTCAGCTCAGGTGACTGTTGCAACACGGGCTTTTTCCCAGCGCACAGCTGCTAACCGTGTTGTAGCTGCCAATGGCAAAATAGTTTGGTTAGCGGCGCTGTGAGATACAGCCTCCAAGACCAAAGGAGGCTGGTTTGTCAGGAAACACAGCACCTGAGGGGATTTAACATTACAGCGGCTCCAAGCGGACACTGATCAAGGGACGATGAAGACACTGTGGGTTACGGCGGAGACGGGAGGAGTGAAGCGGCTGAGGAAAGAGCTTGTAACAAAGCAACACAATTTGTGCGCACACATCACCCATATTGTCGATAAGTCTGCGAGTATTTGCATTTGTGACGCTGGAAGTTATTTAATCCTGTGTTTTAAATCAGAACCGTGTGGAGTTATACTTTTGAAATAAATTAAGAAAATGTTTGTTTGTTCCAACACAATCAGAATCCCTTTTTGCGTTTAAGAGGCAGCCTGCTTTGTGGTCCAAAAACACAAATTTAAGTTATTAAATTAATATCATAAATGCATGAAGACTAGTCAACTATTGGCTTAAACTGATGACTAGTCACCTAAGAAGATCTCTAGTCGAGGGCAGCACTTGTCATCTTTTTTCAAAAAAAGTGAGAGTTTGACAGTAAACTGAATATCTTTGGGTTGTGGACAAAACAACACATTCGAGGACGTCGTCTTGGTTTTTGGGAAACTGATCAACATTTTTCACCACATTTTACACCGACATGTTGCAAACAACTCATCGATTAATCGAGGAAATGACAGACAGTTTAATAATGAAAATAACCATCACTTGCAGCCATAAGGACTAGTAAAAAAAGACAAGGCTGATCATCCACAGCAATGTTTTATTCTGTTATTTATGTTTACAATATGTTTGAGAGCTGTAATGAGGTTTAAAAGGTCCATTTCTGACGGGCTGCCGTATCACTGAGATATCTCCACACATAAGACACGTAGCCTGAGCTAATTCAATTCAACAGCATCACTGCAACAGGAACTGCTACTTTAAATGGATAAATTCATGTGGCACGTTGAGCAGGGCAGGCTTCATGCAGCTCTGCTCTCCGACTGCTCTGCTCAGGCTCACTAAACATATCACACTCATTCTGGCGCATGAATAATGTGGAAAATAGAGGGAGAGAGAAATTCCACTTCTGTTGCTTCATCTAATCCAAGTGACTTTTCCTCTCTCTTTCTCTCCACTCTCCTTCTCACACACACCATGCAGTCGCACTCTTTCACACTCATCCTTTCTTCTTCCACACACGCTCCGACACTCAAACACCACGCAGAGTGTCGGTTCTCCTTGGCAGTGTGCCTCTTTCTAAGAATGTTTGGTGCTACAACCCTGAAGGAAGACACCATCGGCGCCTTCGACACGCTGCCTCATGAAGGCTTGCATGCTGACACAAGTGATGAATGACACTTAGGAGAGACTGAAAAGGTCTTAAAATTATAAACAGTGACGTCAGTCTGGGGTCTGTGAAAAGAAACATGCATAGAAAGTTCTTGCACGTACAATAAACACAAAAGATAAACTGACTGACCTGCTTCTGCCTCCAGTAAAGGAATCTGATTAAAGCAAACTGTTTACCACGCGTAAAGTCAGAAATCATGTCTTTAAAACAATCTGCGTGTAGCTGAAACTCTTGTTAACACTGTTTGAAACTATCTGTATAAACACATATGGCATGGGTGAGGACTCTAACTGTGCAATATTGTGCTGTATGCAACACATTAAGTTCAACAAATGAGCTAATTACACTGCTAATTGCTGCTGTATATGTTGTATATTAAAATTCAAACTGCAAAAAGTTACAAGATGGATAAAAAAAAGAGAAGAATCACAACAGATGCTACCTGACAACTGCAAACAAAGTATGCATATCAATGCACTACTCCATGCAGAGAATATATCCAGTGAGTGATAGATGAAAATGTGGATAATGGCAAGCTGGTGTTCATGAGAAAACAAACACCCACGTAAAACAAAAAGTTCTGCTTTCTGACACGACCAAGCTTATATAACTTCGTTTTTTATATGTTAGCACAGGTGTATACTGTTACCTCACCCTACAATGATGGGTAAACCTGAGTGAGGAAATTAATCAGCAGTATCTCCTCCTTTTGCACAAGATATCCAGACTCTTCCTGACGACGGCAAAGATAATGTGCTGCTCCATACAGTGAAAATACGTAGTGCTGTAGTGCAGTGGCAGATCAAAATGTGGATAAACTAGAATGCAAAAACACCCACATAAATAAAAAGTTCTGCTTTCTGACACAACCAATCTTATACAACTCACAAGTTTTTGATGTTAGTATAGCTGTATACATTTACCTCACCCTATACAACTAAGGGTAAACCCAAATGAGAGGTAATTCATCAAAAATACTGCCGGTTGTAGGAGATACTTCAGACACTTCCTGCAAACCAGCTAATGCACATATTCACTGCTCCATGCAGTCCAGTGATGGAGTGCAGTGGTACATCCACTGTGGATGAATTACAATGCCAAAGTGCTGTTTGTGAGAAAACAAACACCTACATAAACAAAAAAAATCTGCTTTTCTGCTTAGTTCAGTTGTATACATTTGAATGATGGAGGTGAGCGACTTCATCTGTTGCAAGGAAAGTGACATAACTGCAAGCCCCAGACAGCTTTTGCAAAAACTCACAAACACAATCATTTATATTATTTTGAGTACACCAGGACATTATAAGTTGATTAAAATTGATCATTTTACTGGTGTGCCTGATTATAGGTTGTGTACATCACTGATTTTGCAAAACATATTTAGTGGCCAGATTTAATGTGACTTTATACAGTTTGTGTCCTGTTATTGAGCATTTAAATGTGTCAGATGAGTTGGGGATCCCTTTCTTCACATCATTCACACAGTATGCAAAGTTATACGGTGTCAAACAAATGGCATCCTGGTAGCGGTTTGAGGACTATTCAAATAAACTGCACTACCACCATTCCTTGTACAGTTGTGACTTTTATATGAGATTAGAAACTATGA
The DNA here is from genome assembly GCF_056507025.1 of Lutjanus erythropterus. Lineage (NCBI taxonomy): Eukaryota > Metazoa > Chordata > Actinopteri > Lutjaniformes > Lutjanidae > Lutjanus > Lutjanus erythropterus. The sequence goes on from NC_139323.1 coordinate 37,228,424, forward strand.
GCCCGTCCTGTCATGGGGTTAATAAACCATGAGGTCACTGTGGAGCATCAGACAGCGGCTCTATTATCACCAAACAATATTGTGCATATTAAACGTGTTGAAAAGTGCTTGGATAAGTGCAAACTAAACTACGAAACACCACTGACGCGCAATAAGTCTCCATACGCGTAAAATCTACAAACTAAGTGCGCCGCGCTACTTTTGCTCCAGTTTTCTCAGTGTAAACTAGCGCGTACCTGGTTGGTGGCGTCGGGCGGCAGGTTCTTAATGAGGATTTTCCTCCTGTTGCTCAGCTCCTGGCGAGTTTTGGCCAGCCTCCTCTCGATCTCCTCCGGCTCCAGGTCCGGCAGGTCGCGGAGGCTAATCCCCGAGTCGGAGGGCTGCGCTGCCGCCGCCTCCTCATCCTCCGGCTGCCGGCTCTCGGGGCTGTCCATCTCCGGGGAAAGTGCGCTCTCCCCGGCTAGAGAAGAGTGAACGCTCGGCGGCTGGATGGATGAGGCTGCCGCCATCTTGGGTAGCTGAGTGAAAAGTGCGAGAGGAGAGAGGGAGAGAGACAGAAACGGAGAGATAGAGAGGGAGCAGGTGGGAGGTGTGTCAGTGAAAGAGAGGCAGAGAGAAAGAGAAAGGTAAAACATCCCGAATAATATGCAAATAAAAGAGTTTTAATAAACAAATTTATTCCTCTAAATATGAGGTAGATATTATTCTTGGAAACAAGTATTTATTTTTATATTTATTTGCTTATATAATGAAAAATATTATCTTCAAACGTGTGCAAAACTTATGGTTTGCTTTGTTGCTTCTTATTCTATTCTATTTATATTTTATTAAAGATGTGCAGCCGCTTCAAGGCAGCAGTAAAACTGAAACCAGCTGGATTTCATTCCACTCCAAAGGCTACGTTATTTATTTATTTGTTTGTTTGTTTGTTTGTTTGTTTATTTATCATGTATTTAAGGTAAAAGGTGTACGACGCAGTAGTGAGTAAGTGAAACTTCTTGTTTAAAAAAAGGGGACAGATTGCGGTTCACTTGGTTTCATCGCATGTTGCACCTCGGACTCCTGGCGACCCCAACTGTCTGCTGAATGTATAGAAGCCAATTAACATCAGTCAATACGACCATCAGGGTCTGATGGTCGTATTGACTGATCTTATCCATCAAATATAGTTTGTTTAGTGCGTGTGGAGGCAGCTTGCAATCAGTCACACTCTGGAGGTTGTTTGATTTTTGCATGGCATCAATTTACATAAAGGGACATTTCACCCCAGTGCTGTTTTGGTGTGAGTTGCAAAGGTTTGGAGATGTGGTACTCTGGTCGCGGTGCTTAAAGTACTAATGAGAAAAATTACATCTCAAAAACTGAACAGCAGTGTGTCTTTTCAGAAATCATGACCTGGTTACTCAAGATAATCCACAGACCCTGCTGTAAGCATTTTCATGTTAGAATTATTATTATTATTTCTTTTGTTTACTAAACTATCAGAAATGGGAAGTACAAATACTTTGCTACTGTATTTAAGTAGAGTTATTAGGTATATGTACCTGAGTATTTATTTTTCTGACAAGTTTAAACTTTTGCTTCCTACGTTTTAACAGAAATACATTCTTAAGACAGGCTTGTTGCTTTCATTTCCAAGCATTTGAGGGGAATTTTTGATTTTTTTTTCATCATTTTGCCTCACCCTCTCAATATCAATGCCGATTTTAACCTAAATGCATTTGACCATGTAGAAATGGACAACATGAGAGCGCTGTAAAAGTGAGGTCAAAGCATATTGATCTCCCCCTAGTGGTGGGCTGCAGCATAGGTCATAAATCCTGCCTCCTCAAAACATAAAAGTACACATTAATTTTTTTTTTTTTTCCAAAGATGGTTTCTGTTATCTTAGGTAGTTTTTATCATGCTGATGTTTATTCAAGTGTTGATTTATCAGATCAGTTTGGTTTCATGCCATGATGGGCAGCTGAGCTCTGCCTGAGATTGAGTCGTCTGGCTGTGTGGGCGGGAACTCAAAAGCGTGATTCCAATATGCATCACTGCTATGAAAAACTGTAGTTCCAAGTGATGTCACCAGCGCAAGATGGCAGCGCTCATATCTGGGATATTTTGGCTTCAGTTTTTTTTTTTTTTTTACATTGGGAAGGAGTGGAGACGTACCTTTCGTCTTTTATTTATGTCCATGGATGGGACAGTAACACATAGATCCATCCATCCATGTATCCATCAGCACAACAGATGGAAAAAGACAACAACAATGTAAAAGATGTAATAAGATGAAAAACAGACGAGAGGGAGACTTGACCGCAGAGAAAACAGCCAGTAGAAATGTCCTCCAGAAGACAACTTTTTACTTTTATACTCTGAGTACATTTTAGAGCCTGTACTTTTTCTCTTGATTAATTAAGTGGAATCAGTACTTATGCTTTTTTACAGACGTATCTGTGCTTTCATTTGAATACAGAATGTGTGTACTTTGGTCACCTCTGCAAACTACACCCACCAACCATATCACCACGCAGAAGGAAGCATGCATCTGATCATGTATGAGATGTTACAGCTCAAGTGAGGACAATACAGGGTGCACCTATAGCTCGGTTGGTAGAGCGAGCACCGCACGTACTGAGGCAGTCGGTTCGATTTCTGCCTGCAGCCCATTTGCTGCATGTCATCCCCCCTCTCTCTACCCTCTTTCCCGTCACATCTTCACTTGTCCCTATCCAAATAAAGGCAAAAAGGCTTCAGAAGCACATTCAGAATATACACATTTAAATGCGTCTCAAGCGGTTTTCTGCGGTTTCCATCCCACGTCCTCTTGCCTGTTTACGGCCAACTCTGTGCATTATAAATAAACCAACTAGCCAACAGTTTGTCAGGCTGAGGCAGAGGTGCATGCACAAAAGGAGAAACACACATACTCCATCCTTTTCATGAAGGTGGTTGAACAAATGAAAGAGGATGCTTTTTGATGCTTTGAGCACAAGCCAAGTGCCATCTAGTTCCATAATGTTCAAGAGAAGGACAACATCTCTGCCATATCTCAGAAAGTTTCACCGAAACTTTCACCAAAACAAACTGGATGGATGAACAGCCCTACAGGCCAGAAGAAAAATACTTATTTTGGGCTTTGAGGTGATCTGTCCCTTTAACCTATTTAAATCATGTAGGCTCCAGATTTGAGGTAAAAACAAAACTGAATGAATATATTATCAGCCACATGTTCGGTCTGGCAAGTGTGTATGCTCTGTAAATGAAGTACAGTACATTTCAGACAGCAGAGACATGGTAAATATACACACAGCCTTAAGCACAGCAGCCCAATTAACACATTTAATCTTCTGGTCAAAGAGAGAGAGAAGGATTCATTGGAGAATATCTCTAAACCACCACAGCTTTCCTGTTCCTCATGTGCATAATATGACCATGAATGGCTGTGTGCCTTCCCTCCTTTCTACCCAAGTCATCCAGTGAATGCCAAACTAGCAGCCAACCGAGCCTGCCTGCCTGCCTGCCCACCGTGGGTGGAAAGCTGCTCCTGGCAAACACAAAGGGAACAGAGCTCCCCGCCGAGTCCTCACAATGCCTGTGTAGCTTCCGCAGGCTGCATGAGTCGCTGACAGACACACACACTGTATACTCGCACTCATAAAGATGCATTCACACTCGTGTAGGCCCACAAACATGTCACCGAGAACACATCAACCCACTGAGGAAATTTTTAGAGCACGATTATGCCGAGGCCCGTAAGAGACGGTGAAATCAACCTCCATCATCCAACCTCCATGTTCTCTCTCTCGCCATCTGTGTGAAGCATTTCTTGGCAGATCGGAGTCCAGACAATCACAGTTGTCAGTGGGTGAAAATGATTTCGCATTGCCAAGTGGCTGAACCAGTGTAACTGAAACACACTGACTGTATATGGACTGTTTGGATGAATGTTTCAATCAAGCTCAAGTCCACTCCAGAGCGGAAAGGCCATAGAAAAGGACATATGTCATTTCAAACTGATAGAGTGCAGTGAACAGCATTTTTTTCATGTGAAAGGCTCAACACGTCTTCAAGTACCAGTTTGATTCTACTCAGTATTACATGTGCTAAAAATCCAAGTCACAAATGTACAGTATCTCCTCCTGCAAATCAAAAAAGCTCCAGACTGAAAACTGTATGGAGGAATTAGCCAGCTAAGTGCTCAGTGAAGACCTCAGTTCAGTTCAGTCTTTACTGACCTGCCTGAAATTTAGCTAGCAGCCAAGAAAAACCAGACAGCTTTCAGTGACTTTTTCTGTACCAGCACTGTGTGCAGGAACACTTTGTGCAGGATAGGAATCGAGAACCTGTTCCAAATTGTCCGATCCATTGCACTCAAATGCCTCTAAATGTATCAATTCCTTTTATCAAGGCCTGCATATTTTTTCTGATAGTTGCACATTGCAAACCAAGGACATCAAACTCTAGAAATTTGCAACAAGAAGGAGTCACGGCAGACAGGAAGAAACTGTCCAAAGCGTGGCTTCATTTCAAGAAAGATGACAACAACGCTGGTTGTGATGTCTGCAAAATTATGATTTTAAGAAGCACCAGAAATATCCTAAAACATTAGATTCCAAGAATGCCATATATCAAACACTCAAACATTATGGAAATCTCATTTTATTTTGACTATAGTGATCAAAATGAGCAAGATATCAGTATTACTGCAGTGTTTTACAGTGAAACCGAGTATTTCATACGGTGGCTGACAAGGGCAAATGCATTGCATATACAAGTTACATATTATCCTATATTATAATAACATTAGCTTGTGTAAGTCTGCTTTTTACAATAATCACTTTTCTCTGAAATTATTGAAAATAATATTTATTGATAAATCCAGAAAATAAATTGTCGGTTGCAGCTTTAATGGTCTGTATGGGGGTTAACATCTGAGTATATCAGGCTATACATCTCGGACTGTTAATTGGTGGCAGGTTATAATGTAATGCCTTATACGTATGTCCCTCCAGGATTTCACAGGCTTTTTTAGGATTGTTGCCATTTCATGGCTGCTTTTAAAAAATGTAGATTTTTTGCTATGAAATTGCAGGAGCAGGTGAATTCGATATGAAATATAAAACCACGCTCTGTTCCAAGTGTTCTAAGTAGCGTCACCAAAAAGGGTCAGGATTGCAAGAATAACAAAATATGCTTTCTTTGTAAATGGAAAAGTGTACTTTGCTTCCACAAAGAAGTAAAATCTTTTGAACAATGACAAATCTTGTGCTCTTTTCAGTACCCATGACAAAATAAAAAATATATATTAAAAAGTTTGCACAGTGGGCTGCTATGGCTGGTGGAACACTTGGACAAAATTGCAAGGTTGTGCAGAATTCAATGAGATTGGTTGAATTTGTGTTAACTGTTGCAACTGCAACATCACAACCTCATGGAGGAACTGATACATGGAATTACATGTGCTAAATCCAAGGCACGAACTGCCCTCCTGCAAATTAAAAGGTGAGAAATGCTCCAGCTGACCAGCATTCATTCTACATGCACGACATGTTTTACGTCCGACTGCAATCATCTGAAAAAAAGAAACAGTTTTTCACACTTGAAAAACACTCAGGAGAAGTCAGGTTTTGATCTAACTGCAGCTCACTCAATAGTCAGTGCCTGCTGACAGATTGGGGGACATGAATCATTGAGCAGTGGTCCTCTGAAAAGACAGCAAGGACTTGCCTGTCACTTGCACAGGCTGATTTTTGAGACGCATGAATCACTCCACTAAGTGCTAAACAACGTTTCCATGAGAGAACAATTAATTTGTTCTCTCAGTCCCCCTGGCACAAACGAATGCCAGCACCATAATACACTTAGAGACACACTCTAACACACAGACACACACACACGCATTAACTCATGTCAGCCTACAGTCGTCTCACAGTTACACAAACTGTGTCTTTCAAAGCATTTTACCTATGTGCAAGTCAAAGCCCATCATAATGGGCTATGCTTCACAAACCAAGGGAGAAAGAGATGTTAGTCCCTCTCTGTCTAAAACACAAGAGCCCTGCTGGTGCTTCAGTGCGTCAGCCAGTGATTCACAGCCTTTTGGAGTGGGTGGGAGTAGAGAGAGGAGAAGAAGAAAGCGGGAAAACGTTTGCCGCTGCTCGCTGGGACTGAGAGTGTGAGGGCGTGGGTGGGCAGAGTGGCTGAACGGGCAAAGCAGGCACCTGGGATGAGCTCAGTAGGCGTGAGGATGGGAGGGAGGGAAGTGGAGGGATGGGGGGGTGAACCCTAAATGGCAAAGTGGTTCATTGCGCGTGGGAGTTGACAGTGAGCACACGTGTACGTGTGTACGTGTGTGTGTGTGTGTGTGTGTGTGTGTGTGTGTGTGTGTGTGTGTGTGTGTGTGTGTGTCTGATATCCTGTATGATTAGTGCAGTATGATTATGGACATCTCACTCTGCAATCCTGTCTGGAAACCAGGAGATATAAAAATGGATTGCAGGCTCTCACTAGCAGGTGTTATGCCCTTATAAGTGATTATACAGCATATGTTAAATGATTTTTACTTTTTTTAATTGGGAAAATTTGCAGATATTTTACTTGTGTATAAAACATAGTCTGGCCTCCACCCCGCTCAAGGAATTCATTCAACAAAATCAAAACTCATCTACCAGAGCTCCTACCATGGGGACTGTAACCTTGGGCCTTAGCCCAGGGTTATGTCAGTGTTTTGCTAATTAAGCCTGGAAGCGATCATGCCATTACTTGTGTGTGTGCATGATCAACGGACCTTTAGCTTGTTGTCTTTTTGTGCACATTTAAACTGTATGCTGAAGGACCTCTGTGATTCAACACAGTATCTCATGAACTCTTTGAGGGAATTTCTTATAACTTGGCACAAATGACCACTTGGAGTCAAAGATGAAGTGATTAGATTTTGGTGGTCAAAGCTCACTGTGACCTCATGTCTATCCTGTTCTCATGAACATGATATCTCAAGAATGCTTTGCGGGAATCTTCTACAAATTTACAACACATAGTTTTTGGTGGTCAAAGGTCAGACTGACCTCACTAGATGCGACCATTGACAGCTGACTTCTCAATCCCTTTAGCTGGATACTCTGAGCCATAAGTAATCAACAGCGGCTTCAGTTTGAAACCTCATTTTAGTTCAGGACAACATATGCGATGGTCATGTTACTGGTTGGTAGAACTCTGCAAATCTCTGGCAGTTACGATGGCATTGCAGTAGGTGCTTCACCATCTGATGCAAGGCAGGGATCTGCACTCTACTGAGAGACCTCTTCTAGTTTGTTTATGTGTGTTTGTGCTTTGGTACAGTATGCTTTCCTTGATGTTTTTGTTACGTGGTTGTCATTGTGTTACTTAATGGACTTATGCAGTTTTGTTTGTGCTTTCATGTGTATTGTTCAATCTTTTTATATGCCATTATCTGCTTGGTCTGTGCTTATGTGCTTTTATGTTATCTCTCACTGTTTTATATGTCTTTAACCTGCAAGGGACTACAGATGAAAATTAATCTGTATAGCTTAATCTGGCACATTTACATGATGGATTTAAGTGCTCATATTAATTATGTGGATTCTCCCTTCTTAAATGAAATAAATATAAATAATAACAGATGCAGTCTGGTGGTGTGGCTTCTTTCTCTTGTAGCATAGAAGAGACTAAGGGACATGTAACCTACTAAAACAGCTGACCTTAACCCACGGGGACACTATGCACAAGAGTTCCCTGTCCAATTCGTGCCCTAATTACAGTAGTCATAAGCATAAAGCATACCTCTTCATCAGTGTGTCAGGGAAGCTGCTTTTATGTGGCCAGCAACTGAATCAGTAATGAGAAAGTTGGATCTATTTTAACGCGAGTGCTCACGGTTTTCAACCTGACCATAACTCAGTGTGGACTTTTTTTTTATGTCATCACCCCTCCAAAAGGCCTTTTTGTGTTTAAAAGGTAGTGAAGCTGTAAAATTTGAGCAGAACATTGGGATTAAATCCTTCCTAGGTAGATGTTATTTTAAAGTTCAAGATGTGTTGTCACATTTTCCACATGCATTTAACAGAACCCATACGACAGTATAAAAAGCGCTGTCCGTCAAAGTCATTTCAAAGTGCAGTAAATTGCTTGCATGCAAGACTTAAGATGATTACACTTCTGAGATGCATTTGGGAAACTGGGACTCAGGACTGCACAAAATATGCTGCTAGTGCATGTCTGCTGTACCAGTTGGCAGAGAGAAGACTGACTGAAATGACCCGAGGGTGCTTGGACACCGAGCTCAGTGCTCTAATTCACAGCGTTTCCCTGGCAGGGAGCAGCAGACAGCTCGACGGAAAGAGGGAGAGCAGAGGAGATAGTGACAGTGAAAAAGAGACAAAGACAGGGCCATGTAGGGAAGGTATGAATGAATGCCGACAAACTGATAAGGTTTATGGGACATGACGACAGGCAGACAGACGGAGACATGGGGAAAGAGCTCCTTCAGCTCTCAGCAGTGCTGAACTACTTCCCTGCTGATGTTCAGTAAACTGAGAGCCTAGCGTGCCCTCTCTATTTTCACTCAAGGAGAAACAATTTACTTCTCTGCACTCTATGACCTTCTCTTAAAATAGACACAGATGCACTACCTTTTCAGAAACTGCCTATGCTCACCTAGTCTATTGTTCATTTAAATAAAATGCGATATCTCAAAAGATGAGATCAAATTAAAGTATCAAAGAAGACTGACCTTGCAAATTCACAGACGCTCCGTTTGAAAATCCCCACTTAAATCATTTCTATATGCTACCAACAGTCTGGGTGTCTCTTTCAATATTAGAATAAAAACTGCACTGGTAGCTGTGCTGTATCCTGTAGACACCAGGAGATCCACTCTGAGCAACAACCGACATGTTAAAATGGGATTCATGGAACTGACACACACAAACTTTGCTTAAAATGCAGAGTACGTTGATGTGCCTCATGTTAACCCTATACCAAATCTCAGCACAAACCTGCAGCACCATTATTACTGTTTACCATTGCAGAACAGACCTTTACCACAGCAGCCATTTTGACATGAAACGGGGGTAAACACAGGTGTTACCAGTGGCACTAATTAAGGTTCAATTCCAATCAGTTCAAACAGAGTCAAGGTGCTTCTTTTGTGCATATTGGCTCACTGGAAAGTCTCTGCTATGCTAAATTTAATGGGAACTTAATTAGAATTATTAGGAACACCTGTGGTTACCGAATTATACATGGTGTAAGTTACTGTTTGGTCAGAATGTGATGAGAAAAGTTACTGAACTTTTTTCTTATTGCTGACAAATTGCCTCAAAAGACAAACAACAACAGACAACAATACATTAGTCCCTTCATTAAAACTTTTCCTTCCTCCAGAGCCAGTGCTGCTCCAACTGAGACCCAAATCTTTAAAAACGGGTCACAAATATGTATCATCAGTTTTAAACCAGACTATTCTGCCTTGACTCTGCTATGCACCGAGGTAAACACGCTTCCAAAAATGTTGATGAGGTTGATGTTTTCACTGGAACAAACTGTGAGAACTGTATTTGACAGTAAATGGGATGAAACTGATATCAAGTCAGGTAAAAAAAAAAAAAAAAAAAAAGACTTTAAGCAACTTTACTTCAGTAAGAAGATTCAAGATTCAAAGCACAGACTGTCAAAATAGTTACATACCACTGAAAACACTGTCAACAGTAAACTGATAGCGATTTAGAATTTGTATTAGTAATAATTAGTAAATTCAATATCCAAATTGCAGATTAGGGCAAAGGGGGGCATGCCAGAAAAAGTTTGGGAACCACAGACCTAGTGCAACAATGTGCCTTACTGATGTGTTTTTTAATAGTTTTTGGACACCAGTGCAGAGGAATAAGACATCTCAGGATTTGGCTGCACGGCCTAAAACTGCTTGTTGTGTCTGGACTTTGGTCTGGCGAAAGGTCCGGATCAAACTGAACCATGGTTTGGTTTGTTTCTTGTGTGAAAACGTTTTTTGGATGGTTCAGACTTTCAGATCAATTACAGGAAATTACAGCAGGATATCATCAGAGCCAGATGAAGAAAAAAGAAAAAAATGCACCGAAACAAAATGAGCCACAGGAGCAGATGGGGACAGGACGAGACCAGATGTTTAACTGACATCTGCTCTGACAACTTTGTAAAGAGTGAACTGGGAAAAACTCATAAAAATAAACACTTTTTAGTTGCGTTTTCACTTTGGTGCAGCTGATAGTAGCTGCCATAAAATAATATTATGTTGACAACCATAATATTACAGCCACTGAAGTCAAGCTACCTGCCGATCTACAAACCAATCAATGTCAAACATAGGGAGACGCAGACCATGTATGTGATGATAACAGGACGTAGGTATGACATGTAAGTATGATATATATTAGCCCACTTGGATATTTTCAATGTGAAGCTAAAACTAACCAGACCAACAGCTTTTCAAAAAAAAAAAAAAAATGAACCTAGGCTCGGACCCTAAAAGCAAAAAAGAAAACCAAAGCAGCCTCTTGTTATATTGTTGTCTCAGAGCCATGTTGTCTCTCCATCTGTGGTTGTTTCCCAGCTCTCCTGGCAGGAAACACTGTATGTACAGAAAGGCCTCATAAATAACTGATAGGCTCTTCCCAGGCAATATGTACCACTTTTCTTCCCTCACCCACAAATGGCACGACCTATTGCCAGCAGCTTGAAACACGCGGAGCTAAGTGCAGAATGACCATTTCACTCTGACATGCCCCATTTCCTGAAGAAGGAGTCAAGAGCTAAAATGAACTTTGGAGTGGAAACAAAAGAAGCTCAGATTTACAAAAAAAACCAAAACAAAATAAATGTGAATTTGGCTTTACTAAAAGAGCCATAAATCCCTGAGTATAAAACTTAAAATTTAAATGAACTGTAGACGAACTTTAATAAATAATGCATATTTCTGTGAGTGTATCGATCCCTGTAAAAAAAGAAAATCTTCCCTTCTGCAGTCATTTGCAGAACAAATGAATTCATTTTTACAAATCAAGTACACTTCCAAGTGGGTGGCTACTGGCGTAAATGGATTTTAGCATTAAAAAAAGAAAAAAAAAAAAAAAATCTCTCTCCAACTACTGGGGCAGACAAATATAAAGTTCTACATGTCATTACTTCCCTCCAAACAAGGCCAAAAAGCCTCTGAAGAGCAGCTTTTTGGAAAGTAGTAGGTGTCCTAAATGTCCCTGCGTGAACCAGAGAAAATAATACAGGCTGGAGAGGCATCAGACATTATTACTCTGCTGTCTGTCAGAGAGTGTGCGAACAGTAGAGCAGGTATTGAACGGCACACACAAAATCCCCTGCAGATAATCTCCCTGGATTACTGTGTGCGAGGCAGTTTGTGGATGACCTGTTCCACGACCTCCGACATTAAGAACAAAATGGCCTGACTGACAATAGAAACACACGACTATCAACAAAGACTATTTGATGTTTGTATGAAGTGAGATAAGTTGCCATGAGAAACAGTAACAGTCTGGTTTGTAGTTCTGCATAATTCATCATTTTCTGTCTGATATAAGCCCTAAACGAGTGTGTTTGAAATATTGTTTGCAAATACTTATCAGTTTTACTGTGTACTGAAGGCCAAATGTAAATGGATACCCCTTTTCTATTTTTGGTTATCCAATAATTAATCTAATTCTAATCTAATTAGGCTGTGTATTAAATGCAGGGGGCCAAATTTGGGTTTATGAGGTGGGGGGAGCCCCTCCAAAGAGGTTTGGTGTGGGTGGGATGGTTTTCTCAGTTAACATAGTTTTATAGACACACTGCACAGTAACTGCCACGGATAGATGAGTGAACAGGCCAACTGGACACAGGCCCCGGGGGTCCAGAGTGTCAGACGGCCACTGGGCAAGAGTATCTGTTTGAAGTGACTTAACGCGTCTTTGTGAAAGTCAGTCATACGACTGCAGAGACACAAAGTGACCATCAAGGTGTCAGACACACAGAAGCACCGCAGAGACGCAAAAGTACCATAAAGGGAAACAAATTTACCACAGAGATGACAAACTACCATAAAGGGACACGAAAATACCATAAAGAGACACAGAAGTATCAGAGATATAAAATAACTACAAAAGGGACACAAAACTATGACAAAGTGAGACCGAACGACTACAAAGAGACTCTTGAGTCACTTTTAATCTTGGTGTGCTCCTGTACAGTAGAGCTGAGGGGTCACTGACTGATCACCCATCCAGACAAACCGACCAGCACCAAACTGCAAACACGACCGATGCCAATGTCAACTGGCTGGTGAACCTATCTGAACATTTAGCCGATGCTAATTCAGAAGCTAAAGAGAAATGAAAGATATACATGGTTCTACTCATCACTTTGTTGAGACAAAGAGCTGAAAAAAAGAGTAAAAATTGGACTTACATTCATCAAATGTCCAGGAACATGACTCCAGTGGTATAATCATTCCTCTCGCTTCAAGAAGTGCAAATGGGCAACTGTTAACCATATCGACTTCATAATAGATGAAGTTAATCCTAGTTTCTTCCATGTTGCTGTGGAGTTCTTGTGCCTTGTTTGTGTGAACTTGTCAGGGAAAAGCACAGGTGTAACTTATCATGTTTGATTGCAGCAGCAGTCAGGTAGTAACATGCAAAACAGCAGAGTCATGGAACTGGACCACAAAAAGGGGAGTAATCCCTCAATATTTAACAGTTTGTTTCCTGCTATGAATGTTACAGCAAAATGTCTGCTGTAGAAAAAGGTTTATAAAGAGTGAAGCATCTTCTGTTCAAACTTGAAGGTTTCCTGCACTTTAAATCACATGCAGGAGAAGCAACACGTTGCACCACTGAGGTGAAGTGCAGTATATGTTTAAAGCATTTAGGTGTTGATTTTTTTGAGACTGTCTGTAGATTTCCTGTAGATTTTATCAAAATGTAGCATTTGATAATGTCTCTTTTGCATGTTTTTGCATAAAAGTAATTGTTTTCATGTTAAGTTGTGAACTGAGCTTGATTTGTTTCTCATTCTCTGGTCCTGTAACGTCCACTTCAGTAGGACTAACATTCACCAAAATGTCCACTTTTATTACTATGGTTTTTATAGAGGGATTTAAATATCATTCATGATCTGATTTATATGACATTCTCCTCCTCCTAAAATGTCAAAATTATTATTATTATTATTATTTTATTTATTTTTTGGCTGTTGGTACAGTTTGACAGTTTTTCCTTCCAGAAGTTTTTAACTGTCTTATTCATGTTTGTTGTTTTTTCATGTTGTTTATTGGTGTTTCTGTGTCTACAGAAGCTTCTATTTATTGTTTACTCTGCTACATTGTAAATGAGCTCGATACATCATTGTATTTCTCAATTAAAATAATGGTTGAGTGAATGAATTTTCTGATTTATGGTGATATAAAAACAGATATCGAAAGTTTCCTCTATAAAAACCTTTTACTCTAATATGTCAACAAAATGAAACAAGAACTTTGAACCTGACTTTATCCAGTGTGAAAACTTGTCATGCAAAAAACATCATTTTAATGTAAGCAGTGAACTGTGAAAGTTTCGTGGTGATATCTATTAAAGTTGAACTTTTTTAAACCCATTCACCTGTAAGTTTACACCCTCAGTGAGCTGTGCAGCAGCAGAACTACATGCTTCAGTGTAGATTTATCCTCAAAAATGACAAAAGTAATTCATACAGAAATACAAAAGCAAGACAGACTGTTTAAGTGTAAAATGGACTTTATCACATTCACATTGCAATAAATCTCAATTTGATAACTTTATATGATACATGAGGGGGGTGATGTTCCTTCAGTACATTAATTAATGTGTTTCAGAGTGTTCTGTATACACACACACACACACACACACACACACACACACACACACACACACACACACACACACACACACACATATATACTTGTTTACAACAGCTGGTAAATACTGTTTAAAAGTTCTCCAGAAAAAAAAGCTTTTAACAACAAACTCAACTTGGAGGAAAAAAGAATTTGCCCCGACACACACACACACACACACACACACACACACACACACACACACACACACACACACACACACACACACACACACACAAACACACACACATCAAAATATACTCGCTAGAACTGCATTTGATCTAAAGATTGCCCTGAATGCTACAAAACTGCTAGAGCTGAACTGAAAATACGCACCAGGTGAAGTGGGAAAAACAGACGAATGACTGCAGGTACATAAATCTTTCAATAGTAAAAGGTTTGATGGCATTATGGCGGTGATAAACCTTTATTTAGTCTAAGTCTTGAGTGGAATATTTAACCCAAAACACGCCCAATGTGTTCAAGAACAGCAGTGCTTTGAATATTTTCTAACATTAATGTGCACTAAGATATTAGCAGTCTGTTTTAATTGCTCTGCTCTATCACAGGTCTCAAATGATTTATCACATTTGCAGCTTTAAGTTTAATGAGCTGACATTGGTTGTAAATATTTTACTAAAGTGACGAAATAACTGTAAATGAATATAGCTGACAGCAACAGAACTGTAACGAGGCTCACAGACAGACTACTGTAAACCCAGTGGAGTTTTGGTCATCGTGAGAAAATGTAGTACCATTTTGTTTTTGCAAATCTAAATTAGTTCATGGAGAGATAAGCTTTCTTTAACATTTTGAAGACACATAAAAAAAAACTAGAAGTCTCTCAAACATAAAAGTGTGTATTAATTTTTCCAAGTACTGACTTCCATCCAATATGGACCTAAAGAAAAATAAATCTAAAAAAACATCCAAGGCATCAGAAATATAGCGAGACACCATGAACAGACAATTTCAAAACATCAACCCGAGTATCTGAGCATCATGTGAAGCGTACATCACGTCTTACCAACATAAAAAAATATGGAGTGTACAGGACATTAATAGCTATTTGTGATTCTGTATTTACACTTCATAATGAGATCTCTGAAAAACAATAAACATTTTTGCACCCGGAAATAACCGGATGCCACACTGACGTGACTTGACCAGCTGAACAATCAAACCCATGAAGCACAGATCAGGTCGAGTGACTCTTCATCAGAATAAAAAATAAGTGGATTTCTCGATCATAATAATTTCACCTATAATTCTCTAATACTATCTTGAAAAAAAATACAATAATGCATTCAATGAAAATGTTCTTTCCTCACTCTCTCTCTCACACACACACACACACACACACTCATACATGCGCATGACAGTTAAAGGGATAGTTTGCCTTATTTAAAGTGGGGTTGTATGAGGTATTCATAAATAGTCAAGTGTATTACCTACAGCTGATGGTGGTCAACATGCGCCCAGTCTGGAGAAGCAGCCGGAGTCCCGGCACGGAAGCTAACAATGACCTAAATGGATTTTAGTCAGTTTGAAAAGACCAATCTAAAAAAAACAAAAAACAAAAAAACAAAAAAACAATATCAGTTTAAGTTTGCAAAAATGGCAGAAAATGCTGTTTTCAGCCTATGCAGATTTCCCGCTTTTCTTCATTTATCATCATATTAAACTGATAATCTTTGGATTTTTCTGACAAAACAAGGTATTTACAGACATCACCTTGGACGATCAACTCTGGTCATTGTTGTTATTTGATAACTGCTAATAAATAAAACACTATGTACAGGGGCAAGTAAAAACTGACTTTGGGCAAGAAGATTTCTGACACACTTGCCTGGTTGGGGAAGAAAAACATTAATGTTGAGCCCAGCCTTCTCCAATAGGAAAAGCGCCGTTATGTAAGTCAATTATCGCTCTCTCTCGCTCAACAAAACTCCACTTACAAAATCTGTCGTTTTTACATCACAGAACGCAGAAGTTGCTGTTCTACTGCTGCCTCGGTTTGTTAGTCGGTTTGTGTTATTGTGTCACCAGAGTGAATCTGAGCTCATTTTGTTTTAAATACTTAAGCGCCCAATAACACAAACAAGCTAACTGATCGATGAAGCAGCAGACAAGCAACTCTTTCTTCTACAAGGTAAAACGACTCACTTCATCAGTGAAGTCCAGTTGAGTGTGAGACAGTGATATTTGGCTTGTATGACTGTTTCCTGTTAGAAACAGCTGTCTGACAGCAAGGTAAATTGGTGAAAATATTATAAACATAATGTACACTTGTGAGCCTGTTCATGGCTTGGCTTCCCTGCTTCTCTCTGCTTCTTCAAACTGGGGGGCATGTCGACTGGCATCCACTGTGGGTAACACACTGACTACTGATCAGTGCCTCGCACAACCCCTCTCCAAATAATCCAAACAATCCCTTTAAACCAGAGACATTTTGTAGAAAAGACATTTTGAGTGGTTAACCACAGAGGAGCCGACAGATGGGTGTAACCTCTGTACAACAACAGCAGCATCTCTCCCTCTTTCACTCTCTTGGATGAGAGGGAGACTCCATCTTGGGCATCACTTGAAATTCAGCTTGTTTTGCACCAAATCCAGCACACAACCTCAACATACATACAGTATCAGCTTGGCCTCAGAGGCAACAAGTTGTGGTAAAATGGGGGAGAAAGAACAGCGCTCTGTCCTGATTTTTCTGCTCAGGCAGAAAGAAGGGACAGCACTTAGTCTCTGCGAATCTCTCAGGACCTCTGTGAGGGTCCCCCAATTATCCTCACACACCAAATCCCCAGCAGCGCCTAAAGCCGGGAATGTTTTGCTGGTGTTAGTCTCTCTCTCCCCTCCTGCATCCCCAGGAGGCTGCCTCCATGTCCAGACTGAGGATGTTCTGCACGTTACAAGACTACAAAGACCTCAGAACTGTGAAAACACAAAGAAAAGTGTGCTGTATGTCAAAGACCCCTTCTCACTCTAACTGCTCTGACACGGGGTGTGATTAAGGCTCATCGTTTTCATTTTTTTAAATTACCAATGTTCACCGAAAAATACCTGGAATTGTTTTTGAAAGGAGCAGATCTGACTGTGACTCAGATATGTAGGTCCCTGCTCATCCAAAAATGACTCCTGCTTGAAGAAGACATGTTCACTGCCATATAGAGTAAAAAAAAATCTGATCGAGGATAACTCAGAATAAAATGAGGAGGAAAAAGGAAGGAAAATGAGTTGCTGATTATGCACGTCCCTCAGTGTGATGAAAAATAAAATAAATCTCTGTTGCATTACTGATATTCTTAAAATTCAAAATAAACCCAACCAGTCACAGATTTTTAGGGAAACAAAAACTGAAAATAATGAGCCCTAAATATGATACATTAGTTACAGGAAGTGGTCGGTATTTATCATTTATCCTGACTACTTTCTTGTTTGTGTTAGCGGCAGCTGCTTGCTCGAAAAATCTACCTCTTTAATAAATAGTAGAAAAATAATCTTTTTCTTCTTTAAAGTGTTTCTTCCTATATTTATGTGAATCATTGAAGATTTTTCCGTACTTTGAAGTTCACAGACACTCGTGAAAATGTCCAAATATCTTCCCACACTTTCAGAAAAAAAAAACAACTGGAGTGGAGTGTCAAACTGTGGAGAGTAAAGCTGTAATAGAATCCCACATTAGATCCCAGTCTGTGTGGAAAGACAGTACTTCTACTCTGAGGATTTTTCACAAATATAAGGAGTGCTCTGTTCCCCTGCTGCCCCTCATCACAAGTGGGCTTAGTGGAGAAACAATCTGTATGGAGGCTGGGATGGAGCCCAGGGGCAAAACGGGTCCAATCAGCATCTAGGTTTCTATGTTAATTCGATTATCCTCTGGTCCTGTTAAGTGTTTGCTCTGGCTTTCCACATGGAAGTGAAGACATTTGTCCCCCCTCAAGGTTTTTAGGTTCCAGTTGTGTCCTCTCCTCAGTAATTGGGCTCAAACAGCTCTTTTGTTCACTCCCAAAGGTTGTTGTGTTTTCTCACAGAGTCCTGACTGCCAAAAAAATTCCTTCAGAAAACAAATAAAAAATCCCATTTTGTTATTTTTGCCGGGTAAGTGTATAAAAGTGTGTACACTTGCCAGATTTTGGACTGGGTTTGAAGAGAAGGGGCTGAGATGGAGATGCTGGCACAATGAGACCGTGAGGCTAATACCCATATGAAGCTAAACATCCATTCATGGTGGAGGTCCTGCAGGTTCGAGTCCAGCTGTGGCTCCGTCCGTCCTGACAGTACCTAACGTGTGCCGTCTAATTGAGCACAAACGTCTTTTAAAAATAGTCTTTATTTTAAAAAAAAAGTTCCATCCCCGGCAGGAGGGCGACTGCCCGCGCCGAGAATCAGCACTCCGCGTCCACACTGTGCACGGTGACAGCGGCCTGCAGGTGGTGCGTGTGCGTGTGCAGCGGGTGGTGGTGCGTATGCGTGTGCCGGTAGGGGTGAAACTTGTGGCTGAGCAACGCTGCCGTCTGAGGAGGTGTGTCCAGGTCAAGGTCGTCATCGTGGTTGCCGACGTCGACGCCGGCCGAGAGCGGGTCGTTGTTTCCGGGTGGATTCTCGCTGTCCTCCTGTGGACTCATGGTGCTGTAGCCTGGAGACAACAACAAAAAAAAAAAACATGCAGAGGTTGGTGTTACTGGACTTGCTATCACTTGTACAACTCTTTTTCACCCCCTCAATAAAACCTTTAATGGAACACTATGCAACATCGTCCTAAAAACTTTTAGGCTCAGACAAAAATAACTGTGACCAGCTAGAAGTGTGTACTGGTTTCTGCACAAACCCTGCTCTCTGCCTGTTATTCTCTTATTCCTCATATTTTGCTGCGTAGCCACGAGACAAGACAGCGTGCAGGTTTCGAGGTGAGGGCTCAACCAACGGTTACACTTCATTCTGCTTGTCTTTTTCTCTGCTCTCTGTCTGTGAGAGCTGCAAAGACAGATGTACGAGGATACACACAGGCAGAACAGACAGAGGATCACTTCAGCTGTATTCACACAAAATCCCGCGTGGAGCGGCGGTGCGGCCATTCTTATTTGCACTTTAGAACAGATTTAATAGGTGCGTATCATCTTTTCTATATAAAGCATTTGGGCCACTCTGCATACCATTTAAAACACAATACAAAGGTGACTTTCATCTATGTAAATGGTTGGTTGATTTTATGGGTCAATTTTCATGAGCCAGGAATGATCGAGACACTTTCCCACAATTCCACTGTGTGAATTGTTACATTAATTTTGAGCAAACTAATTATGATTTAGAAAGTGATAATGCTGGGGGTAAAAACCCCTTGGTTAGCGAGAGATCATGGAGATCTGGGGCTGCCATCTAGGAACGACCATTTTTACCGTCCCTCCACTTCCTAATGAAACCGCAACTGAACATTATTTTCATGTTTTAATTTTTGAGCGACCTGTTGGACAGCTTACATTTTCTGCTAACCCAATCAATCTTTTAATCTTTTAAAAGATTTTTTGCATTTTTATTTGACAAATGGCTTCAAATTGTTACCTGGACGTACAAAACTGAAAGTTGGGCCTTAAGCCAAAAACGGTAAAGAAACTACGGCAGACAGACCATAAAACGTACAACAGATCGCCACGTTATAATGTGAAAAGGTTGTTATAACATGATGTTTTTCTTGTTATAACAAGATATTTTCACAATATATATAAAGCGACACCCACACAGTTTTTAATAGTTAATAAAATTTAGCACAACATAATACGCCAATATATCAGGAACTATTTTATTTCTTCGGGCACTAAGTTAGGCATTAAAGCAAATATAAAGATCTTTTGAGTACCAGTTTAGTACAGCAGCAGAACCTCTTGAAAATAAATGGAAAGACACCATCAAAGAAACCACTGAGCAAATGATGCCCTCCAGTTGTAGACATTTAACACAGAAACATTCATGTGAATACACGGTGACACACAATGTTCCTGAAAGCAGTGCAAGCGCTTTGATGGCACACTGACAACTAAATATCTCTGCTGGGCGTTTTTGCTCCTTGTTTTCAGCTTTCTCATATGATTTGGGAAAAAAAAAAGAAAAACAAGCATACATATTTATGACCACTTTCCTACACATCTTGCACATACGTTTAGCCCGAGGAGACAGAAACACGAGCCAACATGGCAGTTAGGATACTTTGGTAAATGGAGCAGTGGGAGGGCAGTACTGCTGTCACAGAGAAAAAGATTACTGGGTCAGAGAACAAGTGAACAACAGATTGAACGTATAGATATCAATATTATATGATATTCTACTGATGAAAGACCATTTAAATTTTTTACTGAGCCAAATTTACCTCCAGGTTTGTGACGATCGAGATTACAAATCATGCAAGCTTCCAGCAGCTCATTTTCATGAAAACCTTGCAGGCTCTGGGTTTTATTCAGTATGCTTAATTTTTTCACTTGAACTCAGATATAACCCTTCATCTACTGAGTGGGTTTCATCACCTTCAGGGCCATGAAATCCATCTAAAACACATGGTCTGACTATAAAAAATATTTGGGAATTGATCTGGAAATGAACTCGTTTTCCTTAATTCCTTTAGTGCTGTCTTCTTCAGATTCTGAACTGACACCAGCAACATGCTGCACGATGGGAACATCAATCTGTTACTGCAGTTGAGCAAATAACCCTGTAAAGCCTGAGTGCCTCAATGATTATATTTATAGAAAAATCTCTGCCATTTTGGATGATGAAACATTAAACCAGCACAGATACTGAACCAACTGATTTGTGAGCGTACAGTCGGAGTTCATATGTAGCATATAAGGGGAAGGCATTACTGCAGTTTGAAGTATGTGTGAATGTTTGTGAGACCTTGCGGCAAATGTATCTCCCAATGACCTTTTCTGTCCTCCAAGAAATGAAAAGCTTAACATCTAAACCACGAAGGAAACATGTCTGATCCCTTGACATTCTTCTGATGGCTTTGAGAGTCTGTATTAACATGCAGAAACCTTGTTTTTTAAACTGTTCATGAACAAGACTAAGAGTCTATAGCCATGCAGCTGTAATTCTGCAGAGCTGTGTTATGCAATAAAGGCTAATGTCAGCATACTAACATGTTAGGGTTTCCACCTTTAATGTGATGAGGGACACCTTGCCAGCCGTCGGGGGACACAAATCACACCTAGAAATTTTAAATGTCTGACTTAACTTCTGGTGAATTTAATTTGTGCTTTTTATGCACAAAAATCAACATAGAACAGCTGCAGTAATTATATTAAGGGTTAAAACATCAGATCAAAAACATCTACTTATTCATACTGCCAGGACTTACTCACTCGTGCTCCGTCTGACATTCAGATCTGTATTTGGACGGCTTTTCTTTTTGCAGGTGTACTTGAGTTGGAGGTATTTGTTGATGTATATATATATATATTAAAAAGCATGTCTGAGTCTCTGTAACCAGGGCAACTATGACAATGAGTAACAGCAATAACTCATCCTGTCATGTTTTGTGCTTAATGTCTTGCGATATGCTGTCATATAATAGAAGGTAATGTATGTCCCATAATGTGCTGTGATGTAAAGGAAGTAAATATCCTATATGGTTCATTGAGGTATCCTAAAATCCTGAGTCAAACTTGGAAGTTTGCTCAGAAATTTCCCTCTCCGATTCTCCATAGATTAGCTGGTCTTTGATACCGGTCGAAATAAAGCTGACAAAGAGAAGGAGAGAGAAAAGAATGAGCCGAGGGAGTGATGAGGAGAGGAGGAGAGAGGAAGGGAAGGCTTAAAGGAAAGGGAGGGATACAGACTTCAAAGAAGTTCCAGGCGTGGAAGGTGCCAGCTTCAGCACGGTTTATCCCTCTTCTCCCCAAAGCGGGAGTCTCAGGCAGGTCTACAGTTAACTGTGTCCTGCTGACAATCTGCCGCTGCGCCAGGTGAGCAAAGCAAATCCCTCTTAATGTCAAGAGATGTGGTTAGACGGAGTAAACTACCATGTTACTGCACCTTGGAGACACACTCCAGGTGTCTTATTATGATCAGACCTTTGAGATGTCTGAGCACTTAAGAGACTTTTCTTTTAACAACAGGAGCTGAGACAAGACTAAAGCCTGGAAAAGAATTCTCGAAAATTTACTGACAAAAGTGATGCCTAACACGCTTGTACTGTCTGACAATTTCCGTACAAATTATTTACCTTCTTGACAAAAGTTAGATGATCAGTCTCGTCATTGGTACGATGGTTCAAGTGTATCAATCAGAGTTCTGATTAAAGGTTTGGGTGGGTCACAGAAGATTTGCCTGCCCTAACATCTACAAACACAGCACCAAAATGTAAAACTGTGCTGCTGTCTTCAGACTCAGCATGCAGACATTAGAGTGATATCAGTCCTCATATCTGGTAACTAATAATTCCAAAAATGTTGAACTTTTGCTGTAACTTACAGTCTATATTCTTTAGGGTCTCTAATAATGCAAAATTCCCAATAAATATCTTCAGTATAATTTCTTCTTCCTTTTTTTATTATTTGGTGTTAAGATTAACTTTACTGAGAGGTCTATAAGTATGTGACTCCAAAATCTGAATTTCTTTGAAGGGCTTGAACTATAATTATATCTTTCTCTTTCCAGATATCAATTATACCGCACATAGCAGTTGCGAGTATAAACATAGATTGTATAATGTCAGGGTGTGCAGTGATTATATGAAGTATGCACAGTGTTCATTATTAAATGGGTACTTTTAGCAATTTCCTGTGAGCCAACATTACAACTCAAACCTGCAGAGCCAACAGCACTCAGTGTGTGTGCGTCACTCACTTAACAGATTTGATGCTCTAAACCTGCACGTAGCTTATGAGTGTGTGTGTATGTCCGTACCTAGAAAGAGTGTGTGTGTGTGTGTGTGTGTTTCATCGTGCCCTTCAGCAGTATGAGTGAGTGGATTGTGGTAGGAGGACACCTTTGACCAAGCGGAGAGGAGAAGCAACTTTGAAGCAGCAACTTAGTAATGAATTTGTTTTAATCCCTGACGTATGAACACCCCCTCCTTCCATTATTTCAGACTCGTCTTCCTCTCCGTCCCTGTCCTCTCGCCCTTGAATTTCACAATTATTTCCCCTCTTTCATCACTTTTACGTCTCTACTTCTCTCAACTTGTCCTCTATTTTCATTTTTTCTCTTTCCCATGTGTGGTTACACAACATGTGAAACTTCTTTACTGTCCATTTACAAAGAATGTGCCTTTGAATCACTTCGTTACGCTCTAGCTTATGTTAGAACACATGAAAGACGCATCCTCCGTAAATGTTAATATAAAAATATACCTCACTTCTTATATTCCTTGAAAAAATGCAGTTATAATTACTATTTTTGGTGACACATTATTTGACGGTCTGCGCATTAGACTGTTTCCACACTGTTGTAACCATGTCATAACACCTGTCATGAACATAAACGAATCTTTAAAAATGTTTACGACTGTTGTGTCATTCTGTCAATTACGTTATTTTTAACACATTGTTTGAGATGTCTGTTTTGAAAACTTGACATTAATCAAGACAAAAACGTCTTTGCTATGACAGCCCAACATGAAACAATATGACAGAACCTGTCAGTGTCTTTGTTATGACAACTTGACATTAACCAAGACAAAAATATCTGTTATGACAATGACATTAACCAAGAGGACACAAAACTGTCAATGTCTTTGCTAGGACAACTTTTCTCAAACTTAAAGAAACTGTTTAGCTTTAGGTTTTAACATGACATTAAACTGTCATAAGTGGTTGGTTTTGACACTTCGATAATGTCAAGTTGTCATGAAAAGACACTGACAGGTTATGCTGTCTTGGTTAATGCTGAGCTGTCATAATACAGACATTACTGGCTTGATTAATGTCAAGTTGTCATAACAAAGACATTAACAGGTTATGTTGTCTTGGTTAGTATCAAGTTGTGAAGCTGTGCATTTAAAAATGACAACTGACCGAACGACACCAACGATCATAAACATTCATAAAGACTCCTTAATGTTCATGACAGGTGTCATGACATGGTTATAACAGTGTAATGAGCGTGTATGTGTTTAAGTGTTACTTTTAATGAATCTGTATTGTAAGTATGTTAAACTGGAGAGACGAATTACAGAGAACTAAAGATAAACTTTAACTAATTAAAACAAATTTTCCCTACAGCTCAGTTTTCCATCTCTTTATCCTCTCTGGTTTAACAGCTTTACTGTACGAAAGCATGCAGCTGACAAGCACTCACTCACGTCTTTCTTTCACTTTAGCCCACTCTCCTTTCTTCATCCTTGTTTTCTCTGTCATCATCAGTTATGCAACAAGTACTGGAGACACTCATGGTGTTGCCAGGAAGTGGAGTGATGCCATATGTAGGAGGTAAGAGCCCGTGTGGGTGAAACTGTCCATCCACGCTCATCGAGTGTCAGACTTACAAGTTCTACAAACGAGTACAGTGAACATGAGCAGCTCTCCCGGAGCTGGAGACGAGAGAAAAAAAACAAGGTTCTGAGCTGTGATATAATGAAAAGAACAAGCCAGGAGCTGAACCTCTGCCAAAGAACCGAGTGAGATCTGAGGCGGTGCCGTAACATTCCTGCGAGAAAGATGATTCCTACGCCTTAAATATTATTTTTCAAAGTGTAGCTAAATCTTATTATCTTGACAAGACTTTATTATCTATTGCGTACGTTATTAAAAATGTTCCATCACCCCTAACCACAATTCCAAATTAACTGGGTCTCAGCACTCCGGCTAGAGGCAGTTTGGATCTGTTTCAGAGGACCGTGCAGAGGACCGTGCCATTTAGTTGCAGAAACTCCTTTTTATACATTGAAAATATCCCTAAAGGTTTCAGCAAAAGCAACATATATCTCCTGAAGAATTTTATGACCGCAAGTCAAAAATATCTCCAAAATGCTGGCTCCAGAGGAACCCGCCCACCATTGCCTTTCTCATCAACATAATCAACTCGATTCGCTCAATGGAGAAAAAGACTTTGACTCTTTGACATTAAAAAGAGACAGGTGATGAATTCTGAGAAAATGGGGGTGTTATGATCCCTGGTTGGGATGCAAAAGCTGCCTCTAGAGGGTGCACAAGAGGAAAACAGAAAAAAAATCTTATTGATCCTGCTAAGTTACTGGGCCCTGTATCTGTCTGCCTACACGTGTCACTCTCTTTCTTCTTCACATGGCAGACCTGTTTAACTTTACTGCAATTTAATTCAAATTGTTTCAGTATCTTTAAAAGCATCTGAATGCATCGCCTTCACCATGGCAACGGCTATAAATAGGCTACGTTGTTTGTGCAGGAACCTGGTTGGGATTTAGAAGGGGGTGTATGGACAAAAGAAGTTTGGGAACCACCGATCTAGACTTTTAACACCTCCAGGTCAAGCACCATGTCCCCAACTTCTTCTCACATCTTCCAGCTCTGGTCAGTGGGTCCCGTGGTGTTCCAGGGCTGTATATACGTTCTGGGTCTACACCGGGGTCTCTTCCTCAACTGGTTGTGTTCAGAAACCTTCTCGATTACCCTAAACTCCAAGATCCCCCTGAACATCTGAGCTCCTCACCCCGTCTGTAACAGTAACTGTGGTTCCGTCCAAATTTATTGCAAATTCTAACCAAATTTCAAGTACAGTTGCAATAGAAAATGCAAACAAGGCGATCATGAACGTATAACAGAACCATGGGAGTGATGAGTGGACTGGTGACTTAAATTTTGACAACATGAGAACATATTCTGAAAAAGTGTGCACTGACTCTTTTTAAAAGGCAGTCAAAAACCAACTCAAGTGAGCGTAAATCCTTTTTTGATTAACTGAATAAATTGTTTTGAATTTTGCAGTTTTCACGAACCTTTTCCAATGTGATGCTTCAAAATGAGCACAAAAATACGCCGACGGAAGCAATACTACTAAACACAGACGACCTGCAGCTCTGTCCCTTAGGACAAGACGGAGGGGTGAACCCACACGGTTGTATTTACATTATCATTTTGAATTTGCAGGGCATAATTTCATCAGAACTTGTGTGAATAAATACAGTTATTTTATGGAATGGATGATGGGCCTGTTTCGTAACCAGTGAATGACTCATTTTCCAGAAACGGAACTATCTGTTGTGTAAGAATAACATGACATGGAGGCAAATATCGGTCAATTGTTCTCAACCTACAGAGAAACATGCAATCACTATTGAGGAGTTATATAAATAGTCTTCACAACCTTCTCCATTCCTGTTTCCATCCGTGATGATGACAATACAGTAAAAACAACTAGTGATTTTGAGTGTCATCACATTTGTGCTTTTTTTCTCTCCACCTCGATCCACACACACACACACACACACATATATATATATATATATATATATATATATATGATTGTGTGAGAAAGATTATTATTATTATTATGTCTTACCATGGTCACTTTCTGTCCCAGATCGTCCCCAGTACCTCCGTCTCCGCTCAGGAGTGTGAGTGTGCCGCTCAATCACAGCAGCAATGAATCGAGTGTTACTGACTGAAAGTTGAGACAACGCACAGGTCAACACAAAGGTTTATGATTCAAATACCTGCACTGTCACATAGTAAACACCTGGTAAATTTCAAACAGTAATTATCTCAAGTATTTCCTACATTCAGATGCTCTGCAGCCATGAGTTAAAGGTAATGTTGTTTACAGATCAATGAGATAAAGTTTAACAATACTTACTGATTCCTCTGTCCTCGTGACTGTCTTCATCCCTCTCGTCTCTTTCGTTGTCCAGGTTGGACATTCTCACCGACATCTCTGGAGCCACACGGAGGTAAAGAAAATAGGAAAAATTCCAAGATGAGACAGATGCTACTATTCGATTATGTCACGTATTACAACCATGAATGACGTGTGAACAGGGTTTCTTTATCTAAAGCCACAGAGTTTCAGATGGAGTTGAGATCTGAAGGAGGATGACAGCTGATATTCCTTAAAGCCCGGATAATAACGTGAAGATCGGGTTTGGGATGGTAACAGTCAACTGTGCAATATTGTCAGAGAATATGCAACATGTTGCTGTGGAAATTAAGCTTTGGTTGAGGGGAAAGATACATTTGTTTTTGTTTATTATCAGGAAAAATTATATTTATGTGTATATACAATAAAGGCTAAGTTTGCAGAAAAGATGGGGTATGCTGCTTCAAATTACTTTTATCCTGTGTGTGTTTTTAGTACATGCTACAGAAGAAACTGAACATGCTCTACACACACACACACACACACACACACACACACACACACACACACACACACACACACACAAAAAGCAGAGTGCAGCCACTTTATGAGCCCATTCCTCAGCCTAATGTCTTCAGATAACGTAGCCACTCTCTCCACCATCTATTCTAGTTGTTTACCAAACTATAAGACCGAAAGTGACTTGGACTCAAGAGTTTTAATGAGGTTGTAATCTTGTTTGATGTTTTTGTCAATAACACTGAGTAATTACACAAATCATGCCGCAGCAGCAGCTGCTGCCGCGTGATGCTAATGTCAGCTGTTTAGCTCCAGGAACACTTGACACGCTGCTTTTTAATCACGCTGCTTTAAAACTTTGTTTCTTCCTTTGATATTTAAAGAAATGCCAGAATGTGAAAATGTGAAGGTTAACACAAGCAGCTGTTCCAGACTTGTTTTTATTGTTACCTTGCGGTTTTTCGGGCACTTCATACCAACTAGTGAGCATGTGAGATACAGACAAATCCCCTACAGATGCAGAAAATGACTGTTGTCAAAAATGTTTAAATTTAACTTTATTTCACTGACTGTGAGTCTTACCCTGTGCTGCCAGTGGTGACATGTGCTGGTGTGAACGCCTGTGGATCTGGTGTCTGTATGCATACACAGCCAGCACCAACACCATGATGCATCCCATAATGCCCCCGGCGACCGGACCTACAGGAGCACTCTTGATCATGTTCAGAGACGCCACCTCCTCGTCTGCGGAGGGAAGAGAGAGGAAGAAAAGCAGAGGAAATGATGGGCAGACGGTTGTTTGAAGTACGCAGGATTTCAGACGGCTCAAGAAGTGACAGCAAGCCAACATGAAACAGCTCGGGCTCAGATCCTAACTCATGCTGCGACGCTGGGGCTTCTTATACTCCGCTTCTACTCTCTCATCAGTGTGAAACGCCAAAGAAAAATTATTCAACTGCAGGCAGACGGCCGATTCTCCTTTTCAAAACTGATAACAGGACCAAATAAAAATAACCAAACAACAGAGTAGTTTTAATACATCTGAAATCTTTTTTTGAGCTTCAAAAGTTTCTGCTGCCCCACAGACCCTGGAAATAATTACACTTTTATATTGTCTTGCTTGTTTGTTTCTTTACTGTACTGGCTGATAAGTTGCATTAGCGTATGTTTAGAGAAAATGTGTAATAACCGTGCAACCAAACTCTGAAGTACTCATCTATGTTGTACCTTAGCTGAAAATATATACATATATCAACATATTTACCAAAGAAAGTATCTAGTTTATGTACTTTTTGGAGCGAGCCACTATAGAGCACCTGTAGAGTCTGATTTATCCACATTTCACTCACCTAAGAGCCCCAGGCCGTCTGCATAGGGGCTCTTTGCGCCAACAATGCCACCGAAACACTCCTTCTGCAGGGCACAGTATGGCTTGTCCAGATGAGTCTTACCATCACTGTCCACCATGCACCACTCACAGTCCAACACGCCGAAACAGTCACTGAAACAGGACATTGAATATAAAGATCAAAATCAGAGTGCTAAAGAGCAAACAGAGTTTAGATTTTTATTTATAGTTTTTATTCTTTTTTTATTTTAGTAGAAAGTGAACCGGTACAAAGCATCTTATATTATCAACTTTTGTTTCTGAAACCAAGGGGCGTTTCGATTAAGGTTGTGACGATGCAGTAACATCAGAAAAATCCTTGGCACACAAAGTTGGGGCTGCAATAAACAATTATTTTCATTGTCAATTGATCTGTCTGTCTGTTTCTCAGAAAATGCTAAAAAAAAAAAAGTCAATGAGTCACTCCTGCAGCCCAAGACGACATTTTCAAATGTCTTGTTTTGTTCACAAAGAAATTCTATTTACTGTCAAAAAGGTATAAAGAAACAAAAAAATATTCACATTTAAGAAGCTGGAATCAGAATTTTTCTTTCTTAAAAAACTACTCAAACCAATTCTAAAAAATAGTACAAGTTATTTAATATTTCTTATATTATTTCTATTATTATATATTTCTTTTTAAAATAAACATTATACATACAGTGCCAAGTTAGTGACCACTGAACTGTCTGGTTTTGAAACACTGCAAGCCAAATTCTAGGAGGGACAACATCTCAAATGAGCACTCAGAATAATATTTTAATAGATTTGGTAGTTTTGATACCATAATTATTGGCGCTTGTCATCATTCTTTCATCAAAAAATGATCAAACATGTCTGTCTGAGTCTCCAAGTAAATGCTAATTTTTCCCATTAGGAAAATGCCATGCATCACATTAAACCAGTACGCTGACGTGGGTGGTCCTTGACATAACAATTTTCTGTAATGACCTTCTTACTGGCGACTTGCGGTGCGGTAAACACGTATGCTTTAGAGAAGACCTGAAGGAGTTTTTTTTTTATTAGACATGAGCCAGAATTTTCTGTGAAATTTCTAAACGCGACTCATGAAAGTAAGTAAATCTAACTAAATCTGGTGCATTCGTTTCAGTGAAGTCTGTCAAGAATTCAGCAGTGTGTTATGGACAAAAGCCTGTGACTTTAAAGGTTTGTGATTTCTTTAACAGAGAATTGCAGCAGATTCTCTGTTAGTCATTTCTCTGGGATAAATATGCACTGACAATATATAGATGATAACACGTTTTGGAAGCTGATTCTACAGTGGAAGATCTGACATTCTTCACACTCCCCCTCTGTTGCCACTGGGTGGCACTGTGCCCATGGTTTGCCATGTAACTTTATTATAAATACACCCTAAATCTCATGATAGATATGTGTGTGTTGTATGTGTCTGGTGGTCTTTTGCTCTGTAAGAGTATGCTGGTCATTTATTATACCTGTTAATGTGCAGTGTACATGCATGTAGTTCATTGTGTTTACCTGCTGGTGTATCTCTGACTGCAGCGAGTGTTGATACACTGAGGCAGTGTGTCGTGCAGAGTGGGATCGATCACATTCAGACTGACCGGCTCCTGATGCACCTCACAGCTGGGATTCCTGTACAACACACACACACAGTCATAACACACACAAGGTACAAAAAAAAGGTGCAGTTACAAATACAATAACTTTGACATAAAAAGAAATCAAAGCATGAGCCCTTGAAGGAACGTCTTCAGCATGTCAGTTTATGCAAAGCAGCTGCAAAAGGACAAACATCAATGCTGCTTGACACAAAACACAAGAGAAAAAAAAATCTGACAGAAGAAGAATGGTAATTGCATGTCTTCCCGAAATAAAGAAGGAATTGGCATTTGAGA
The DNA here is from genome assembly GCF_056507025.1 of Lutjanus erythropterus. Taxonomy (NCBI): domain Eukaryota; kingdom Metazoa; phylum Chordata; class Actinopteri; order Lutjaniformes; family Lutjanidae; genus Lutjanus; species Lutjanus erythropterus. The sequence continues at coordinate 37,258,869 of NC_139323.1, forward strand.
CACTGACGTGCTGTCAAAGGCTGCTGATGGTTGATGAAAGGAGATGGATGAAACAAGAGGGAGAGATGTGAGAAACACCAGGATTAGGAGGAGGCAACACAAAAGAGAAAAGAGAACTGAGGAAACACCCACAGACATTTACACAGCTCCAAGAATATTTGCAGGAGCATCTTCACGGTTCAAATGATAATCACAGGAATATGAAAAGGACTTCAAAATAAGCACAGAGGGGTGAGTGGGTCTGGTAATCAATTTTCTCTCACGTGTTTATGACTTAAGAACAGGTGCAAAAATGGTTTTCTTTCTTTGTTCCTTATTTTGAAAGACATTTGCAGACAAAAGAAAAACATGACAGTGATGTTACACATATAATATTATGTATGTTGTGTTGTTTTGTGCATGGAGAAGTTAAATATCAGCTGGAGGAAAACATGGATGCTTTTAGTTCTATATAGAACATCATGTAGTGGTGTGCTTCAGCCTCTTGTGGCTAAAATGTGTATTACAACAACAAACACTTAAAAAGATAATCCTGACCAAAAAAAAGCACCTTGCAAAACATTTTTCCCACCTGTTTTCACAGATGACAAAAAAATTAACTAGAAAAATAATCCTGGCCTTTTTTGTTAGATATTGCTGTTATGATTGATATTCTGTAGTCCTGGTAAGAACTACATTAATTAAATTGACAAATGTTTCATCAGACTCTGAATGATAAGTGGGAAATACTAGTGGGAGTAAGTAAAACACACTTATTTCATTTATTTAATCTGAGATATATCACAGGGCTCAACAACAAAGGGCAAATAAGATGCCACGTCAGGCAAGTTAATATGGCAGCTCATTGACTGCCTGTTCAAATGGTAATAAATATTTAAACTATTTTAATAACTGATTAATTGTTAAAGTATTGTTTCTCATGCAAAAGCAGCAGAAAATGCCATTTTGAGCCTTTTAAGCATGGAGATTTGCTGCTTTTCTCTGTTATTGTATTAAACTGAACATTCTGGGGTTTGGGGCTGACAAAACAAGACATTTAAAGACTGGCACTAGTGTCTCTATCTCTCTATTGTATCTCTTGTCCGTACATTTGACTTCAATATATTTATTACACTGTAAAGCACTTTGACTTGCAGCTGTGTATTAACTGTGCTATATAAATAAAGCTGCCTTGCTCAGCTTCTTTCCTTGTAGTTTTTACAGGTCAGCCCGTGGAGACTTCAGCTCTATCACTGCAACATGACGTGACTTAAACACCAGAAGTGTTTGGTTATGGCGTTGTTGTTATTATTTAGACAACATGCTCATTTTCCATTTCGTCAAGAGTTTGAGATGCGTTAACCAAATGAAAAATGCTGGCATTGGGAACCATGGTTTTCCTCTGGCCTCTGTTATAACATGTACTAGTTATACATGATATGACAACACTGCACACATTCTTATATTGTTGTGTTCATCGTCCACTCCTCTTCAGGAAAGAGATCATCTGAGAAGTAGCTTCTTATACTATTCCTTTTTACTCTTATAATATATCCTAAAGTACAATCAGGACCTGTAAATATAAATATAATGCATTACTGAGGCTCAGACATGTTTTGCACTGACCTGTTTTCAGCATTGGTGAGGTTGCCAGTACACTCGTTGACCTCCAGGGGGCACTCACACGGACACTCACACTCATTCTGTTCCATTCTGAAAGACACACACAAGTTACATGAGAGTGAGAAACATTCTCGTCATAGTTTACTGTAATTATATATCATGAGCTCCATTTCATTTGTTTTTGAATGAAGTAGCAGTTAGTTTTACACTTCCACATACGTACTGAATATGTTGTAATGTGTCAATAGCTGATGAGTGTGAGGGTGAAGGACAGACCTGTGGCAGTTGAGACAGAGCCGGTCCACAGTGCTGCAGGCGCAGAACGCCAGAGAGTCGCATGTCTCGTTGACGATGCCAGCAAAGGCGTTGGTGCCGGGGATTCTGGTCAGGCGGTACTTAGAACAATGGCTACCATGGACCAGGTTGGTTAGGTCCCCCTGAGAGAGAGAGAGAGAGAGAGAGACATATCATCAACACATCATCCACAGTGGGTTTCTGGACGTTTGAAAAACATTTCTGTGCGCTTTTCACACCTGAAAGTCTGAACCAAGGTTTTTGTTACATCATATAAATTTAATCCTGTAAGTTTTAGTTTCTTATAGAAATTACTGGAGTGCGCCAAATTACTATGTATGACAAAGAGACGTCCTGTCATCATCACCTGCATGAGCTGTGTTTCCCTATACTTGCAGTTGATTGGTTTGTAGACAGATGTGCACTCTCAGACTCTCCAACTACACAAAACTACACTGCAGTTTTAATAGGATTCTAGCACATAGGAATAGTAAAAGTTGCAACACCAACAAACACCACAAGGTGGCAGTGTTATACCATCACATGTTCACATATTACTTGAAGGGGCCTTCAGGAATGTGTCTGTGTGTGTGTGTGTGTGTGATTCTGTGTCCCTGTGCACTCATCCATACATCCAGTCATCTCATGTTTATCTGACTCACCATGATGCTGGTGTTGAACTTGTAGAAGCGCTGCACGGTGCGATCGCTGAAGCTGTTGCACAGGTTCTTCTTGACAAAGTTTGGATGGTTCAGGATGTCATTGGCCACCAGCGGCTCCTGTAATCACACAGACAGGGCGACAAAATGAGAAATGAAGGTAATACAAACATGAAAAGGAGGAGGACCTTCATACATAGTAAATTAAAATGATATCTGCACTAGATCAAAAATTGCTGACAAACAAGCATTCAACTAAATATATAAAAGAAAAATGGGAATCAGAGTTCAATTCAATTCAAGGACATGGAGGGAATTCTCTTGGAAAAATTGGATTCTTCTATTTTAAAATCACACCGAAGGTCAAGAGTAAACATTTAAACACTACAATGCTGGTAAGGGTTTGGAGTAATAGATGCAGACTACTCTCATATATTTTGGAAATGCCACAAAATCTCAAGGTTTAAGAAACAAGGACACAAAACTCAGCGAAAGATACTGGTGTATGATATTCCTGTAAGTTAGATAGTATTTTTTCTGTGCAATATTAATGTTATTAAAGAGAATCTGCAAGTAAAGGTTAGGTATCTTGTTAGAATATAGTTAATAGATAACATTAAAAGAGATTACTAAGAATGATCCTTCTTTCCAGGAACAAAGGCTGGAAATAGAAGAGAAAAGTCAATCCAAATAATGAAAAACACTGACACATTGTTTGAGAGAAAGAAACTAAGGGAGAAATGGGAGTGATTCAGAAATATTTTTGTTTTTCACATTTTATGAATTATTTTGTTTTTGTTTGGTTGTTTTCAAGTCCAGCTGTTGGTTTTCTGTTTCTAATGTTGAATCGCGAATAAAAAGTTGTAATTTTCACATTCGTATATCAGTTCCTGGTACTTTACCTTGTGTGTAATGTGCTGTTGCTCTGCAGGGGCATGGCCTTTGGGGTCAATGAGAGTGGGGTGAGCGACGAGGTACCCTCTGTCCTCCATAATGAAGCACCTACGATGCACAAACAAACATGTTTACTGCAAAGACTGCAGACACAGAGACACAATCTTTGAGGATTGGTGACAGAATATATATAAACCTACATCAGTCATAACAGTTCTCTCATTGCCCTCTTTTTCCCCCATGCTTAATTCAACTTCACCCTGCACAATATGGCTCCATTCTACTTCCCTTCATTCCTTAAACATTCTGGCAGAAACTGCTCTTCTCTGCCCCACATCCCCCTTTGGGCTAATCCTGTTTTATATGGCTCCTGAGCATCGACAGAGAGAGAATGAAGAAGTGGAGAGAGAGAGAGGAGAAGGGAAGAAGAGGGGACTAGGAGAGGAGGGGGTGGAAGAAAAAGGATGAGGAAAGAAAAAAACAAAAAAACAAAAAGGGGGAGACACAGAAGCTGGAGAAAGTATGTAGGACTGAGACAGCAGCAACGTCACATCTCCAGCAGGAATGCCGTGATAATCAGCTTATCTCTTCTTCCCTCTTTCTTTTTTTTCTTCTCCATTTCTCTGCAAATTTAATTCTTGCTCAGTAGAACAGAAGCTTAGCCTCCAAATAAATTCAGGGGGAAAGGCAAGAAAATATAGAAAGAACAAGAAAGAAGAAATGATTTGCATGAGGAAGTGAGAAGAGCAGAAGATTTTAAAAAAAGGCGATCCATCCTCTTCCTACCTGATCTTGTTGCCTTTGTCCTGGTTGCAGATGGGCAGCAGGTCCAGCAGGACCTTGTAGAAGTAGCGTAAGGTGAAGTCTATGCCCATCACTGCAATGGCATAACCAGGGGCCATCTGAGAGCTGAAGAGAGACAGAACAGAAGAAGACGGAGAGAGAGTCAGGAAAACATCATGAAGTACAACCTCAATTCCAAAAAAGTTGGGACGGGGCATTTTTACCACTGTGATACATCACCTTTTCTTTTAACAGCACTCAGTAAGTGTTTGGGAACTGAAGACACTACTGTTCAAGTTCTGAAAGTGAAATCCTGCCTCGTTCTATCCTGATATACCACTTCAAGTTCGGAGTTTCTGTTGTCGTATTTTGCACTTCATAATGCAACACACATTTCCAACTGGACTGCATGAAGGTCAGTCTAGTACCCGAACTCTTTTGCTACTAAGTGACGCTGTTGTGATACGTGCAGAATGAGCCTCTGCATTGTTTTTCTGAAATAAGCAGGGACGTCTCCAAAAAAGAGAAAAACCTGTCTGTTCCTTTCAGAGTTACTGGGGCCTTCACAGATGAGCAAGTTACCCATGATCCCATGGGCACTAACAAACCCCCATAACACCACAGATGCTGGCTTTTGAAGTTAGAGCTGGCAACAATCTGGTTTCCTCTTTCAGCAGGAGGACACAGCGTCAGTCCATCTCAGATGAGCTCAGAGAAGTCTGCAGGATGTTACTGATATTTGTCTTTCTCTTTGCATAGTAGAGTCTTAACTTGCATCTGTAGATGCAGCAACAAACCGACAGTGATTTTCTGGAGCGTTGCTGAAACCATGTGGCATTCTTTATACAATTATGTGGGTTTTTAATGCAGTTTTTAATGCAGTACTGCCTGCAGGTCTCCAGATTCTCTTAAACTGCTGGACTATTTGACCACAGTTTTTGTCAAAGAGGTGAACCTCACCCCATCCATGCTTGTGAATGACTGAGGATGCCCTTTAATACCTAAACATGATACGAGCACCAGCTACCAACTTTTTTGGAACGTGCTGCAGGCATCAAATGCAGAATGAGTGTATGTCTGCAAAAAGTTAATCAGTTTGAACATTAAATATCTTGTCTTAGTACTGTATTCAACTGAATGCAAGTCGAAAATTATCTGAAAATCATTGCATTCTGCTTTTATTTACCTTTTACACAAGGTCCCAACTTTTTGTAATTGGGGCGGAATCGTTTTAATGCAGAAAAAGTTAAACTCCTCTGTTGAATTGTGTGCTGTGACTGTGTGTTAAGCTGTAAGCTGACAGACAGAGGTAATTGTCTTTAAAGTAACATAAATATTTAGCAAAACCAGCCTGAAAAATCCACATTAAACATAAACACAAAAGACACCACATACACACACACACTTGAAATTTGTGTTTACGCAGGACACAGACTGTGCGATGTTATGCTCACTGAGTCAGTCATCAACACAGTAATCCCTTTTCATCAAACACACTGATAGTGAATGTTTATACTGTATGTTTGCACAAACCACGGTAAACAGTGCCTATTGTACTCCGGCAAGCACTGATGTGGTGCTAAGTTGCATTTTAAGCTCACAGAAGTAGAAACATAAACACTTTAATCTCGGCCGCGGTTGCAGGCTTCTTAAAGCCTCCGACTCAAAGACGCTGTGTCCAAAACATTGTGCTCCAACTTCTACAAAGCACAAGGCGCAACACTCAAGCTCAAGGATGTGGTTTGAATACGACGGCTTGCTCAAGGGCTCTTTGGAAGAGCAGATGCTTGAAGATAACTGTGACTAAACCCTGACCATTTGGTGGAGGGAAATTCTGTCACTCCGTAAGCAACCCCCGAAGCAAAAAAAAATGGTCCTTTAGCCTCCTTGAAATTATCTCCTGTCCTCAGAGACAATGTGCTCTGCTGAAATGACTTCTGGGCTGAGAGCCTAACAGCCCACAATGATGTCTTGGCTCATAACAACAGTGAATCTGTTGATGAGGAGCAATATCAACAGAGAGCTGATCATTTTATTGCCAAGGTAGAAAAATTCAGCAAAAATTGTCAATCATGAAATGCCCAAACCTGCAATAACTGATTTTTTTGGCCACTCGGGAAACAACACCGTCATCGTCATAGTCGGTAGAGCAACTTAGCAAACAGTTGCTTATATTCACTTTTAGCAGACACGGATCAACATTAGCATTCATTTAGAGTTATGTGTCTGGCCTTCCTTTGGCAAGTCCAATTTTCACTCTCTTTTAGCTGTGTGTTTGGTCTCTACCAACTCCTGCGGGAAATATCCGACTCTTAATTAGCTAAATGCTTCACTGTGTTCTTCAGCATGGTCTCTGACTGTGTCTGTCTGCTCTTTGGTGCTGAGAAGGTAGTAAGCAGTGGGTTTTGAGAGTCTTTTGGCTGAAAACAGCAGGCTGTTGCAGCCAAAAACACCCCAAAGAGAGAAGTGAGACTGAATCAAAACAGTAAGGTAGAGCGAAACAATGAACTGAAACTTTAATAAATTGTTCTTTTAATTAACCTGCATTTAAGACATCTTCAGATTCATAACTGCATCCAAGTCCACCACATTTAAGAAGCGTGTCTCCTGGTAGTTTTGGTGTGTTTACATTTCTGATAAGACCACTGAAATGTAAATATGTGACTTGTGACAGCAGTAGCACAAATTACGCAGCAATGTCTGCCTAAAGCTCGCTAGCATTGGCTAAAATTAGCCAAAATATGCTACAGGTTATACCAGACCAAGTCTGTATCAGCAAAACCCCTGAGACTATTGAACTAAACAAGGGTGAATTTTATTCCTGATGACTTCAACCTTTGATTCGTAAGAGGAAGATTATGTTACTTTTATTAAACAAGCATTTATTCAGGGGATCACTCGACTTGATTTCCTCTGGTGAAGTAAATATGAGATGATAGAGAAGTTTGTGGTTAAAAATACACCTTCTTACCTGGAGGCGTGGATGGTATGGCTGATCGTGACAACGTAGCCCGCCCCGCCCACGTCCAGGTACGGTCCAGTGAAGGTGATGAGGCCTGGGTTAGCCACCGCGTGCTGGTACCTGCACAACACAACACAACACACAGGCAGAGGGGTACTTCATACAGTTGACCTTTTCCATTTTTATTAGATACTTTAAAGACGCTTTTATATGTTTTATCCAACCAGCACTTCTGGAAAATTAGGTTTTTTGTGGAGAACGCAGAGAACTGCTGGTGTATTTGTTCTGGTCTTCATTGTGGATTACTTAGATTAAAACGGTATTACTTTACTCTGGAAAACTGTATTGCTTGGATTAACAGCATTTGAATAAATCAAAATATAAAAGCAAGAAGTCAAATTTCTTTTAGATCTGATATATTTCATACCAACAATGAGCTGTTAGAGCACCTGTTTACATTTGAATTTAATTACTGTGATTATTATTTCTTTTCTTTTCTAGTTGAACTCCACCCGACATGTTTGTATACAAGTTGTGCACACGTAGGGTTTATTACTTTCTGACTAAATTTGTTAGTATGAAAGAAAGTGTTGTCTGATCCAAAACCAACACTCATGTTGTCCACAAGAAGCAGTGAGCTTCACCCCAAAACAAACATGTCTCCTAAGTAAAATTTAACTGAAGTGAAAGTAACAGTAAAAAAACACATATTTATGGGTAAAAACCATTGCCATTGTGTAGACATCTGTTTTTTCTTCACTAATTATGTTATTCATACCTCTACAGAAGCAACAAATGTGCAACTCCTTAATATTACTGATTAATCTTATTAACAAACAAAAATGTAAACTAAATATACCAAATAAGGTTTTTAGATTTTTCAGTAAATATATAATTTCAGGTTTCTTCAGATGTGGCTTTTATGAGGATGAACTCTGTAATTAAAGCAGGTTGACATTTGTGAAGCTTGACACAAGCTAAAATGTAAAAGTGAGACTAATTTTTTAAATCCTTGTGCACACACTGATATATTTCTATACAGTGCGCTGATCATAACTTAAAACTATCCTTTATTATATGACTAAAAATGTTTGGAAAATGTGTTACATTAAAAAATTACTTATCCGTACATTCTGTAGGCTATTTGACAACTCATTACAATTCAACAGTTTGATGAGAAAATCAAACTTTATTTAATTCAGTAATGGCTGGTGACCACTTTAAGAACAAACATGCACCTGCAGCTCTGCACACACGCTCATTCTCATTAACTCCTACCTACCCAACACTGTCTCACACCTCCTTTCGCTCCCCTAAAACACACACACACTCACACACGTCTTCCCTCTCGTCTCCCCCCCTCCTCTTCACACCCTCCAAAGTAAGCCTCACCATTGTCTGCGGGTCGGGTCGAAGGCTTTGTCCATCAGTGATCCTGGATAAATCCGGAGCACCCCACTGGGCGTTGCTATGTAACGGCGCACAATGTAGCAGTTGAGGCTACTCATTTCCATTAGTGTCATCCACTCATCCGTGACGTGACTGGTCGCCATAACCTCGTTCCTGACAGAGGACTGCGGAGGGGAGAGGATGACAGGAGACAGAGAGGGAAGAGAGACAGCGAGAGTGGACAGAAACGTGAGAGGATATAGAGAAGGAAGGAGGAGAAAAACTTGAGGAAGGAGTAGAAAAGTAAGAGGTTGGACTGAAATGCAAGTTGGCTAAAACTTTTGGCAGGTTTGCCTCCAGCCTACCCTCAAACAAAACACTCCTGCCAATTCAAACACACATAAACATGAAATTACTCAACTGAATTGCTGCAAAAGACGCTGAAACATATTCTTTTAAAGACCAATTGTGAAAAGATAATCATGAAATCCCTAATAGCAAGGCTCAGTAAACCAGCATTCAGTGATAAATGGGACTCGATTAGCCCTAAAGCCCTGAAAAACCACATCCCAGTACGATTTTCAGAGAAGCTTCAAAGTTTCAAAGGGGTGATGAGGTCACTGGAGGGGGCCTTTAAGACTAGCCTGGGAATCAGAGCTGGGACTGGGGCTTAGAGTTCAAACTCTAACCCCCTACTCCCCCCAGGACAGGAATGCACATGGACTGCCAAAACCACGTGGGGGTTTGTCCCCTTCTTAAAGATGCAGGGCTTCGTTTAAAATCTGTGAATTTTAGCTGTAATGGACGTTGTTTGCCATATGTTGTAAGAAATAGACTTAAAAGTTGCATTTAAAGTGCTTCTAAACATGTTAAATATCTTGGGACCCATTAAAATATGAATATTTGTGAACGTGTCTGTGCGCTGACCGCAGGGCTGGCTACGTGCCATGTGTTTGTCAGGTAAACAACATTAACCCCGTGTGTGTCTACAGGCAGGTCGCAGCCATGAGTTTCATCCGTGTTCCCGTGCTTGTGTACCTTGAGGCCTGGGTTGGCGATGAGCCTGGTGTTATCACTCAGGTAGGCGGTGTAGTGCTCCACCATGCGCTTTGTTTCTGGCTGACTGAGGTGCTCGTAGGGAGAGGAGAAACTACCAGCTGCCAACATCACTGTGGGGGACTCTGGGAAAGAGACAGAAAGGGGAAAAAAGGGACAGTCAGAGATGCTAATCAAAGCTTTAGAGCTGACTATGGTTAAAAAAGAAAGTTTGTAGACTCATTTATTATTCAAAGTTATGATATATTAGTCCAGTGCTGTGGATTTCCTGCTCGTCTTACCGACTGTTGCGAGCTGTTTGAAGTGCAGGCAGGAGCTGGGCTGACCCAGCAGGTCTAAACGATGGTACAGCAGCTTGGAGCTGGGAGCCGTGTTCAGGTTTTTCAGCTGCTTTACGGGGATCTCCGGCTGCACGTACACGATACACAGGATGAACGACGTGTCCTGAACCTAGAAGACAAGACGGGAGTAGAGAATAAGGGACCGAAAACACCAAAGCCGACAAATGTGAGAGTAGGAGGCTGTTTACAGCAGGTCTACCATGCATCCTGGGTAATCCAATCACAAGTGGGCAGCTCTGAATACAGGTGTGAAATCAATGCACCCAAGATGCACTGAGGACGCATTTAACATCCACAGACCGCATTCTGACGAGGTGTGGGCCGCACACTCTTTTAGCAGAGTGTTTTCAATGTGTCCTGGTCCAAATTAAAGAACTGCCTACTCAGCTGATGTCCTCTAAGTTCATTATTTGTTTCACTGTAATGCAAATTACGTGTTGGGCTCTAGGGCTCTGAACAATAAAGCACAAATCCCCAGACAACCTTTGAAAATTGATAGTTTTGAGAGATGTTAACTGAGGAGAAACTCAATACATTTAGCAAAACTGTTACATGAAATTCTTAATCATTTGTGCCTTCTTGTAAATGCAACTCATAAATGCACACTAAATTTATGAAAGAAGATGATATTTATTGACAGAAACATGTCAAATTTTTTACAACGGTAAACCGAAACCCATATAGGCTTTGTTGTTGTTGAATATCCTCAGGCTTCCTGAACAAAACTGCCCAATTTAAAGAGTTGCTGAGTGAGGAGAAATTCCATAAACCTTGTGAAACGCTGTCCATTGCAAATTCATAGCAGTAGGTAGCAACTGGGCGTCCAAAATTGACTACTGAGTACTGCTGACGTCATAGACAGTGTAATAAAAAAGCTGAATCTCTATTTAATATACAATCCCAGGTTGAAACAAGTTGTTTCTGCACACCCCGTCTTCTTCAGACTCAGCTGCAGGACACACACAACATCATAAAATGACAATAACATGCGACAGCGAGTCCTACACTGTAAGCTGATCAGCTGTTTATAACTGTCAGTTGTCTGTTGAAGTAAAGTTGAGCTCATTATCCTGAAAACAAAAAACTCATAACACTGAAAATACACGCTCTGGACTTTTGTGGTGCCTATTGCTCAATTTAACAGTTATAAACATTTACTCCTTCTAAAAGATAAGCAGTGATTTCCTACAACTAATAAAATGTTTGGTGAACATTCAGTGTTTATTTTAAATCTAATAACAGGCAAACAAAAAAGTCATTCCAGCCTGAAATGCAAAGTTGTTGTCAGAGTAGCAAATATTTCAACTTAACATGTTTCCTTAGCCTCTGATGACATATCATGGTCATCTTGTGATAAATTACAGTGAATATATTACAGATTTATCGTTTAATTGTTTGGGCCTTCTTATAAATTTTGTTCGTCCAAGCGCATTGTCTACTACTGTTGAGCTTATAAATGAAATACTGGCAGTTGATGTAATTTATAAACTCCACTCCTACATACTTGTACAAACTAGAACCCAGAATCTCCGTGACATTACACACACTCCTCGACCCTATCAGCTCTGCTTTCCAGTGTTTACTGTCAGCCATCACAGCCGGTGTTTCTTGGGCCACAGGCGTCTTCTAGACAAGATAAATGTGACTCGACAGCTGCTTTCACACCGCTTATTCTAAATAAACCATGTAGGCTGGTCTGGATCCAAATTCTGAGATTTCGTTGTTAAATCTTCTAAAGTGTCAAACAGTTTTCAGAAAGACCCAGGAGATTCTGATGACGCCCTTTTGGCGTCAGAAACACAAGAATGAACAATGATATACTTTTTGGATCTACAGACAAACAGAATGGTGTGGGAAACAACAGACTCTTCTTGGTTTTTCTTTCTAGGTCAATCTAACATTTTTCTGGCTCTGGAGAGTTCATTTGAAAAAAAAAACAAAAAAACAGCCAGCTGCCAAACTCACGGCAAAGGTGACGTGTTTGAACTCTAGAGTCTGTGTGAAAAAAAAAGAAGAAAAAACCCAAAATGTCAAAAGCTTTTAAAACAGGCAAAAGTGAAATGCCTAAATTAAGTGTGATATTTTTGCTCCTGCCAAGAACCTAAATGTCAGAAAGCAAAAAGACTCAGTATGGTGTGATGTTATTGCCGTTCTGTTGCCATTTGCTCCTAAAACATGACACTTGTGGGCCTGAGAGGAAAAGCAGATTTGAGGGGACAGACAGTTTCTGGGTGTGGGAGCACTTGGTTTTTATTACACCGACTAATTTAAGGTGGCGGAGGTTTGGTGGAGACATAAAGGCTGGGAGCATAAATCTCCACATTGCTGTTAGACAGCGGTGCAGTAATGATGAAGAGCTAAAGACAGAAATGGAAGAGATCGAGAGAAAAAAGTATACGAGATAGTTATTCTCCCACCGTGACAAAGGCTCGCTGGCCCGCGGCCAAAGATCATCATTTGTTTCTGGTGTGACTGTGCAAGTGCTTGTTCGGCTTTAAATATATGATCCTTTTGCTCATATTTACTGAGGAAAACTGGCATTAAAATGAGGAAAAAATAAGCAATTGCCAGTTTATAATTTCCACCTTCACATGTGTTAATTTACAATTATCCTCTGGCAGCAAAATATTTCATCCTAGTGCATCATTTATTTGACTCCTCTTTGTAGTCCTATATTATTTTTTCTCTGGGAAACTTAAAAATGACCATAAATTGTCAGAAAAACACAATGTACTATATATATGTACTATATAAAATCTTCAAAGGGACATTTCATATCATCTAAAGTGAGGCTGTACGAGGTACTCATCAATCATCAGCATAAAACCTGCAGCAAATGCCTGTCAACTGCTGTGGACGGGGTCAGTTTAACCATATTTTAGGCACCCCTACAACCTGCCCAGACATGCCTGATCGGGCAAGCACCGACTCAGATCTTTTTTTTAATTATCATTATGGTTTTCCTCTCTCGTTTCTGTTACGACAGAGCCTCAGAGTGGTCAGTTACAGCGGGCCGCTGCCTCCACTGGCTGAGCGTCTCTGCTGACGTGCAGACGTTCATTCAAACATCATGGCGGAAGACTCGCAGCCAAAGTTAGCTAAATTAGCTTAAGATACACAGAACGTTTCTCCCTTCTTGGAAAGAAATTTATCCCACGATGCCACAATACCGGCCATGTACTGCACTGTCTGCAGGGAGTTCTCAGGTAAAGCAAAGAAAAATGGATCATTTTTCTGTGTCAACGACAGCTACAGAAAGCAGAACTTGGAGCTTTCAACAGTGATCCGGTGTTAAACAGGTGGCTGACCTGTTCTGAGAGGGCACGGAGGGTGTAACCGGTACTGTTTAATTACAAATAAGTTGTGAGCAAAAGTACGTACCACACTGCCAGAAAAAGAAACCCCTAGGCCCCTAACCCCTAACCCCTTTCCTACTAGGAAAGTAGGAATTTAGATGGGGCAAGCAGATTTGAGAAGTAGTTGCCTTGTAGGGCAAGTAGGAAAAAACCTTAACGTCGGACCCTGAGAGTAAACTATATTTAGAAGATCTTTCCATCAGACAGTCTTCTTACCTTGCAGGAGTTGCTGGTCTACCACTATCTCAATCTCTTAGTTCCAATTTGCCAAAGTCACTCAATAACATAAGCAAACTAACTTTTTCAAACACCAAAGTCACACAAGTACACAAACAAACTAACCGGTTGACGCAGTAGTGTGCCACCAATTCACCTGTGGAGTTCGGTTTGGTTGAATAGAGCGATATTTGGCTTTTATAACAACAGTTTCCTGTCAGAAGAGGCTGTCTGACGTCAGGGAGAAAATACTGTAAATATAGTGTACACTTAAATTGATATTAGGCCATTTTTAGGCGGCTGACACATGTCTTGCTGTTGACCCTGTCCACAGCAGTACACTGCAGAGCCTTCTACACCAGTACTGCTGCTGCCTGTGTAAACTGGGGATGTGTCGACCAGGTCGGGTGACCAGATGAAAATGGATGAAGCTTTGGAGAGGGAGCTGTGGGTCACCATCTCATGTCAGAAAGATTAAAATAGAATAATTTAGAACGACTTCATTTACAACTAAAATGATATGAAGCACAAGGTGACAGGTATGTTACAGTCATTTTAAATGTCTTTTCAGCAGCTTAGACTTTCATCCAGCTGTAGGAGCTTGCAAATATATTTCTTTAGATATTTTTTTTTTAATCACAAATTCCTCCTGCAGTTGCAGCTGCACTCTCCATCATCTGGTTTAAAACAGGTCAGATGACATGAACAAACAGGTATTTAAGATAACTTTATAAGTGCAATAGACAAATGAAAGTGCATTAATAATACTTCTACATATTTTGAAAGAAAATACCTGTCTGTATGTGTATATTTACGAATGTGTGGATAGAGATGTGTATATTTAAATGCATGGCCACATGTGCATGTAGTCGCTGTCCAGTGACAGGGACTGCTCTCCAAATGTCAACTTTCCAGGGGCTGGGAGAGGCAGCAACGTTTTCGGCTTTGTGGCGGTGCAATTTTTCAGATGATGCAGTGCTAGTGGATAGTTTGTTTGGCTCGAGAAACAGGAGACGTGTCTGGACTCACAGAGGTGCATTCCTTCTCTCGGTTTTGGCAAAAAATTCAAAACGACTAAATCTGGAGATAAACTTTGTTTTAAAATGCTTTCTGCATTCATGTCTTTTTTCTCTTCCTTGTCTCGATGTTTTCTTTTGATATTCCATGTCAGTGTATGTGTGTACCCCCAGTGTAAGTGTAATAAAAAATGAACAGGATATCTTTCAATAACTCCAAAGAGAAATTATAGCCTACATAAGTGATTTGATCAGAATATTTCACAAATTTGTATGTTGTTCATTATCTGTTAATATAATGGTTAAGATAATACAAATTATTCCTTTTAGTCTTGATTAGACTGACTTATTGGATGTGGATGGAGTGTGAAGGTAAATGTCACCAGTGAACACATGTCAGATGTTTAAGGTTTCTACACAGTGTATAAAAACACCCACCAGTTTCCAGGCGTAGCTGACGTTGTATGCATCTTTGCTGTTGTCTCTCAGTCGGTTGGTGTGCCAGGACAGAGAGGAGTTGACCGGCACGGCAATGACCTGACTGCCCAGAGGGAGGCTGCAAGAAATACACAGCATTAAACACCAAAAACTGGCTGGAGGAACTGAATCTTGAATCTTGAGTGTTCCTCGTCCTTTCTTACCTGAGGATGTTCTGTCGGACAGCAGGGAATCCTGGGATATTCTCATAGTGGATGATGTCAGTGTGCAGCGGAGGCTCTGTCATCAGGTACGGCCGCGTCAGTGACGGATGCATCAGGGTGTAACCTGGGAAATCAAACAACAAGCGGACAACAGCACCATCATTAATTGGTGCTTATACATACTAGAACAACAACAAACACGCCGATAAAGGAAAACTGGATCTGCCTGCAACATTAAAATAACTATTACAGACAAACAGGGAAAGAAGCGCAGTCATACTACACACACAGGATTTACTGCTTTTCTTCTCATTTTGGCCCTGAGAATGTGTAAAGACCATTTTTTCAATATTTTGGCATTTTTATTAGACTTAACAATTAATCAGCAGAGCACTTGACAACTAAAATAATTGTTTGCAGCCCAACTGCCATTGCTGATATATGCCACCAATGATATCATGATATAATGATGTGCTGCCATCAATAACTAGTGACTGTTTTTGAATATGGCTGAAGTTTAAAAGCCACTTTATGCCCCACTGACCTACAAACCCTGACTCCAAAAAAGTTGGGACAGTGTATAAAACATAAATGAAAACAGAACGCAATGACTTTACAAATCCTATTTAACTTCTCTGTAGATGAAAACACTGCTGACTTCTCTCAGGCTGAACTCATCTGAGATGGACTGATGCAAAGTGGAAAAGTGTGCTTCACATTTCAGATTGTTTTCTTTGAAATCACGGACGTCTTGTCCTCTGGGCTAAAGAGTAGATGGACCATCCAGATTATTACCAGCACTAACTTCAAAAGCCAGCATCTGTGACGGTATGGGGACGTGTTAGTGTCCAGGACAGTCACAGTGAAAGAGTTCAAGTACTAAACTGGCCTGCCTGCAGTCAAGACCCGTCTCCCATTGAAAATATGTAGTGCATGACGAAGTGCAAAATACGACAATGGAGACCTCCGACTGCTGAGCACCTGAAGCTGTATATCAAGCAACTTTTGCTTTCAAAACTATTCCCAAGTTCCCAAAAGCTTAGGTGATGCATTACAATGGTTCAGAATACAGTGTATATTCACAAAAAACAATAAGGTTTATCAGTTTGAATATTAAATGTCTAGTATTTGTACTGTAATCAGCTTAATGTAGGTCTTTGCATTCTGTTTTTATTTACATTTTACATAAAATCCCTACTGTTTTTGGAAACAGGGTTGTACAACATTAAAAGCAACAAGGGAGGAAGTGAGGATTGAGTCCTTGGACATCAGAGATCATCATATAAAAGATGCTGCTCAACAAAATTTAAGTCATTTTGAGATCTTGACCATTTCTGAGGCCCCAATAAAAGCGAATAATAATTTGGGTATCTACCCTGTGATCCCGTCCACCAAGTTTCATAAAAATCAGATTTTCTGTAATCCTGACAAACATAACCTCTATGGTGAAGGTAATGATGTATTGCTACCAATAAGATTAGTCTGAGCATGGATCAGTCTAAATGACACTTCGAGCCCGACTGACTTGTTTCCATAAATTAACTGAATGTGCAGTAACTGCTCCAAAATTAGTCAAACAGTCTAGCCAAGGTACAGCTGTCACTTTATCAAACCATTTAAGCAAAAGCCTTAGAATGAAGGAAAGAAAATACATTTCAAAGTTAGGAAAACACCAACCTCCCGCCTGTTTGCTATTTTGCAGTGTAGAATTACTGACTTTTGGTTGTTTGTCGAACTACACAGATTTAGAAGTTCATGTTTGTAGCCTCTCCGAAAACAGCTGAGGGAGGTAGGTGGATCATAATCATTTTAACGCTGCTCTCTATCGAAAAACTTAAATCCCACTGAGGAAGACAACAGCATCTGAAGAAGCTCAGTATCAAGCAGTACTCTGGCAGTGCGAAGGAGTGCAGTGTTGAGATAAACACAGCCCTTATCTGTAGCAGTAATCATTGCGGGAGAGACAAAAAGCTCTCAGGATACGGGATTGAAGAGCCCATCTGTTTTGACAGAAGTAAACAAACAAAATCATGTGTTTTTCTTTGTGCAGTTCTGGTACACTGAGTGTATTTGAAAAAGAGAGTGTGTCGGTTTGTCAGAGAAGCAGCAGGTGTGGAGTCTCACACTTTTTACAGGGAATCCATCTGCTGTATTAGACAAGGCATCTCTGTCCTCATACAACGAACTACGGCGCACATAGAGACGACCGGGACATTTATATAAATCATGCATAAATCTATACATAATCCACTTCAGGTGCAGGTTTGCTTGAATCTGATAAACATACAGATTCAAAAAGTCACTAGATAAATGCCTCAATACCTCCCATGCACAAACATTTCTAATTTATTTTTAGTTCCAGGTCCGGAAGCCTCTTGTCAGCGGTGTATTTACCTAATCATATTTACCTACACTCTAATTGGCAGCAGACCATTTAAATGCAAGCTAATAACTTTAATGGGACTCATTTGTCAATGTTTACAGAGCCGGCGCTCTAATAAGCACAGTCCAGTAATAAGCTATAATTTGATGGCATATTTATTACAATAACAAACATTTTAGGGGGGAAATAAAAGAGACTCATTGAATAGAGCAAACCTCACACAGCTGCAAGAATGCACTTGAAATAAATTAGATTTAATGGTGAAAAAAAAATCTGATGCTGAATACTTATTTAAACCATGCAGGTGAGAAAATGTCAGTTAGGCTGTCCATGATTTTTGTTTTGTTCTGCTATACTCCTCATCTCCTCTACAAATCACGCAATCTTTCATCTCCCATTTGTCTTGTTGCAGCTTGTTTTAATCGCCTCTTCTTCTAGCCTCATATTAGCATAGCGCTGCCTCCCGGCTTCAAAACCCAGACAGAAGTCATGTCTGGTTATTGTGTGGTTTGTTGTCAGTCAGGTTTGATGTAACTGCCCTCCCCGCTGTCTACTTGTAAGCTTTTAGGTCTAATTTAATTTCCTTTTAGGCTTGGCAAGTATCCAGTTTTAGTTATGGTTATTTGTGGTGTTTTCACTGTTCTTTTTTGTGCCAAGATTTGGATGATGAACAGTTCTGAGCTGGGACACATATGAGTCGACTTCCTGCAAATGTAAATGTGACTGTGTGCTACCTGTAAATGCAATAAAAGCGTCTGTTTACATTTTTAATACCAAGGCTGGGCTGCACCAACAAGGATTCATTTTTAAAACCCAATTAAATAATAGTTTAACTGAAAAATATGTTGCACCAAACTTTAAAATCAGCATAAACCTTTCTTTAATTCTCAATTTAGTTTTTACTCTAAACCTAGATTGATTTTGAATGCAACTTTTAAACCCACACTTTTATTATGGCTCTTTTTAAGATGGATTGAACAAAATAATTAAAGTCCTCAAAGAGAGCTCAGGGGCAGACTCCATTAATTCAACCAACAAACTTTTCCTTAAAGGAGGAGAAATCAGAGCTTCTCGCTGAGTCATCATTAGTAGGCTAACAAACAATATAGCATTTTTAAGTAAGTACTTTTTAACTGACTAGTAAACAAAATAAGGGTTTGTTAACTTTATAGCAAGCTGTACAATGTAATGTTTTGCTAGCTTTGTTGCTAGCAAAAATATGTTTTGTTAACCTTTTAGCTAGCTAGTGTGGTAACAAATGTAGCTAGCAAAAAATGTAAAGTTTTATTAAACTTTTAGCTAGCTAACAAACAACGTAACATTTTGTTTAGTTTTTGACTAGCTAGCAAACACTGTAAGTAGAAGAAGAAAAGGCCCCCCCCCCCCCCCCCCCCCCCCCAGAGATTTGTGATTTAAGAGACCTGTTCGTACCTTTTTTCCCTGTTCATTAGCTGCAGTGCCATCTAGCAAAACCCTGTCCATTAATGTCTCTGCTGTCTGGGCCTGCAGAGCACAACCTACCTGCTGTACAGCACCAGTGGTTTTAAGTCAAGACCCCCTCAGCTGAGGCCAAAACAAACCAGGGCCGGACATGAGCACTACCGCCCTGTGCTGTGGCAACGCACTGAGGCATGGCTCCACAGAGGGTGAAATGCCAAAGAAGTGCCAGCGCTACCAAGAAGATGTCAATTAAGTCTAATAAGGCATAATGGCTATGGAGGAAGTTGAGACAGACAAAATAAAGTGTAATTCCACTTGTATGTGAAACAAGAACACCAAAATACACTTTCTTCCAACCATTTGGAGTGTTTCTCTAAGACCATGACTAATAAAGATTGATACCCTAAATACACACAGGAATGTTTTGTAGACCACTGGAGTCTGTCGGACCGGTAGGTCATAGCAGGATTTTTCCTGATTGTTGTTTGTTTTGTTTTAGGCTTAGAAATCTACGAGCGACTGATTTGTTCTGCTGTGTTTGTTGTCTTACCCAGGAGACCTGTTATTACTGCACATGGAGAAAACTTTACTTGGGAAAACAGGCTGCCATGACTTAAAGCCCTATTTGGTTGTACACCTGCAAATACTGTTCATGTGGCTGACCACAAGCTGGAAAAGGCACCATTTCCTGCACTGCGGTAGATTATCCCGCTAATTCTTACGTGATGAACATGGTGTGTGGGCAAGTGTGGGAAAGTCGGGTCCCAGTGAAAATGTTTGCACTGAGACGATCGCCTCCACCTCGTCCGTCTCTGTGTGACTGACCTTTGTTGTCAATGAGGAATGTGTATGAAGCCAGGGAGTCTTGGTAGTAGGTGACATCCTCCAAGATGTAGGCTAGGTTCACATCGACGCCGACCACGCCCAGGAGCAGGTTACCGAAGTAACACGGCCGGCTCACGGTCATAATAAACCCTGGAGAAACAAGAACGAGAACATAAGAAAAGTTAATGCAACATCTCAGGTTAGTTTAACTATCTTATCTTTTTGAGCTCATTATACTGTATGTTTGCAATTTATTCCTGTTGACGGACACATTATGACTGGCTGTATGTCAGAAAGAAGCTATGGTGCTATAAAATTTCAGTTATTTTCTTCTTTTTGCTTTTTTTTCTTTAACATAATTAAAGATTAAAAGTGACTGCACATTGTTAGGTTCTATCAGCATCATATTTCCCTCAGAGTTCTCTGTGGCCTCAGTTTGTTAGCTGAGCTGATCACATTTAGACCAAGGGTTCACAAAGTGCAGCCTCCTGGGAATTATGTAGCGTTAGCAATGCTAGTTCTGTCAGCTAAAGGTGGTGATTTCGATGGATAGCTCAGCAGTTTATTGTGAAAGTGAGATGGAAAAGCGACCATGGAAAAATGCAAAATCATTGTAGAGAAAAGGTTTAGGGAATTTTTTTCCCCTCATACTTGGGGATAGATTAAGTGATGCAAACAGGTGAATTCGGTGCTCAATGAACTTTATCTTGAACGCCAATCACACGTCTTACAACAAGTTCAAAGATTTCTCTCTGCTGGCACGTTGCAGTGTGACTCAAAACATCAGTTTTGTCGCTTCAGTCCGTGCACATGCTCCAGCACTTTTGGATCAATCTTCCAATCTTTTCCTGTCCCTAAAAAGGCACTCAGTCAAAACCTCGAGAACCCCCAGTTTAGACAAGAGCCAGACCAGCTGCGCCCCATTGCCGGTCTTTATGCTAAGCTGAGCTAACTGTCTGCTGGCTCTAGCTTTATATTAAGCTCTCATCTACCTCTTGCCAAGAAAGTAAATAAGTATTTAAGTATATCCTAAAACTTGAAACTATTCCTTCATATTTTGATTTTTGATTTATGAATCTATGACGATTCAGTTCAATATTCAACTGATCTAAGCTTGTGTTCTTGAATGAGAGTCTTTGTTGCTCAAACATTTTAACGTCATTCAATATTTTTGTCTGCACGCTCTGCCCAGTTAATACCAAACCACTCACCATCTCCCATGGGGTCAGCGTAGGGCAGGCTGAAGCGTGCCAGGTCGATCATGCGGTTGGGCAGATTAATGTAGAAGCGGCCCACTGTTGTCTCCAGGTTGCTCAACTGGTTCAGCACCATCATGCTTCCTTTTACCACGGGCATCATGGAGGCTCCGGCCGACCCAGACGAGGACGCCGCGGAGGAGCGGTCTCGGTCAGACAGTCGGTCGACGCCGTACTTCACGGAGTTCTGCTCTGCAAGATCCCTCAGGAAGGCGAGCTCCTTCAGGCCTGTGACTCCCTCTGAAGGGGGGGGATGGGATAAAGAGTGAGAGTCGATGACGGAATATGTTTGATTTAATCATGCAGGGATATTAAGAACAAATCCGTAACTGACGGCATGGCTAAAGGCCTATTGAGGAGAGTAATTGTGCAAATGAAAGAGGAGGGAGTGGTTGACAGGAGGTAAAAAGAGTAAACAGCTCTTTGCTAAAGAGCGCATGACTCAAATTCCTATTATAAAAGGCAACCCACTGTTTTCCCCTCTAGCTGTAAAAAACAATTCCTTCAAGGAGCTGGAAGAAAGAAGTCTGCCACCAAACAGGGGCGGAATAGATCAACAATCTCTGAAATGAGAGATCCTTTTAACATCACGCAGTTCATGAAGTTAAGCAGCAAGAGATTTGCATTAAATTGGATCATTAATCGGGGTACATACTATACATTACCACAGGGATTTCCAAACTCTTTGGCAGCAGCAGCAGAGATATTTCATACATGCAGGCCCTGACTTGTTGATCCTGCATCATGATCTCTATAAGCTTTATTCGTACAGTCCCATGCAACTGCCAAACACAAATGTCATCTGTAAGGCTCAGAGATCATAACATGTATAAATCCTTCATCACTTTAAAGAAAATATGCAGCTCAGACATTAATGCACAGTTCAGACCATCTTTCCGAGCCTGGTAAGGTCACTTAGAGGAGGATGGATAACCGTGGCTGTGCAGCTGTCACCTGGAACATTTGGCATCCCCACAACCTATTGGGAGGGATAGAGTGCAGAATGTCTGCCAGTATCCAATCATTGAGTGGATTACAGCAGAATCCCTTTTTAATGCCAAGGCTCCGCTCTGCTGATCATCATGCTGGGCGCCTGACTGACGGGGGGCACCGTCGTCACGGATGGCAATGTCAAGCCAACACAAAGGAGAAATTTTGCTGACAGCACAAGTTTCTGTTCACTTTAATTTAAAAGGGAGTATCCATTCCCACTCTTTTTTCTAGGACAGATATGATGATCCTGAAAAATCTACCTCTTAATGTTAAGTTTCCTCGCCTGTAACTTTTACTTTCCTGTTTTAGCTTATTCTTGTTTTCTATTTAACTCTTATTTGTGTTGCTTTTATGTTCCTTTTACATTTCCTGTTTTGATGCTTTTTATGTTTTATGTAAAGCGCTTTGAATTGCCTTATTGTTGAAATGTGCCAAACAAATAAACTTGCCTTGTTTTGTAGGCAAACATGTTTAGTGCTTCTCACTAAAATGCAGTGTGTGCTTCTTTGAAGCCTAGCAAACATAAACCAACCCATGCAAAGGCAATTTTTAGAATAATTTGAAATCTGCATTGTGTAGGCCGCCAGCAGGTCACAAGGAACCAATATAATTCACAAAAAAATCTGACTAACAATTATAGAACTATGCACAATTTTACTGGAGGCTATTTTTGTGTTACCCACTTACTCAATCTGCATGTGCTGTGCAACTACAGAACCTCGCTGAGATGAATAAAACAATAACAGGGTTTGAGTTACTCCAGAAAAAGTATGGGAGACTAAAGCTTAACGTGTGGAATAACATCTTTAAGGCCTTAGCATCATTTCAGTCATGAGACACGCTGCTATCTCTCATCAGCAGTCCTCCAAAGTGTTGTCAATATAAAAATGGTCTTCATGTTTACACTGTCTATTCTTCTTTTCCTCCTCCAGACTTTGCAGCAGCCTGTATAACACTGCTTAAAAGTAAGTAAGAGTAAACAACAGATTGTTTTCGGGTTTTTTTCCCCAATCAAGTTGTCCTAACCTGCTCCGTGCGTCAGCTAACAAACCAAGCAATGTGTTGTTTGAAAAAAATGCTCATCCTGGTTCTATTTCTGTGAAGTTCCACGTGCTTTTCTCTCCTCCAACCCATTTTCTTTGATCAAAATCGACGCAGACACCCTTGACGTTTCTGTTTGCCCTCCAGTCAACACGGACAAAGAGAGACTAATTTACAAGGTTTAGAAGCATCACATCTTATATGATTCACAGTACCTGCTTTATTGGGATATGTCCTCAAAAAGGAAGGAAGGAAAATGATGGGAGTTACAACGGGGCTAAACAAGGAGGATTGCCCGCTTGCCCAGGGGAAGTAAAATGCAATGTTGGGCAAGTAAATCTAGCAACTCACTTGTTTTGAGGGTTGAGTATCAGTACTTGATACCATCAAGGCACTGACTGAAATAACCCAGTACCAAGTGGTAACGAAACTTCTCCAGTAAAACAATACTTGCATTCAATCCCTTTTGTACCAGATCCAGAAAAAAGTTCATGGTTTTGCTTGCAGAGAATCACCGCAAGTGTTTTTTTTTCATTTACTAATGTACAACTGGTCCACTACTGCAGCAAGAACATCTAGTAGCTACATACAGTGTGTGGTGGTGAGGTAAAGAAGCACAGTGTATCTGATGGAGTTGGCAGTTCAGATGCCACCAAAACCAAAGAAAAAGTATCGAATGAAGTACTCTGGTATCGCCATCAGTACTGGTATTGGTACTTTTATTTTTTTGACCAATACACATCCCCATTCCCCTGACTGTCCAAGTGGTGACAAATGCTTATACTGTTTCATAATCGATTAATGGTTGAAGTATTTTTTCAAGTAAAAATGGCATAAGATACTCTTTCCTGCTTATCTTTATTTATTATCATATTACGTAATTATGATGTGATTGTCATTGGCTTGTAGACCCAGTGTTGGACTTTGAGAAACTTAGATTGCCGTTTTTCATTATTTTCTGACATTTTATAGGTGTTGCAGCCCAAGATTAAACATGACAATTAACTTAAGCCTTGGTTGTTATTTGATAAGTGCTAACAAATAAAACAATTCGTACAGGGGCGAGTTAAGTAGATTTCTGACCAAAACATTAACATTGAACCCTGCTACAAGTAAGTCAACAGTCCCCTAATGATATTGACACAAAGTTGACTTAAAAGAAAATACATTTGTTATGAATAGACGAATTGTGATGGGGACTTTAAGTAGATAAAATCAGTTTTCAAGACTACATGTCTTTGATAAATTCAAAATAAAACAATTATATTCAGGTAATGACCAACATGAAGGGTAGAAATCATACACTATCCGGCAGAAGGGGAGTTTATTCAGACGACCGAATGCAGTTTTGTTGTGGGAGATGGGCGTCTCATCAGCACACACACACACAAACAACTGTGCATTATACTGCAGAGGGACTGCTGATCTCCTTGAACAATCAGCACTTCACATTTGGCAGGGGATGCAGGGAATAAGACACACACACGCAGCGGGCCTTTCAGCTGCGTGCACCAGCATCAGCAACAAAACAAATGTTTTTTTGGATATGCAATGCTAATAAACTCAGAGAGGACGATAGATTTCTGCATCCTTTTCATCATGGAGCTCTTTAAACAGCCAAGGTCCTCTGTCAGTCACACACAGAGTGAGCAGTGCAGCCTTTGAAGTCTCACTCTCTCCTCTCTTAGATGTACCTCATTTCCATTCTCAGATGCAAAAACAATTTGTATTAATGGTGGACTAATGCATGCACAGCAGAGGTGAGTGTATGTGTGTGTGTGTGTGTGTGTGTTGCAGAGGGAGGTGGGAATTAGAGGAGGCAGATGGATGGACAAGGACAATAAAAGACGAAAAGGAAGCACACACGCCACAACAACGTACACACAGACAAAAAAGGCTTTGAGGTTTCTGAGCACCTCTCTAACCTCCAGTCTACTCCTGAGCAGTGTACTAAAGGACATAGACAAAATATATTGAACGCACAAAAACAGCTCCCACAGAGCCAAAAGGGAATGAAGCTCTAGATGTGTGCAAAACAAACAAACAAAAGATTAATATGGTGAAGATGTGACTAATTCAGGGCCAGATATGGTCCGAAATACCCAAGTCAAGTAAAACAATCCATACAACAAAGCGTTAATAAGATGTGAGATAACCTAGAAAGCTACAGCTCTAAATTCAGTTTATTTTAGATGAGATTAGATAGTTCTTTATGTATCATGAGGATAATTGGTGTAGCTGTTGCAGTAAAAAGTATGAAAGAGTGTAAAATTATAAAACATCAATCAACAGGAGCCCGAAATCCACAAAGGTTAAGTTTTGCACTGGAGATACTTAAAAACACTCTTAAAATGTAATAAAAGACCAAACAGTCAGTAAAAGGGTGGTCTCACCTTTCCTAGAGACATGTCAAACACTTGCAAATGTGAGTACTGCAGTCCAAATAGCAAGGCAGACCATAGACTGCATGCTAAATAGGTTGAAATCCTATTTAATATAAGATCTGCGATTGAATGGAGTTGTTTCCCCTAACCTCCTCCTCCTTCTCCTACCCAGACTAAGGGAAGCTGAGGCAGGCTGCAGGAACACTGCAGGAGTGCAAGACAGGTGCAACATCGTAAACTGGCAAAAACAAGCAACGACAAGTTCTCCATTTAAGTTGATCAGCTGTTTATAACTGTCACTTGTCTGTCAATGTAAAACTAAGCCTGTTATTCTGAAAACAAAAGCACACTGCTCTGAAAAGACTCTGCCTGTCTCACTGCCTGCCAGACTTCATTAATGTACAGTATTGCTCAGTTTAACTGGAGCAACATCTTAGACATCTATTCCTACTACGAGATTATTAATTACTTCTTATGACTCATAAACAGACAGTAACTCATTAGGCAAACACTCAGCATTAATATGAAGTTTAATTAACATCAAATGAGCAAACTAGAGTTATTCTGACCCTGTACAGAAATTTCAAAGGGCTGTAGTGTTGTTGTTAGAGAAGCAAGTATTTCAGCTTAACATTTCACTTTCCTTAATTTCTGATGATAAATGTTTCTATGATTTATTACAGTAAATATATTACAGATTTCTCCTTTATTTCTCCTTGGTGAAAACTGGGCAAAAAAAAAAATCAACAAAATCTAGGTGATAATGGCATATTTATAATTTTTCATTTGCAACATAATATTCGTTTTACCAATTATCACTGATTACTGAGTAAAATCAGCAAATAATTTCTATTTTATCTTCATGCATACTTTTAAATTCTGATCAATTCCTGCAACAATATCTTGCAGCAGAAAAAAACGTTTTATTTTGTGGACAGGTGAAAAATCCAGGTGAAAATCAAATCAATAATTCAATCAATCAATTAATACGAGTGACCTACCATTCATGAGAGCGTAGGTGAGGATCATGACTGAGTTGTTAAGGTGTCGGTTCTCCTCTCTGACCACGCTCAGCGTCGCTCTCTTCTCCTGCTCGGACGACTCTCGAGACGTGATACCAGACGACAAATAGATGATCACCATGTCCGTGGCTGAACGAAAACAGACAAAACACACATCAGTTAATATTATATATGATGACAAGAGAGTTGATCATGTTATAAAGGTAAAACTGCTCATTCCTAAACATGCAGCGCCACCACAGTTTTATCATATTGTGTTCTTACTTGTGCTCTGTTTGCAGAGACTGCTGGTGTTTCGGAGCAGCTGGAAGGCCTTCTGGAAGCCAGCTGCGTGCTGCGTGGCCCCATCAGAGGCCTTGATGTTGGAGATGAAGGTGCTCATCTTCCTCTTGGTCTCGCTGGTGGCTGGAGAGAGCAGACTCTTGTAGCACTGGTCCAGGGAGCAGGAGCGAACCATCTCCGCCACTGACAGGATGGAGATCTGGAGGCGTGTGATAATGACATTGGAGTGAAACAATTACAATAATGGTATTTGTGGCTTTCAGAACCATTTAATCTTATTTTGCACTCTGTAGACCTCTAAATATATGTCTTCTAAGCAAATCAAGCTAAGAGAGATGAGGTTTATTGCCTGTCACTAACCTTGTCATGTTCATCAATGGCATTGAGAATGACCAGTGCAGAGTCCCTGGCGATTTGAAGCTGGGTGTCGGTTACAGACGCTCCATGGTCCACCATCACCACGATGTGTTTAGACTGGGGACGCACCGCAGACACATACACAGGCCTGCAGGAAGACACAGAAACTCCAATATACAGCAATATACCTACATACAACGCTAAAACTAATATTAATACGCACCGTAACAGCATCTACACAGTGATAATAAATGCTATGTCTTTGTCTTTCACCCTTTCCTCATCCATAAAAAACATAAAAAACTAAAGTAACATACTTAAGTTCCTACTTAAGTATAAAAATCCCTGCAAAAATCCCACATTATCATGGTGTTAAAAGGATAAATGATTGACTTGCAAAAAGCAGACCATGTGCTTATTCTATCCCTGTTGTTGGCATATTATCAGGTCTAAAATATTTGGTGCACGTGTTAATGTATGTATATTATAGGCTTGGTTGGGTATGGAGGGGCACAGATGTTAGAGGGGGTCAGCGCCTGCATGTGTGTGGTCTGCTGGACAACGAGACACTAACACAGGGTGGACAAGGGCAGTGATGTACTCACAAAGCCTCATTCACACTTGAAAGCGAGCCAAGAAATGTCATTTCTGTCATGGCTGTATGCCAGCTCACTGACTTGAACAGCAAGGGGAAAAAAAATCTAGAGTTGTTCTATTTTTTTCTTTTCTAAAAGGGAGAGAAAAACGCAAAAAAGCAGCAGGAAGACAAAAGAATATAGAAAGAAAAGACAAGAATGAAAGAGAATTCTTTCAGCCGTGGCCACAAAAAAACCCAAAACACTGGAGGTGTGAAATTCCAACAGGCTTTGGTGGTACAGAACCACATTCCTGCCAAGGGCATGTGTGGCCAGGGTGTGTGAGGGCGGCATGCCACCAGCGTGCCCTCTGGGCCACCCCACAGCAACTGACAGAGGGGACAGTGAGGACGAGGAGGAGGAGGACACTTGGCAAAGTGAGTCTGTTAAATTGTGTGTGTCTGGCAGCAACTTGGAGCTCGATAATAAAGAAACGTCAGACAAAAAGAGAAGCTGGACTCTACCTGCTGCGGTGCTCATAACTTCCTTTGCACTGGAACTTGTGGGCAGGGAAGACTGTGAAGATGCCCTCCTCTGAGCTGAAGTACTGCCACTTTATCCCCGGGTTGGACTTCAGGTTGTCTGCCAACACTGTGGATGTAAGAGACAGAGGGAATGGCACACATTTTAAAAAAAAGAGGGAAGGATGACGGGGAAAAGTGAGAGGAAGGACAAATGAAGAGGGAAAGGCAGGGGGGAAAAAGATTCAACCTTTAAAGTTAAGCTGCATTTCCAACAAGTAGTTCACTTCAGTTAAATAAATAAAACTGATGAAAACGTAAAGGGAGTTAGCGCTGAAGCTCCGGTAACAACACACCTGCAGTTAAAGGTACTGTCTGCAGCAGAAATGCAAAACAGATCTAGGGTTTTAGTAAATACAGGTACTGGTTTCAAGGGTACTACACTAGAAGTGTTTGGTATCGAGAACCAGAATCTCTTTGAGGACGGAGACCTTTAAAGTTCAGTTATTCGTTATTCGTCCGTCCACCTCAGTAAGAAAATGCAGTTATATGATGCTGTTTCAGATCAACACGATCAGCTGGGGCATCCAAGCATTAACATATTTCCAGTTAAGGTGTGTGTCGGTCCAGTAAAACACCTCTGTGAAGGTCTTGTATATCCTCAATCCTCAATATTTGCTCCTCAAAGCAAAAAATAAGAGCACTGGAAGGTCCCTCATCATGGCAGACCAGAACATTTTCCAGGTCAAATGAATGATCAGATAAGGAAATTGGGAGGTTCCCCTTGTATGCAATCACACTGTGCTGAAAATTCACTTTCTGTTTGTGAGCTGCCGCACACCAACTTGTCCACTTTCCCTCCAATAAACATTAGTGCACTGCTTTCTGTTACTGGCCTTTTAACACCAAATTCAGATCTAAATGCAAACTGCATTCCCCCATTCACACGTCTCATAGAATAAATTAAGTCCATGAAGAAAAAAAAGTTTGAACTGTTCGACTACTGTGAAGTCTACAGTACACTTCTTTCATGTGGATACCGGATGGCGATCTGTGTCGTAACTGACTGCAGGGGAAAGCTGAAATAACAGCCTTAACTACAACCTCTGCAGAGACACTGAGCCTAAGTATTTGCTCAACACTAACAGACAGTTTTTTTTTCTTTTACTAGGTCACAGAGTCAACAGTATCTTCACAGAGATCCCATCACAAAGCCGGCAACTTCCTTTCCGCTCGCTGCAACACAAAACGGCCTTTCACAAAGAGATTGGGGGGGGGGGGGGAGGATGGAGTTAGAGAGACACAAATAGAAACTTTGGGCTCTTTACCAGGAGAAAATAGAGACAGAGAAGGAAGAAACAGAGCGTAGCCTTCAAAAGTAGGCTTCATTAAAACGCCATGAAACAATACCGCAACTGTTAAATTGATTTCTGTCGTAGATATGCAGACAAACCGCAGCAAATCTGATCACTTTAAATCCTCTATCCTGCAAAGAGGCTTACTTTTACACTGGATTCAGATAAAATTACTAACTTAAAAAATGTACTCGGTAACCTAATCCAAGCACCACAATATTTAAGAAAAGTAACTTGATTACTTTCTGTTACTTCTGGAGTACCTCAGTACATAATTTGGTGAAACTGTCTTGCCCAACATAATTAATGTTTGTCCAGATATATAAACAGTATAACGTGCTTTACACACTTTATACTCAAATTTCCAGTAAACTGACCTAAACCATACACCTGCACGCACGCATGCACGCACACACGCACACGCACACACACACACACACACACACACACACACACACACACACACACACACACACACCCTTTCCTGGTCACCAGCATCACAACCTATGGCTCCAAAATATTTTTCAGTAGTAGAAGTACACTGGTTAGCAAGGTAACTCAATTTCTGTCTATCTAACATGAGTGTTTGGTCCATGTAGCTGACATTAATGGTTGGTTTATGTAGCTCATGTTAGCAGCTGAATGCAGAATTTGCACTGCGCTGTGATGTTGTTCCTTGTCTGATTTAAAGACAAAATACTGGTGAAATTTCCTCCTGATGAAAGCATTAGGTGATAAAGAATGGGCAACTATCAGATTAGCTGGTTTCTCTGAGATCGAATGGTGTTGTGAGACTCCTGCCTACAAATATAGATTGAAATTATTGCACAAATGTTGTCAGTATGCACATCAGATATCAGGCTGAAACAGTCCAGAAGCTTTAACTTAAGGGCATTTCTTCCTCACAAGACTACTACTTGGCTGGAAAAGAATTTATAATATTCAGTCTGTTTTCTCCGTGGAAGTTTGGTTTGATTCAGCCAGATATTACAATGTTTAATATCTTACTGCTAATAAATATTCATTGTGGTTTCTGCAGGTCATTAGCAGCTGTATGTATTCACCGAGGATTTAGCCGTTAAGCTGACTATTTGTTATTCTTCAAACGGAGGTTTTCATAGACAGGGTTAGGATTTCAAATCCTGTTAATCAAGTCTATCGTCTTTGCCAGACATGCTAACTGCCATTCTTGCATGGCAGCTGGGTCTAAATAGTCCTAAAATGTGGTTCTTGGCTGTGTTCACGCTGAATTAATCACCTGCTAAAGAGAACCTGCTTGACCTTTTCCAACCCTCCAGCAATCCAGCAACATTACAAGCCAAAGACAATTTGTTTTCTATGGGAGGGGCGGAGAGCCATGTGAGAGCCATTCAACTAACACGAAAAACCAAAACAAATTAAATTCATGCACAAATAGTTTAGTTAAACGTGAAATCATCTAACTGCCAAACATCATAAACAACATCAAAATCCACCTCCGGCTACATGTGCTTGGCAGACAACTTTTTACAGACACAGCAAGTTCTTGCACACCACCGTCACCCATCATACATCATCCCTGCCCCGTCACTCCATCCGTCTCTGAGCCTCATATAAACAGGAAACACTCAGTTGTGTTGACAGTGGAAGAAGGGCTCTATATACATGTCAGGCTACAGTGCTCCACTCTGCCACCGATGTTTAGATCTCCCCAGAAACAGACGGACAAGTCGAGAAACAGGACCCGAACCACACCCGTTTCCTACAACCATAATGCCGCTATTTGTAATGACCTGCTTTGATACAGCTGCATCTACAGCCACACATAAACACCCCATATGTACAACGTTAAGTATCACACGCAAGGAGAGAATGTTCCAGATATTGCAAAGAAATCTGAGGTAGCTCTCTTTCACTGTATAAAAGACAGTATTTACACAGACAGACTTATTTAAATCTAGACATTAAGTTGGGTGAGGTTATACTCTGGTATACAATGGCTGGCACACATCAACAACTGCGCCCTCTATCATTGTAACATCGTGATTTAAAAGGTTTCTGAATTTGAGGCAGTATGTCCCTTCAGAGTTAGGGTTAGGGTTGATGCCTTAGTTGAGATTTTGAGAAAAAAATCAAGAGGCTGCAGCTGCTGTTCATTGCACTACATCGTCCATTGCGATGTTTCACTGTGGACACCATCTTATGCCAATTCAGGAGACGTTGCCAAACCCTGCAAACCATCCAATAGCTGTCCAGACATTTCACTCAAAACAACAAGCATGAACCAAAGACACCGCCAAAGTCATTAGGATGTAGTCTCACGATACCAGACAACCATCATCTTTGTAATCGTTTCCAACCAGTTTTAGCAACAAAGGCTGTTGAGCTCTATTGAGCAACTCGAGGACTGAAGGTTTGACAGTTTATTAGAATGTATTGCCTGAGAACATCAGATGTCTGCAACAAATTTTGTTCTTCTAGATGCGGAGATGCCTTACTTCACAGGATAAGAAAAAAATCTGACCTGCTGGTGGCACGAAATGGAAAGTCGGGATCATAAACATCATTAAGATATGGCCTTAAGGACCATTTAATTTTCTGTACAAAATTGTACAGCATATATACAGCATGTATATGATTATGGGTACAAAAAGTTTTGGAATCGGTCCAGTAGTTTACTTCAGTCAGCAGCTGCAAAACAGGATGTGGCATAAAATGATACTTTGGATTCGCACTGACCCTTTAAAACACGAATGTCACACAATAACACAAACTAACAAACCAGTCGAGGTAGTGATAGACCAACAACTCCTGTGTTCTCGAGTTAAAATGACTGTTTTTGTCAATGCAGTCTGGTGGTTTCGAACAAATCGATGTAGAGGCTGTTTCTGGTTCTGTTCCTTTCCATAATGTTGTCAGACATTTATGCAGTTTACACTTACCTAAAGGATTATGTTGCAGCCATTTTGCAGCCTGTTTTGCAGCTTGCACCTGAGGCGATCTACTGGGCAAATTCCTAAATGTTTGGAGGTATTTGTTAGTATTTGTCTTTAGATCCCAAATGATATAAAAATAGGTCTCAGGTTTTATGAACGTACAGTTTTGTTCCTGATGCAGTGAACTGAGAATTGATTAATCGCCAACTATTTTAATAATCAACTATTGAATCCGTTTGTATTATTCTCTTAAGAAAAAAATTTTAAATACTCTGATTACAGCTTCTTAAATCTGAATATTTTCTGGTTTTCTTTAGTCTTCTATGACATTAAAGTGTGCATCTTTGGGTTGTGGACAAAACAAGATATTTGAGGATGTTACCTTGGACACTGAGTGACGCTGTTCACCATTCTCTGACATTTTATCAACCAAACAAACCAATCAAAAATAATTATTAGTTCCAGCACCAGTGAGGACTGACGATGAAATGGATGAAGAAAATATTGGAGGAATAAGAGCAAATTGGAGGTGACATCTCTAATCCAGAGAAATGGATGAAATTGCACAGAAGGCAGGCTGCAAACAGCAAAGTGTCCTCTAATCACAGCACTCCACCTCTCCACCCATCTCTCATCTACCTGTCTTTTCACCCCCACCTGCTGGTACCACTACTGATGCCTCCCACATCCAGTATCTCTCTCTCATCTTCCCCTAACCACCCCCCCCCCCCCCCCAAAAAAAAAAAGTAAAATGGAAGATGAGAGGGGTGATGATGGAAGGAATACAATACAGTCTTGATACAATTACTACATTTCAATCAGCTCTCACCCCTCCTTTCTTCCTCTTCATTCATCATTCTCTCCCTCTCAATTATCTCTCACCTGCTACCCCCCCCCCCCCCCCCCCCCCGTAGCTGCTTGTTTAGACTGGGCTGAGACAAATGGGAGAGAATGAATACGCTGGGAACGTGGGGGTCAAGGAGGGCTGAGTGTGAGGGACAGGGAGAGGAGAGGGGAGGCGGAGGGGTAACTTGAACTCGCCGTGACTGGCTTGTAAGGAAAATAAAACCCAGCCGATGGTGACGTGTTGTGAATGGCAGTCATTATGAATGGTTTGCAGAGAGAGGAGCAGGCTGGGATGTCTGGAAGAAAAAAATAGATGGAGGAGAGCAGCAATGGGATGGCAGGAGAAGAGCAAATGATGTTGGAGGTTTCCTGTAAAATGGGAAGGAAGTAAACTGAGTGTTCATTGGAAATAAAGATCTTTTGCTTTTAGACGTGTTCAAACCGTACAAATCAGGATAAAGGCACATGCTTTCAGTTAGAAACGGCAATGATGAGTTTTAGAGAGAAGTTCATATCCTCCTTGGTTTTCACCTCCGAACACACGGCCAGTTTGATAATCGACTATACAATCAAACATCACCAGTTTGGTTTGAAAACTATTCAGTCATATCAATATTTTATCCCTGTACAACAACAGTTAACTCCTGCCTCTGTAAATTAAAATTTGCGCTTAACTGACAGGGAAATTACTCAACAGGAACATCCCTAACACCTTCGGCCTCACAGATCTTGTGGAGTTCTATTGAGATTATTGCACCCAAAATGATTCAATCTGAGGGAATTTTTTACAACCCTGAGCTAAAATTTGCAAGAATTTTGTGTTTTATTGTGTAAAATATACTGTAAGATAGTCAGATGCTTGTGTGAAATCAGTCTGTAAGGTGACCTCGGTGCTTCTGATTAGAAATATATAGGTTTTAGTCACATAAACTGGGGAAGTTTGGTTTAAAGATGCACAATATGGAATTTGTATGTAGTAATTTTTGTATTAAACAGCTGCATGCCACAACAGGAGTTGTGTACTTGCTCAGATTTTGTTGATTTGGTCCTCTTTTCTTCATTTTTGTGGTTCTACTACGGATAACTAGGCAATGTACTTTAATGTTTTCTTTTTCTCTTTGGTTTTATGATCAGAAGTCTCTACAGGGCGCTTTATTTTGAAAAATGAACAGATTCTCTATGCCATCTCTGTGTCTGACTTCCTGCCTGCTCCATCTGCTCTGTGCAGCTTGACGCGACATCCATAAAAAAATAGACTAGGCTCAAATTTGAAGTGGAACAGAGCGGAGAGATGCTTCTGAGATGTGTTGAGGGCCCTGCCATTGGAATCACAAGCACTGTGCAGAAAAAGGCCACGATCAGCTCCAGTGGCCACGACATAGCGGTGCGATCAAGCTGTAAGATGCAGTGAGCCAAAATGGATCAATTAATATTCCACAGCTCTGACCAAACCAAATTTAACATCCTTATTAAAACAAAAACAAATATTTTTTTCTGACTAGGGCTGCGCAATTAATTAAAATATTATTGAAAGTGTAATATGGCCAATATCCGAATTGCAAAAGCTGAAATAAACGTGTGACAAAACAGCATTATTGTTGCACTGTAGTGCTGTAGAGATACCCTGGTCTACAAATCTTTTTTCTCCAGATGTAAGAAGTTTGCTTGTTACAGACCCCAACAAATGTCACATCATCATGACTCTTGTTTTAAGTGTAAATCAAAATTGTGATGCAAAAATGTTATTCATATTTGTCAAAATAGTCACAATATGATATTTTACTATATTGTGCAGCCCAAGTTCTGACTCTTAAAATCTGACAAATCAAATATTATTATGCTTGATGTTTATAATACTTTTTTGTTATAATTTCATTATTGGAATGATAAATAATAATATAAATGTCTCATATTTACTGTGCATCCCTAATTTGGTGAGAGAACTGATAAACAACGGGCAAACACTGCCTGACACGATATGTTACGGGGAAATGAAGTCTCTACCTATGTAGGTGGAGTCTGAAGCTGGATTTTAACTTGATTTTGGCTGGTGAAAGTGGTTATTAAATGGAATTTTTGGGAAGAAAACTGCAGTGCTTGAAAAAAAGCAAAATGTTTCCAATATTATTATTTTGTAGAAAATGTGCATGAGCTTACTTGTAAATATTAGAGGGATTGGTACAATTTTCTTTATTTCTTGAGATCAACATCCACAAATTCCTGTAGGTGCCTGGAAGTGATTTTATAACGTGTGACTGGAAACAGAGGGCTACGAAACACAGGGAAAGTGGCACAATATTCCAGGAAACACAACCCGTATGTGTCACAAATGCAAACGGAACACGCTGCTAAGAAAGCGATGGCAGCAGATCACAAAAACCAGCAGGGGAAAGTTGGCCTTTGCTCGGTTTTTAGTCAGTTTGGTCCATTTTCTTCCTAATCAAGAGCAGACCGACATATGTGGTGCCGACACATGTGGGTTTTACATGGTAATATTCAGCAATGTGCTCATGCAATCTGGAGCCTCAATAAATGTATTGTGGGGGCAGAGAGAACGCCATCAAACTGTTTTCCATTGCTCTCACTCGTTCGACTCGTGAGGATGACGATGAGGTTAAATGTATGTACCATAACAACAGGAACGTGTCTGGCTTTTGTGACAACTGATGCAATTTCCATTTGAGGTAAAGTAAGGACAGAACTGACAGAGCCCTTTTACAACACGATGATAAAAACATACACCGGAATATAACTGCAGAGTTCAAAGTCAAACAGAATGCATTTGATCTCAAGCTATAAAAATGATTATAAAATCAAAGGGAGGAAAAAAACAGAGGAGACCGAAAGAGAAAAGGAGGAAAGTGTGAGTAAAGAAGCGCAGGAAAGACTGCGAAAACATCTCTGTACACATTGGCAGCTAATTATTTCCACCTCAGATCAATGTCCTCTCATTTTAATAATTCAGAGGATAAGAAGAATAGAAAAGATAATACAACTTCCTAATTAAAAACCGGTTGCCATGGCGATTGCCGTTTTCAGCATTTGGCAAGTATTCCACAATAAAAAATGGATTCCAAAGTTTAAATGGTGTGAGCTTTGTGTGGACATGTTTGTTTAAACCAGGTCAGTTTGTGTACTAGCAGATTCTTGCAGCTTCATCTGGTGTGTTGTATGTTTTGTGTGTGTGTGTGTGTGTGTGTGTGTGTGTGTGTGTGTGTGTGTGTGTGTGTCCAACAGACCTGAGTTGAGGTCCCGTCCAGGGTTGAAAGCTCGGCTGTTGACGGTGGGGGAAAGTCTGTCACAGCAGATGGTCTTGGAGACGTTGGTATTGAAGTTTCCATCAAACCTAAACGCACACAAACAGGCAACATTTGAGAACTTTATGGAGCGTATCGGGCTCATTTGTTGGTGGAGCAGCTCTGACTTTTTCTCTCAGCACTAACAGATTTACTACTCCACAGCTTTATTTCCAATAAAACCAAACCTGCAGGTCTGCAAATACCTGCGACGTCATGTTTTAATAACTAAAAAAGCTTGACTGAGAACTACACGATTTACACAAACGGTGAAGAAATCAGTGTGAAACCATGAAGTTAATCCAATTATGCGAAACATCTGTTGAAGCTAATAGACCCCGCTTGTTTCATTTGAGCTGAATTGTATCGGTGGCTGTATCATCTGTTGCCCAGGCCTCATATTAAAGTGGGAGTTATGGCAAGTGAATAATATTTTCCACGGAAAACTGCTTGAATTCCACTTTTCTCCCGACAAAGCTAATACCCAGTTCCCTGAATACATGTGAATGTGATTGTAGGAGGGTCTGCCTGCTCAATCTGATGATTCAGCCACAACCTGCTGTATAAGACGCTTTGTCTTGTTTTTTAATTTTGTCTCCTCATTCCCTTGCCCTTACTTGCAAACCAAACAAAATCACTGTTTGCCTTTGAGCTATTGTTTTTCAGCAGTTATGGTAGATAGTAGCACTTCTTGATGTGAAATCTAGGTGTACTTTGATTACAATATTTACAACATTCTCCATGGTTTTTCTCTAGCTAAATACAGACATAAATAATATAGAGGTAAAAGACAATGCTAGGGTAGGATGTAGAAATAGAGCTTCAACGATTAGTTGATTATTTGATCAAAAGAAAATTAGTTGTCAGCTATTCTGATTTCAAGAATAAGGGTCGGGTAAACATTTGCTGCTTCATTTTGTCATTTATGATTAAAAATAAATGAAGGGTCTTTACGCTTTGGACTGGGATTGGACAAAAGAAGCAACATTAAGACGTTGCTTTGGGCTCCAACTCTATTAAAAGATTAATATAACCCGGGGAAAGTTCTTGCTGCGAATTCTCTATTAAAATATAGTTAGAAAACACTCCCAGTCTGAACAGATGTATTTGTCTTCCATGCTCCGGCGTCATTCATAAGCAAGAAACCGCTTCGCTGGACACAAATTCAGTGTATGTGCCTGGGAGGATGACTTATGAAACAGTTTTTAATCGCTTTCCAGGAAAAGACAGACTCTTAAATGCGAGAAAGAGAAAGAGAAAGAGAAAGAGAAAGAGAAAGAGAAAGAGAAAGAGAAAGAACTCCTTTAAAACAACTTTTTTGTCATTGTTGGACCAAATACTGGCATACAGGTGTCATTTGGCGCAACACATACATGTAAACATTTATTTTATTTATTATATTTTATTTTGTAGACTGCTACAATCTAATATATGTAAAAAAAAAAATATACTGTAAAGGGCTGACAGAGTCACTCCCACAGTCCTATTCAGGATTATAGCATGAAAGTGGGAACTATGATCAGAGAAAATGATAAAATAATTGCTTTAAATATCTGCATCAGCCTCAACATGAATACAGTATACGGCTGATGCACAGTCAGATTGTTTGTTTGCGCTTTTCTACTCAAGCTTGTGTGGCGCTGAGATTTATTATAAATTTTAATGAGCCTCAGAAATTCAGTCATTCACCAAACCTGCTAATCAACCAGGCTGAAAACAGCTGATTAACTCAAATCTGTCTCCTCGGTGTGATTGTTAATTTAATTTGGCCGTAAACATAAATATTATCTAACATTCTCTTTCTCTCGCTAAATAAATTAATAATGAGCACTGAGGATACGTCTCTAATGGCATTTATACGCTCGCAAAACTTTGACAAAAATGGGATCAGCAATATTTTCTTCATCTGCAAACCAAATGAGCTCATAATGAACAAATGTGTTTAAAAATGTTGTGTTGGTCATAATTCCCAGTTGCTTTCTTGTTCTGCTGTAGTGTAAAAGTAGGGCTGGGCAATATACTGATTGTATATCGATACTGTGGTGAGATGTAACAGAAATGTTGGTTTAAATGTAACGTGTATGTTGCATTTTACCACTGTATATGTTCGAAGTCATGCTAATTTAAACTACTCTATGCTGTTGGATAGTTTCATGAAAAGATTTCAAACTAATTAATTAAATTTTTTTTTGATATTTAAAGTAATTCATTTTACAAAGGACCCTTTTCTACCCTGCAGTGACTTTATAATTAGAGCTTTAGCAATCATTCCTTATTCACACTATTTCCTTTTCACAAACAATTTGCGGCCGCTCTATATTCAAATCCCTAGAAATAGCATTTCAGTTTATGCATGCAATATGAATCAAATACTCTCTTGATGTGTGTCTTGGTATTCTGTGCTGAAATGGTGCAAATATTTTTTTAATACTTGCTTAATATCTTTGTATTTGACTACATCTCACATGTGTTGTTCTTCCATATAACTGAATAGATCCAAGGGACATATGTGAGGGGGGTCCCTGGTATATTTTCTGTTTAGTAAGGGCTCCTTGGCTGAGAAAAAAATGCAAAAACTCTGGTTTAATCTACAGCAAGGCATCGTAATCTATAAGATTATCCCATGTTTGCATGATCTGAGAATTTACGGTATGATCTTTTAGAGAAAAAATGTGTGTTGAGGTATATAGTTTACATTGCAGCATAGCCTAAAAATATTGACATATTATTTCTAACTCATATCGCCCAGCCCAGTGTAAAAGATGCAGCCTTGTAATGCAGTGTTGTCCTCCAGCATACACACACCCAAGTGTGTTAAAGAGGTGTCAAAAGAATGAGACACGTGTTGCAATCAGCACATCTTAAACACATGGTTTTTCTACAAACATCTTCAGACATATCACTTTTCAATAATTTGTTTTAGTGTTAAGCAACAGTATAAGTTATTTTAAAGTGTCTCACGTGTGTGTGTGTGTGTGTGTGTGTGTGTGTGTGTGTGTGTGTGTGTGTGTGTGTGTGTGTGTGTGTTGATGGTAAGGCCTGGTTTCCAGAGCCTGTATCTCTGGTTTTAAGAGCTGACAAAAGGGGAGGTATGCAGAGGAGCAGCCCGCTCTGCACTGCACCAAGCCTGGGTGCTTTGATCCTTCCATCCCTCCAACTCGACCCACTCCCCCTCCTCTTCCTCCTGGCTTAGCAACATACAGACACACATGTGCACACGTAAACACACACACACACACACACACACACACACACACACACACACACACACACACACTCTCTCTCTCTCTCTCTTTGGCTCCCTCTGCTTGCAGACCTGGCACTGGCCCGGTTTGATTGACAGGTGCTGTGATGTACAGGCTGCGTTTGAACTTCACTCATTTAGAGTCCCATAAGGCCAAAGTCATTACCATTCTCCTTCAACCCACTTTGCATAGAAGGGGTGGGCAGTGCGCTCAGCAAAAAGCGTGCCAGATAAAAAATACATTTGCAGCCGCTTTGAATTCCACATCAAAAAAACATATGAGAACGAGAGCGAGGCAGAGAGGGAGCAGGGAGGAGGCTGAGGCTGATCAGACATCTTAATGAGGGCAAAAAAAAATCTGCTTTTCAAAAAGGCTGGACTCGCCAGACACAAGCAAAAAACAACAACAACACAAGCCTGATTTGATTTACAGAATATAAAGAATAAATGTCTAAATCCAAACTCTTATCCCTGAATGTTCCAAACTGAATGTGCACTGCTTTAAATAATTCTTCCACTGAATATGCATATTAATAATGTATTGTAGGAATGCTTGCTTGATTACCATACCTCCCAAAGGGGATTATTCTCTATGCAGTAATTAGAAATGATCCCGAAGACAATTCAACAGCACCAGTAACGGGCCTGTGAGTGTCCTTGAGAAAGATTTCAACAACAATTTATTGATGTGTCTTTGAATTTTCACTGAAATCTGGCATTTTTTCTTTACAGAAACATATACATTGCATCAGTTTTGACGAGGCAAATGGGGCCTTGCAAGAGAAAAACACAGTTTTTACAATTCTGGAAATACAAATCTTCAGTAAGACAGCGGAGAAAAGACATGACGCCCTGTGTCTTATAGCACAGAGTGAAGCAGACACCTCTAAATAAGGCAGCACCTGCCGTGTAGCCGTCCGACTGTTTATAAAATCCATTTTATTAAGCTGTATCCTGCAGCAGGAACCATGTATATCCACAGAGGAGGCAATCACACACCATTCAAACAGCCCAGTGAGTACAATTACCTTGAAGAGGCTTGCCGTTGTGCGAGCTCCAACGTCAAGAGTAATACCCTTTCTAATGCGTTTGCAATCCCTCAGTGAATAGCAGCGGTACAGCAGGCAACATGCTAGCTGGAGAATGAAGAGTGCTTAAAGAAAGCTTGATCCAAGCAGATCTGATAGCGATATCAATACATGGAGTGGATTTTGGTCTTGTTTGGTGTCCAGTGGCTCTTAAGAAGGGAGACACGGGAGAAAAAGGCCTGGTTAATTTTGATCCTGACTGACTGAATTAAACTCAGAGGCATTTCTAATATTCTGGCCTCCCCCGTGTGTAAATGTGGGTGGTGAAAATATTAGCAACACTTTTCAAAATCCTGCAATCTGAGTGCAACAATGCCACTAAAATAGGTTTTATTGCAAGGCTACTGCATTGAATTGACCCTTCTTAAGCTCCAATAACAGTTAAGCGAGTTTGGTACCCAGTGGAACCTCAGCTTTCTCATTTCCTGTTTTCTGCAGATACGCTACATGCTAGGCTATTAAGCAAGCTAATGTTACCAAAATGCTAGCTAATTAGATAGCTGATCTACATCAATTGTTAGGCCCTAACTAGCTAGTTAACTACCATTTTGCGCTGTAGCAAAATGCTAGCCAACTAGTCTACATCAGTTGTTAGCTAGCTAGTTACATCTGATAGATAATGGTAGCAAAATGCAAGATAACTAGCAAACTAATCTACATCATTAGCTATCAGCTCTAACTAGCTAGCTAATGTTAGCAAAACACTAGCTGACAAGATAGCTACCATGAGCTAACTTTTTAAACAAATTCAAAATTTCACACATAGCATATTTAAATACTACAAAAAGGAGAAAGCTGACAGAAGTTCTGAAAGTGATAAAATACTGCTTATCACAAATGTAGCTGAAATAATGTCACTGATTGCCAGAAACTGTTAATGACTGGCTAATCTTGTTGCCATTGGCACTATGTTATATTTGCCATCCTTTCTATTCCCTGTTGCATTTAGACCCTCACACTGCTGTGCTGTCCATTAACCAGGGTAATGGAGGATCAACTGGGATCGGACTGGGGGTATCATCAAGGATTGATTACAGACCAGGCAAATGGGGCCAGAGCCCAGGGGGCCTCTGAGAGTGGGCCCCCTCAGCCCTGGCTGACCTGAGGGGGATCCTTATAGTCAGAGGTCTTTAGGCACCACAAATGTTAAATCCATGTTACCACTTGAATCTGATATGATGTCATTACACCACAATGTTAAATAAATACAGTACTTAATGAGGGCTTCAGGCTGCAGGATGGTCTTTTGTTTTTTCTCCAAAATCACCCAGGTTATTCTGCCACCAGCAGCTGGTACATCAAATTTTATTACAGCTGTTTTGTGCTTGTTGATTTAGTTTCTCTGCAATCAGTTTACTGATAACCAAGGTAAGAGTCTGAATGGGTTTAAAGGACGTAGTAAAGAAGAAGACTGAAGGAGGGAAGAGGAAGAGTTTGACATTAACAGCGACATGTGGAGGGAGACTGGAAAGTTTTGATAGTGGCCCAACATTCACACCTGTTAAGGTCACTTAAACAAACCCCCTCTTAGCCTGCCTGGTATTTTTCTTGCCATCTTCATCTCTAATGTGCAAAGAGGAGTATCACCATCGTGCTGAATGAGCAGCCAGAACATCAGCTTGATCTGAAGGTCTTAACTCTGAGTAACCGCTCACTGCTGCCACGTATACTCTTGATGTGGACTGTAAATCTGCCAATAGGTCGGATAGTGTGAATTCCTCTCAGGAAACAGGAGCTCTGTATTAGCACTATGGTGTCTTTAATCTTTAAGTGTAATTTATGAGCAAAGGTACTGGAAATTCTGCA
Source organism: Lutjanus erythropterus (assembly GCF_056507025.1). Lineage (NCBI taxonomy): Eukaryota > Metazoa > Chordata > Actinopteri > Lutjaniformes > Lutjanidae > Lutjanus > Lutjanus erythropterus. Next base: position 37,301,707 of record NC_139323.1, read on the forward strand.
ATATCATCCCTCATATGATATTACTTATTATTGCATACCAAGCACCATTAGGTATCTGTTCACCAAGCTAGATGCATGAAAAAAAACACTTGTGACTTTGTCATGTTGGGACGCAGCGAAGGTAGGTGTGCAACCAACATGTGTATAACACTTTTAACCTGCAGTTAATACAATTAATGATTTGTCTGTTTTGTGATATAAGTTGGAGTCCTTTTAACATATTGCAGAAAAAAAAAAAATGATTCCAGCTACTTATTCCTTGCCCAAACACGGAGGTTGCATATCTTATGCGTATGGTTTTAGAAAGTCAAATCCTGGTGCATGAAGCTGGAACAAGGTTACAAAATGTTTTTCCTTAAAATCCTTCTAGACACAGTAACCAAGGTAGTAAGTTTTGGATAGCTGGTGGGATTAATCGGCCATGAATTCTCAAACAACAGAATACCTTTGGTGCCCTCAATTTTCATCTAGCACCATCATCATCACCTCTGTTTCCCCCTCAATACGTTTTTTATGACCAAATAGCAGCAAATTCTTCTTTGAGCATACAGGTGTTATTGAAGCTCCTATTTACATGGAACTAGCATAACCAGGGGACCTCATGGGATTTAGAAATTACTCTCCTTCTTGGTGTTTCATGTGGTGCATTCACACTGGATAAGTGAAGCTGAATTTTATTTTATTTAGTAATCGCTTCCTGCACGGCAAGCGCAATGAGCCTTGTCATTGCACTGCAACTGCCAACGAAGTCTCCCTAATTCCTGACTTGGAAAAGAGGCAGAAAAAGGTGTGGAAAAAAACAAAAAACCTTATGACTCCAAATCACAGAGATGCTGATTTGCATATGACTAATATCATCACAGGACCTCTGCATTTGGTGAAACGTGGTAGATAATCTGCAGTGGAATTTTTACGTTACAAATTATGGACATGGCAGATTTGCATGAGATTAAGATCGCATACTAATCCTATCTGCAATTATTACACATTACTAGAGGTCACCAGGTAAAACTAATCCTACATGAATAGAGCTTATGGGAAAAAAAACCCCAAACTCTGCACTGATGTTTAAGATGCTGCTGGTCAAGGACTGTGATTTGGACATGACTGCAGGCAGCCAGAACGGCCCGGTCATCTTTAGGGACACATTGCCATGTTTTGTGTCCCTCTACCTTTCCTCTACCTTTCTCTTCTTCTATTTTGGTGAAGCAGCTGTTAGTTTTCCTCTTAAAAGAACTCTTCAGGATCATATGAACAGCATTTTCCTGGCACAGTCCGTTTACAGCTTATCTCCTCTTGAACTACTGGTGAAATGAGACTGTTACATGCCATCTGGGCTGCTCCCAAGCACACTTCTCACTTTTACAACTACATCGCAGTGGAACTGTTGAAATGAGGACCTGGAGATTACATGTTAAAAATATAAACATACAAACACCCGTGCACAGACGTCAACCCCGTGAGTTGCACAAATTTGCTATTTTCAGGTACAGGCTGTCGTTGAGGGCGAGCGATGATTAAAGCATACCACGGGGCACTAAGCACTGCCCTCGGTGGCCTCCCTGTGAAATGATAGCCTACTAGCTTGACTGCTAACAGACATAGACACCCTGTGAACCACCTGATCCCCCTCTAAACTGGCTGACCTGACTGAGACCCCTAAAAGCAGCTGATGCCTGAGACTAATGAAGGACACTCTGAAGTGGACTACAGGGAGCTGAAGTCCCGTCCCAGTTCTGGCATGGATCCTGTTCAACCACAAACATGATATTAGGGTTTTTCTGTCTATTTTCTTTTCTTCTTTCTTTTTAAATTTTTTTCCCACTGCATTTTTTACTTTTAATTTAATATGCTTCATTGTCAACATTGGGAATGGCATTCAACAAAATTCCTAGGCTGGACGCAAACCAGGAACATTGTGGCTGTGACATGGTTGGCAACTTCTAGGCTCCCAGGGCGCCACTTTTGTCCAATCTTTTCGAAATAAATGGGTTGACCACAGCTGTATTGTACTTGAACTTGACCATATATCGACCCGCCCATCTGTCTGTGCCTGTTTGTGAGTTAAGCACATACATGTCTTCCCGTCTCCTAATGCATTTCTCTTAAATTTTGAGTCTGCCATTATTTCCACGTGGCCAAATTACATCACAAGCAGGTGAATGGCACAGATTTTGTCTTGTAACAATCACCTGAACTCAGCAAAAGCGATGCTCATGCTTTATAAGGACGGGTTACTCTCTATCACAACTGTAAAGTAGCCTCAGTAAACCCCAAAATATTCAAGAAATCAGAACAAAGACCATCACGGTAACAGTTACCTAGTTTAGCTCAGAGTTATCAGTGTTAACACTCATCTGTGCTGCTCAAAGAATCGGAATCGGGAATAGTTAGGAACCGGACAAAATAAAAGTCCAAACAATACACAGCCATACATTTATCACGTGAATGATAAACCTGTCAGATCCCCAGGGGACAAACTAAATACCTGCAGCACTGTTTCTAAATTATTTCGAGCATATCTGTACGTACACATACATGTAAGTTCTTGTTACGCATCAGCCAGCATCACAGTTGGCGATAGATCTGCAATAAGCTGATATCAGCTGATATACCAGCCTACTGAAAACAAGAATGGTTCTGTTGGTATTAAAAGACTACAGTTCCTATCAGTTTTAGACAGTAGGAATATATCAAACCCTAACCTAACCTAAGAGACGCCTGGTTCCACAGCTAGTTTCCCTGATGCAGTGTGCTCAGGAAGAGGGAGCTAAATTATTCTACAGACTGCTCCTTAAAGTATCTCACGATCCTGCATAAACCCCCAAAAAATGAAAGTGAGAGAGATCTGTGCCTTTTCCTTCCCTGAGGAAGATCCTTTGAAGTTCAGGGATCTGTCAGACTCAGCTTCAGTTTGGTATGTCCACCTCCCCACCACCACCACCACCACCACCCCCCATGCGACTCCCCCTGCATCGTTCCATCCTTCCTACCCACGTCTTATATAATCTTTTCTGCAGCAATTTCTGCCTTGAACTGTCTCTCGTGGCTGTAAATCCATCGTTTTAGACCTGTGCTCCGAGTGCACATGTCGGGACATAAATACAACATGTTTGCATGAGAACAACTGTTGAATGCATGTACAGCATGTCATGTCTGCTACAGGTGGCCGGTGGCCCTGAGCCAGGCAGCCTCCTCTCTGCACGGCTGAAGAAAAGATAGGTGACCTTGCAGCCTGTGAAGTCTGCAGTGCGAAAACTTCAGAGAGCAATAACTGGTTACATCGGCTGATAAAGGGGAGGGAGATAGACAGAAATGGAGAGGGAGGGTGGGAGTGAGGGGTAGAGACAGCTGCTGCTCTGTAGATTAGAACTGAAAGCAGCTCTGACTCTCTGAGCTCAGCTTTGAACTGTGTTTTTGCCTGCTGGAGTTGGTGATTGGCTGAAAATCTGGGTCTATAGGAGGGGGCAATTTTAAAACTCCTAAAGAGTGTTGTCATAAAGACTTGCGTAGCTTTTTTTAGTCCCCAGACTGCATTTATAAAGAAACACGATGAAGATAATACACTGAAATTGTATTCTGTGTCATATTATCAAAGTAATATTGGAATTTGTGTTGCAGAAGGTTTAGAAGATTTTTCAAAATCAAAACACAAATCTAGCAAATATTTGGGCTGGTCGATATGGCTTATAAATAGTATCTTGATATTTTTAGGCTATGGCTGTAGCAAAATATCGACACACTTTAATATAATGATATTGTGTTTGCAATACCGTATATTCAATGCTGATATGTTTTGCAATACTGTATCAATTCTCAGAAACACTCTATCATGATATTTTGATACATGCAAAGATTCGTAGCAGTATTTCCTTTTATGTTTTTGTATTTAAATCCTCAACTGAGATATAGCAGTGTTGTTATCTATACTTTTAACTCAGATTTTATGCATATGGTAGTAGTAAGGGGTTGGGGAAAAAAAATCTGCAGGGCATTGTGATTATTTTTTTACAACTCCTGAATCAATTTTTTTTAATACAACTATCTCATGCTTAGTCTATTAGCTCAATGCTAACACATAAAGAGAATTCCCATTAACATGCTAATGGAAATTAGCAGATTAGAACAGTCTGATGAGTTCAGAAAAGTACATCACTTTACTGTAATGACGCCCTTAAAACAAGGAAAAGACAACATGATGCAATATAACAATATCCAATATGTAGTCTTACGTCACAATACCAATATAATAGTGATATATTTTCCATCCCTAGTGATTATAAGTTGATGCAGATACCGCCATCAAATCTCCAGGGTTCAAAAACACTTAATTATACATGAAAACGCTGACATCTTCCAGCCTCCCTGGGCTCCAAGCACCATAAAACTTTTTAATGTCAACGCACACTGCAGCAAAGCAACAACTGGCACAACTACTGACTGCTTGAATAGGTTCTGGAATAAGGGTAGAGTTTTAAAAACGCTGCCAAAAATCAGAGCTTGCCAGTACTGCTCAAGGCTGTAAATTATGTGATGTAATCCAATGGTGATCAAAACAAGTTTAAACAAAGGAGAGATGGGGATTTGGTGTGTGTGTGTGTGTGTGTAGTTGAAGCATAAAGCAATGTATAGAAAGCTGAGTGCAGGTGCAAACAGTGGGAGGTGGGTTTACAGACAGAGACCGAACCTCCTGCAGAGATTTGTGTGCGAGCGTTATGAGAGAGACCAGGAAAGAAAGAGTGTGTGTGTGTGTGTGTGTTTGTGTGTGTTACAGAGAAAGTTACTCACTCCATCATCGACGCAGGTATGGAGCAGCAGTCTTGTATTGCAGTGAGCGGGGAGGTGAGGTGAGCGGTGTACGAGGCCTCCACCACCTGTTTGTTCCTGTTCACCACATCCAAGTAGCGGTTGAACTTTTCCCGAATCTTTTTGGCGAGCTGTACAAAACAAACACAAAAGGCAGACAACAATTAGTGGTGATGCCTAAATTTAATCGCTCATTTCCTGTTTTACAAGACTGATCAAGAAACCTCTCACTTTCCAGGCTAAATGGGGATGTTATCTAGCTCCCAGTCTGCCTGAAACCTGCCAAGCTAAAGCTTTAAGGAGCCAAAAGATAACAAGTATCGCATCAAGGATCAGCAAAAGTATGCACACACACACACACACACACACAGACACACACACAGGCAGCTCAATATTAGTGATACTTAAAAATGCCTGTTCATGCACTACTCATCTGACAGTGGGACCTGGTAAAAGTAGCGATTACAGCTTGGGTTTTGTTAACCATTGTTGTGAGGTGTTGCACATAAATAGCACATGTTTGTGGGAATGGCGTGACCTCGGTGACACCAGAATACCAGCAGCCTGCTGCACCAGCTGTGCATCAGTTCAAACTTAGTCTAGTTATAACATAAATTACTGCAAAGCTGACAACAATAAAACCACAGAGATAAGTCACAACAAAACTCTGAGCAAAACTAAAATAGTCGACACATGCCCCATGAGTAGGTATAAATCAGAAAATGTTACAGAATTACACTCACTGATGGTAAAACAGCAGTTGTTCTGCTACAAAGCACCTTTTTTTTAATTAACTGCAGCCATAGGGATTCTCAATGAATATCACGGGAAATGCATATTATTATTTTGTTCACTACATCTGAGCCTCTGTACATTAAGATTAAGAGCTGTTTAAAACACAAAAATGTGATATTATTGGTCATTTAGTTGGTTTGTGCCATGAGAAATGGATCATTTTTGGTTACTGTATCAGCTGAAAAAAAAATCCATAATGCACACCTTTAAATTTATGTAATTTATTTATGAAATTTCACTTTCAATCTGGCCTGCCACACTGTGTTTCAATGCCAAGCGGCTCATGCCAGTCAGAAGGCTGAAGTACGTGATATCCATGACAATGCCTGAAGCATTCGTGGTGCAACCAGTTTTAGTCACTGATTTAGTTACTTCTGTCAATTTAATACTCTTTAGAGAACTTACACATATCCAATGCAGCCAAGTGTAGAAACACCAATGTGGTGTCAAATGATTTATGTTATAACACAACCATGCATTATTTTAAAAAGGCCAAAACTTATTACCAACACTATATTGTTAAATAGCTTACATCAAAGTGAAAACTGTAGTAGCACAGATACGTGCTTCATAAATTTATCATAATGTTATAATATTTTAACGCTGCATTTAACTGTGTTTCTGTGAATTACTTCTACTCATTTCCATTTATTTGTTCTTTCTTCCTCCTTTCCTCTGTTTACTCATTATAATTGGCTATATGCATACAAAGTGAATAAAGAAACTGAACCAGAACTGCACTTTATGATATAAAAGTCTTTTCTGTCTTTCATCTTGTATCTTATTTGCTGCTTATTTATTATGTTTCTGTTTTTCTCACACATTACTTTTCTTTTTTTTTTGACAAACCTCAATTCATTTTCTTTGCTGCTGAGCTTATCTCCCTCCTTCTATCTTTTTGCTGCTTTGTTCTCAAACAAGCTTCCTTTCATTGTGACCTCTGCTGCCTCCTCTGTCTTTTTGTTTGAATGTACTGTAAATAACTGACTTCTAAATTTAGCCCTCTTTCAACAGCAATGACACAGCTGATCTCGGGGTAACACAAGAATTGTGTATTGCTGCACACACTGCTGCCTCAACCCACAGCACTTTAATTTTATCCTTAGTTATATTTTCTCATAACCCCAAAGTTGGCAACTCTGGTTTGAAGTGTGATTACAGACTTTTGCATATATATTTATAGACAACGTTCAGGTAAACTGTGAGACTGACATTTTGGAGCAGATGTTTCCACACACACTCAGTTGGTTCTCAACGCGTACATTAACACACACACACACACACACACACACACACACACACACACACACACACACACACACACACACACACACACACACAATTCAATAACCCCGAATGAAGCTGAGCAATATCAAAGACAGCCAGAACTCCGACAGCACAAAGTGTGAAATCCATCACTGTTAGCTGCAGAGCAGAGTGATGGAAGTCTGAGAGAAGGAGGCTGGAAAACAACATACGCTCTCCTTACCAATTTGATGAGAAAATCCACCCTAAAATACAACACAGGACTAACACAAAGTGCACGTTAGGAGTGGAGGCTTTGTAAATATTCATGGGAACGAACAAGTGCATCAAATTGTATTTAAGACAGAAGATTATATGTTATTATTTTAATGCAGCTGGTTCTACCACTTGCTATCTTGTGTAATGAGGTTTTGTATATTTCTTTTTTGGGAGTGCCTTGCATGATCCACATTTTAAAACACACTATGAACTGTTTGTCTAGTTCCTAAAAACATTTTCTCTGTGTCACTTTCATTTAAAAAGAGACAAATCAGACACAAGGACCCGACGAGCGTCTAGTAAGTTTGTGTTTTATGGTGTAATTTAAGCATAAAAAACTGAAAGCAGGAAGGAGCAAAGGAGTGTTTCTAAACAAAAGCAAAACAGCCAATTCAATCAGTTTTTACTGGGGCCCTTAATATAGGCCCCTAGACATGCATACATTATACTTTGTCTTTCTTCCTCTGGTTCTGGTTGAGCACACATCTCACTCCGCTCTTTCAAAATGGGCTTCCAGCTCCTTTGGGGAAACTAATAAGCAGCTCTGCAGCAGCCTCCTGGGGGACATTAATAACCAGCGCACCACCAGCTCTTCACAACAGGTTCCTGTTCTTGCTTTCTTTTGCCAAAATGCCTTGAAAAGATGTTGAGAGGAATTTTGAGTACCTTGTATCCACCGACGCTAAAACATAACACGCATGTAATCTGTTACTGATTATCCTCTTAACATGAACGCCGTCGCACGATCCACTGCTTTACTCACGGTCTGTTAAAAAAAAACTAATCACACATCTAAAATCCATGTGAACTGTGAACGAGTAGATGTGCCTGACGATATAGGACACATCCAACTAGTATATAGTATTTTTGTTGTTACATCCAACCACCACTTTAACTGATGTAAGAGAATTTACCTGTTTGGCCAGAGACTAAAGAAAATGACAGCTTAAGTTTAACTAAAACTAGCAGTTTGAGTACTTGAGATGTTGCAAGTAGCTTTAGTATATCAAGGATGTTAGCAAAGCAACATAGTACATAAAAGAGGCACAGCAGGACCACTGTATTCAGCTGCAAAATTTAAAATTACGGCTGAAAAGGACAACAGAAATTTTTAAAAAGTCTGCCAATATTATATTTCTCCGCAATTAAAATAACGCGCCAGTCGTCTACCTGGAAGATGTTTTAGTCCATACCTTCGAATTAACTCTTGTTTAAAGGTATCTCATCGTTTATAGCTTAATGTATCATAAAGGGTTCAGTATGCTTTAAGCAGAAATGGGGGGCTTGTGTCCGACAACCTTCTGAAATGAAAGTCCATGCCATCCAAAGATTGGGAGAGGGCGTAGGTGAGGAGGTCGGCACGGTTTGAACTTCTCTCTCAAGCTCTTTTTTTCTGCCATGCGAGCATGGTAGCTCCAGGAATAGTAAGATTTATTATCCAGTTGGTCCACAACTACAATATGCCTGGCGCATTATGTAAATTAAACAAAAGGTTTTTTACTCACACAAAATTTAGTATGTTGTTATCTCTTTGTGTGCTGACAAGTTATACTTTAATTTTCATTACGTTATTTTATTTGTTTGGGCCAGAGTGGCCTTCTGTTCAGCAAAAGTTAACAGTTTTCTGGGTACAAATGAACATGTATTGTTTGACCTTTTCTATACCCAGCTTGTGAGCAAATCAAAGGGGCAAATATACTGTTTGATGATTTGACACAAGCAGAGTCCAATCTACTTCCACTTCTTTTTGGTTTAAAAAAAAAAAAAGACATAAATTGCGAGGTATTACGTGAGCATACTCACACAGAAAATGTCTATAAATGGCAGTGGTCTGAATACCTTCTGAAGCCATTGTAAGTTACCTACTCAGCCTTGCTGAATACAGAAAAGGGCTTATTTCCACAGTAACTGGACTCCCTTTGTTCACATCCCATAATTACCGGTGCCTGCAAAAAGGGCTGTGATTCAAGCCAGAAACAGGGAAATGTAGCACGACCCACTGACCGCTGGTACACCTAATCAGCCGGCCACTATTCATATTAGGGGTTTAACAGGGGCCTGAGGCACAGCCCACAATTACTCCTACTCCACCGCACGGAACACACACACACACACACACACACACAAAAACGCACAAAGACACTAACATGTGCGCTGTCACACACAGACATAAAGTTAAACACACAAACGTGGCACTCCCCCCACACACAGCACAGTCCATGCATGGCAGCATGGCAATTAGCTGCAGTGGACTTTGTATTAAAAAAGAGGAAAATGGGCCAGTGTTCAGCTGAGGAGTGTTTCCATAGCTGCGGGGGGAGAGAGACAGAAGTAAGACTTTTTAACGGAGTGACTTAAGAGAAACCAGAAACTTCGAGCTATGCAAGTTAAAGCTTCGGTTACAGCCTGCCACAGCGCGGCCAAAGCAAACCTGCGCTCTGCAGATTAACCACGCTCTCTCCAAAACACAGGGCTCCTCTCTCCACTCCCTGACCCATCCAACCAGCCTCTGGGGTTTGCAGCACCCGGTGGGGTTGGTTCAGCCGCAGAGCTGGAGTGAGTGGAACGGGTGCACCCTGAAATCTTGTGTTGGGAGTTTTGAGGTTTGCCAGCCAGCTTCCAACCACCATCACTGGCAGTAGTGATTATGGGAACAGCAAGACTTACTTTAGAGTGCAGAGCTGAGGTCTGAATAACAGGGACAATAGTCAAGTTCTGCAGAACTAAGAAAGTCTTGCTTCTCCTTGGATTATCTGATTTTGTTATTGAATTAGTGCATTTTCACCGGTGTGAGAAGTGGACATGTTGCTTCCAATGACTGTCGAAAAGGTTAAACTTGCTCACTGCTGACTTTGTTTGCTCTGCCGGTGGTGATGTAACTATTCAGTATAATTTGATAAAGCGAGGAAATGTCTTTTAATAGAAGGTATGAACTGACGTCACTTTCCCACTAGAACTGAGTGGCAAAAAATCCTGTAACATGGCTGCTTTTGGTAGGAAAACTGTGAAACTGAGAGCATAACAATCCATTATCTGCTTAATTTAAAAGCAGTTGGGCTCGACAGTGATCCTTACAACTTACCAAAGATACAGTGGTTCATGGATTTTTTGTTTTAGGATATCACTGAAGAAACATATCTGAATGCAGCAGTGATGAGGATGCGTGATACGATGTGCAACTGTTGCAAGGAATACAAGTGAAAGATGCTAAATATTTAATTCATAAGTATCTTTAGTCAATACAGTATATAAGGCATGATTTTACCTAAAAATCCAACATACCTGACACAAAATGGCAACCACAAATCCACGTTTCAGTGCCTGGATTCCAGCTGTTTCACTGAACTACAGCATTTTTTTTTTCTTTGCTTTTCGCAGTTTGTAAGAAAGATCACTCTGACTTCCTGTTGAATCTATTTGTACATCAGTTGCACAACAGCTCTTTCTCATGTCAGGTGTGTTTTTGTGTTTTCGTGGCATTCAAGCTGAAAGCTAACGCTATTACAGCGAAATACCATAATCTGTTTATTTGATGTCAAAGCTGATTGTGTGGGTTGTTAAAATTCAACATGTATTCAGATTTATATGTCAAGACCAGAAACTGCAAAGATAACTGCACTGGCATCATGTGAGCATTAGTGGTCTTACACCTACAAGCTGATATCATCAATGAAGGAGTAAATGCAGTAAACCAACAAAATGATGAACACAACAAATCAGCAGTCTGGACCTGAAATAGCGGCGAAATAATATAAATCAAAATCTCATTTTTCACTTGAATGGAACCATTTCTGCTTGTCCTTTTCCTTCCATTTCTTAAATGTCACTGTGTGAAGGCTGCATCCACCTGAGCTGTGACTGACAGCTGAAACACTCCCAACACACAAAGCTAGAGTGGGAGACTGAATACTGATACGATATACCACACAATTTTCAGTAACCATCGTTGAATTTAATGTGTTTTTAGTATTAAAGCTATAATATGTAACATTCCCCATTGTTTAGTTGTGTATTTGCATTATGCAACATGTTTCCAATAATGAGTAATTCCAACCCAGAGAAATACATAATTTATTAAAGGTAACTGTGCATTTCTGGGCGGTACGGTGGTGTGGTGGTTAGCACTGTCGCCTCACAGCAAGACGGTTCTCAGCCAGCTAGGCGGGGTTTGTGGCTCGGGCAGGACCTTTCTGTGCAGAGTCTGCATGTTCTCCGCGTGTCAGCGTGGGTTCTCTCCGGGTACTCCGGCTTCCTCCCACAGTCCGAAGACATGCAGCATAACGGGTCAATTGTTAACTCTACATTGCCCATAGGCGTGAATGCGAGCAGTGAGTGGTTGTTTGTCTTTATGTGTCAGCCCTGAGATGAAGCGGCGACTTGCCCAGGATGTACCCCGCCTATCGCCCAGTGTCAGTTGGGATAGGCTCCATTACAACCAACTGTTGGAGACCTTTCAGTCTGAACCAAGTGAAAATTCTGAAGATCACCACGTTTATTAGAACTCATCCAAAAAACAGGTTTTCCTTGAGGATCAAAGTGGGCGTGTTCTATTCTACAGGTCACTGTGCAGCACCCTCTGTTGATGACATCATTGATTACAATGGTTCCTCCCGTAACTGGTGGAACCCTGGGCTAGTTGCGCCGAAGTTCCAAGAATCTTGAACAGAACCAGGTCATCAACCGGAGCTAATTTAGTGGAAATGGGGCTTGACATACCTGCATTACTGTTAAAGCCAGCAAACCTTATATGACTATGCAAATTCATACTGACTTTAAGAGTTTATATGCTTTACTTTTAAAAATCAAAATATATTGCTTTATTTAACTGGGGAAAGGCATCACTGACATTAAAATTCTCATTGTCCTGGCCACAACAGATGTCTAGTTTTACATAATTAATACAAATAATTACTATTTGTAAGTAATTATCCGTCTTGGGATCCAATCAAGGATTTATTTTAATGAACTGTATATGCTGTATAAAGCCAGGCTGATTTTCAACTCTTTATTGTAAGTCACAGTAGCTCAAGAAGGACAACTGTCAAATGTCCATACTACTTTGTTAAAAACAACCCATCGTGAGCACACTTCATTGCATGCGTGTGAATGGTGGACCAGCATGAAAACATTGGCAGCCGGCAGCATCACTCTGACAGCACATGTCAACGAGTAAAACAAGCAGAATAAATCAATAGAGTCGACTGAAAGAAAAGACAGGAACAGACTCGACGACACAGACAGACAGAGAGAGGGAGGGCTCCTGTCATTTCAGAGAGACAGATGTCTGCATGCCTCTCTGAATAATGAATTTCCAGAGGAGAAACTCGTCTGAGAGGTCGGTGGCTCCTCTCTGCAGCCCCGTGCCCTCTCCCCCCAGCTCTCTACCAGCCCCTCTCTTCCTCTGCAGATCCGCTCCTAATTGAGCTTCAACATTGGCTCATGGACACAGCGACGCTGCCAACTATGCCAGAGCTGTCATCCGAATTAGTTGGCGTCTGCTTCAGAAGGGTTGCAGCTATGGGCACTCAGGAGCTAACCATGGATATAAAAAGTTGAACTATTCCAACGAGGACCCAAAATGAGTCAAAGTCAGTGCTGCTCTGTGGACAGGTGCTTATTAACATCCACCAAATCCATGTGATGACAATCCAAAACTTAAGACTGAGTATTGCAGCTGAGTGTTTCTGTGAAAGGAAATGCTTTAAGACTGAGCCTAATTCATACACTGAGACCTGCACAACAGGTTGTGATTATCCAACCCGCTGTCTTTAATCTGTGAACAAAGAACACAACATTACACTTTCAAATTGCGTGCAGTGCGTGTGCCAAAGTCCAACAGAGAGCAGATTGAGTTGGGTATCATTTGGATTTCAACCATTCTGATTCTGAGTCTGCTAACTGATTTTGGATCCTAATGTTTATCATATCCAATTTTTCCAATTTTTTGAGGGGCCAGGTCATAAGGGATCACATGCTTATGTCACTATAATTGGAAACTGTTTTGATTATTGTCATTTCATGTGAAGATTGGCTGCTTTTCCTTTGAAAAAATAGAAACTAGCACGAGTAAAATTTGTGTTGGAATTAATAAACAGAGTCAACATTAAAATTTCTGCAGGATTGGTTCAGAATCATCGTTCTCGACCCTCATCGTCACTATGACAAAAATATATACGTTTACAGCTGTGAAATTGTCACAGTTGGTTAGGTTTAGTAAAAGGATCATAGTTTGGGTTAAATAAGTATATTATGTTATGCACGTCATACATGATTATGTTACTTAAAAACTTAAAAATAATGTTATCTTGTTTCACACTTGACACAAACCCCACCCTCCCAGGTGAAGGTCCTGTGTTTTTTTTTTTTAACTACCTCCTCCAAATGCAGACTTGCTCACTCTTTATATTATGTAACCTGCCAATGGAAAGGATGGGTGCATAACCTGCATGCAAAATTGGACTCTGGTGTCTGAACTGCAAGCAATTTCAAAGTCAAAAGATTGAAGAGAAAATGCTGGATTACCACAACTACATATAGCCTGAAAATACTAGGACAACCATGCAAATAATTTGAGAAAATCAGCAAGGAAAAGGCAACTTTTCCATTGAGAGAAAGAAACAGCAACGCTTCAAGGCCAATTTAAGCTGCCTCTGGAATAGTAAATACCTGCAAGGTGAGACATACTATGTATTTCACACACATGCAATGACACAGACGGAGACACTTGTGCACACACATAAACACAGTCACCGGAGAAATGCAAACAAACATCAGCCTGTCTGTTCTTGCTGGTGGCTGTTTACCAGTCTAGTGTTTATTGTCATTCTTCCAAAATCTCTGATGCACAATTGCAAACGCACATACAAATACACACACTATGCCTGCACATGATCATGTTTGACTTGACGCTGGACGCCAGAGGTTCTGTGCACAGTTTTCCTAGCCAGGACCAAAATGGCATGGAAATTTCGACTCGTGGTTTTAAGGTCATAAGAAACAAAAACTCCCAATTTCTAAAAGATGGCACTCGCTCCTTTAAGCCTTCTCACTCTGCCTGCCTGCAGCTCTGTGCTCACATTGTGAGCCGAGGCAGAGAGACAAGTGGAAAAACAGACAGAGAACTTCAAAGCCAATGAGACAGCAGCCGTAGAATTTTAATAAACCCTTTTTTTCCTCTGATGGCGAGTGTACGTGTGAGTGTGTCTGTGGTCTTGTGTTGTGTTCAATTCAGTAGCAACCAATACACACCATCCATGGCACATGCATGCACAAACAGGCACACACACACACACACACACACACACACACACACACACACACACACACACACACACAGAGGAAAGAAGAAGCCTTTGTTACTCACCTGCTGCACTTCTGTCTCGCCGTTTGATGTCTTCTCGGTGTACACAAACGAGTTGAAAATCCTCTGTGGGGAGACAGAGAGAGGAGAGGAAGCAGAGACAGTGAGGTTAGATCAGGAGGAATGCTGAAGATTCAGATCCCATAACTGAAAACCATCACCTGAAGAACAGTACTGGCAGAGTCCCTTTACACAGGAAAAAAAAAAAAGTCAAAAATCTTTGATTTCAGCTTCTTAAATGTGAATATTTTCTGGTTTCTTTACTCATATCTTTTGGCTGAGTACAAAACAAGACATTTGGGGGCATCATCTTGGACATCATGATACACTAATCGACATTTTTCACTGTTTTCCTGACCAAACGACTAACTGATTAATCAACAGCCTAATCACAAATGAAAATTACCTTTAGTTGTAGACCAAATGTACTTTATATTATTCCTAGTATTTGTTTAGAAAGCATGTTTTTATATAATGTGTATTATTCTCTTTTCCCCTTGATTCTATAATTGACAGGGTGTAATTTTTATTTTTGTTTCATACCAAGTTTGTACTACAGGTGTGTGTATGTAGCATGTATTTTTTTGCTGCTTTTATGACTGTTTCTATCTTTTCCCTTCCTCAAAGCTGATTCAGAGATGTGCAGAAGACATTCTAACGTACCTGTATTGTCGTGTACCTGTGTAAATGCTAATAAATCTCTTGAATCTATTGAGCAGAGACATTTGTTATCAACACTCTGGGACTACGTCTACAAAAACGGTAAGAATTGTGGATTGGCGAAAAGACGGCAACTGCAAAAGTACTTTTCCTGTGGGAACATGCAGTTTACTGCATTATTATCACAAACATTCACTTTAAGCATTCACACATTTTTATGTGTGGTGCTATGACCACACTTCCACACATTTATAAAGAATACAGTCAGGACCTTTCATGCTAATTAAGTATACCAGCTATAATGAGGCTGCCACCGGAGCTGGGTGATAAATGTGTCAGTCTTCTTTACTTTTTCTGATCATTTTATTCTGTATCGAGGCTTTTATTCTGAGTTCTTGTATGTCCAACAACATTACATACACTGATGTATCTGAGAGGCAACTTAAGCAATGCTAATGGGATTTAGCAAAGACACAGACTATTCAAGGAGTTCAGTAAGCAACAGTGTCACCCTCGTTTGAACAATCTGCATTATTGTTTGTCCTTTTTGGTCAACAGTTTGGAGTTATGCATAGAAATGTGACAGTAAGATGGTATCACTACTCCGTTAAACGTGCAAATGAAGGACATCTCATGTTTAAAATGAAAATAGCAGTGAAGAGAAATTCAATAAAACGTCACTTCATCACATGGCCTTTTGTCAGTGAATAGTTTTTTTGCAGTAACTACTTTAATAAAAGGCTACAGAAGAGTCATATGAAGTACTGGTAATGGGACAATATAAGATTTATTGCAGATTGCAATAAAAAAAAAACTTGATCACAGTGAATATCCATTATCAGTAGAACCATGAAAAGTAAGTTGAAAAAGCTCTCACTAAAATCCAATCTAAATCCCAAAATATTTGTTTCTCATCAAAAAGTAGGGTAATGTAATTCCTCATTTACTGCAATTTCAATAGTTTTAAGTATATCCTGATGATTATTAGTATAATGTTGTTAACTGCGATTATTTTGGCCAGGATAATTGTGACATCCCATGCATAAACTTAACTGGAGCAGTTGCCTTTTTGATAAAGATGTTTGAGCACATTCTCAGTCAACCAGGGAACAGAAGCGCTACAGGAAAAGGCTGCAGCCCAAAATAAATATCTCCAAGAAATCTGCACAAAGTCCAGTTAATTTTTATTAAACTAGCACCATTATTCTAGGGAGAAAATCCAGCCGTATATAATTAAATAATATATCTTAAATAATTAATCTAATCTTACCACTGTACAAACTGTGCCAGTGTAACTAAATATGCAAAAAAAAAAACTAACACTAACACATTTTATCCAGATTGATGTACAGACTGCATTTACACCTATACAAGATCCAAACAGAATGCAATCCAGACTAGCTCCAGATGTGGTCTGGCAGATCACGTAGTGTTTACACCTTGTATTTACATTTGATTTTCCTATCCTATATTTATCTTGATACACACTGCATTATAATACCAGTTGTTTCTATTTCTAATGGCAATGACAGAGCCTTGATATTCTACATTTTGGCTCGCTGGCACATTTAAATGTGATGAAAGCATCATTAATGTTATAAATCACACCTGCGCTTCTCCTGCTAAGACAAGTTGAAAAGCAGTGAGGTAGTTTTTAAAAGAAACCAATCATATAATTCACAACTTAATGGCATGACGCACAAGACATGACTTTTATGACTGCTGATTGCTTGGTGATGTATTTACAGGTTCCCGCTGTTGTGGGTGGCGCTGCATAATGATAGTGCCTTACAAAATATTGTGTTACTACAGCTAACAACAACCTGAACTTCACCGATGGAAAAAGCTCCAAGTTACCGTCATGATTTTGGATCCAGAGTGAGGCAGAAATTACTGGTGGATTTCTCTGCGCAGACAGGTGCATCTGGAGCCATTTTATTACCAGTCCAGAGAGAATGATAAACCTGGTTATCTGCCAAAACAACCAGCCCATAGACCCAGACAGCATGGTCCTGTCATTTACATCAGCTCCGAGGTCGGGGAGGAAAATGAGTCACCTGTCTGAACCCGGAGGTCAGCCACGATACAAAATGAAGGTTTTCATGAGGCCGAATCACAAGCTGATGTTAAGTTTCCCCCTTCACCTTCCAGACTCAAACATTTTAATAGTCCCTGATTTATATTGTTAAGTGAAGAGGAAGCGGAGCGGTGCATTAAGGCATGGAGAAAATGAGTCCTGGTCTGACCTCAGCCTGAACACATGCTAACAAGAGTGCCAGAAAAACATTTTAAGAGCTGCCTGAAAACACACACACACACACACACACACACACACCTTTATTCACATGGTCTCCTGAGTCCCATCAGCTAAACATTCTCTCTCTCTCTTTCTTTTACCTCTTGACACACACACACATGCACTTTCCAAACACACGCTTTCCAAACACAGGCAGCAGTAGTATGTGGCACCTACAAACAGAGTAAAACTAATGTTTGTGTTGAAGCAGCAGGTAGGCAGGTGTTTCACCCTAAGCTGCTCCACCGCACACAAAGCCTTAAATTACCTGCTTCCAAACTGCAACCATTTCCTGTCGCCTGTCCACACCTTTTGTTAGACACATTCCAGAAGACACCAATTACCCAGAATGCACCACATCACAACACTAACCTGGAGCTGACTCTTGTCACTGTAGACAGTTGTTGCCTAACCATGGCTACACCTTTATTCCTTTCAACAGAACTCTACAAAGCAAAACAAAACAAAGGTCGGTGGTTTCTCACAGTTAAAGGGAACGGTGAGCAATCGCCTCCTCTGCATTCCCTTTGAATCCACCGGTGTTTAGCCTCCTAAACATCAGCAGAAACTTATTTACACCGGGATGCATAAGAAATTTCTTGTTTTTTCCACCAATTCTTGCAAAGAAATATAACCTAAACGTCATTCATCACGTCATAAGGTGTCAGTGTTGACCTGGACTGTTCCTGAAATTTAGCACTATAGCTCACAAAAATGGACACGTTTGAAAAGGAAAAGACCTGATGAGCAGCTGACAAAAGCTTAGTTGCGAAATATCTGAAGAGCTCCTGGCGAAGGAAAACTAACAAATATGAAACAGTGTAGGATTTACCGCTGCATGTAAAAATGCGTTCTCTGCTTTGAGACCCTCTGAGACGAGTGTTTAAAACTGTTCAAACACCAGTTTCACTTAAAACAAAAGCACCCTACACACACTTTAAGTGACTTTTGTTTTTTAAAGACATCTTGCAAAAGGGGAGGGTCCTGGCCATAAGCTGATGTCATTTGCAGGGACTCTGCATGGAAAGTTAGATGGGAACCTATAGTTTATGATTTGAGATACAGCTGTGTGTCAGGTTTTTCTAGTCATAATTCTGTAATAAACACCGTTTTGGTTAGACATGTATTACCATTTTGAAAGTTCAGAACGCATAAGGCCTTAGAACATTATTAAGTAAGAATATGATGGCATTTTTGGGGTTGAAACGATTGATTACAGATTTTGCTCAATAAAAATCCCCTCAAACTACGATACATATAAAGACGCTGAGACCTGACATTTGAGAAATTTGTGTTTGAAATAAATTATCTAAAAAGTCACAAAATTTAAGGAAACAAACACACAGAGGCACAAAGTCAGGCAGCGATGGGTGCAAATAAACAGGCGTAGCTATATGCCAAAATCTACTTACAATGTCCTCTTGTGGGCCATAACTAGGCCATTCAGCTGACGCTCTAGATTAAGAATCCAATGTAAGTTCTAAAAATTCAATTATGTCTAATGTGGACTGTAAACGCACACTGTGCATTAACACAAACACTTGTAATTGTCAATCTGTCTTTAACAGAACTTTAACAAAGCACTCAGTTTTATTCCCGATTGTCTAAATGAACTCTGCAGTCCTTGTTATGACTGTTTTCAGCATATTCCTTTCATTTTACGGTGGCATGAGACCAGAACACAAGTGCAACACAAACAGTGTCATTATGTTATTATTGCACACACACACACAGCTGCATATTTCACTACTGAGTTATTTACAAAGTGTAAAACCAAGCCCAGACAGTCTACTGTTCCACACCCTTCTAGTGGGGAAAAAAAGAGAAAGTCCAAGATGTAGAACTGTCAAATAAACACGAACAAGCACACACAAACAGAGCCACCACTACTGAGCAGGAAGCATGTGCTCTCAAAACACTACACCAACAACAGACGAGGGAAATGGGGGAAGAAACGGGCACTGGAATGGAGAAATACTCGTTTCCATTAAGACAGCAACTCTGAAAAATTGGGAACAAATCCTGTGGAGAGAAAAACTGCTGTTGTTGATTAGCCACAGGTTAGCTGTCTTTCCACCAGTGCCTCGAGTGTTTGTTGTTGGAGCTGCTTTGCGGTTTTCACAGCTATGTAGCAGCCAGCGAGGAATGCTCAGCTCTGAAACCTGAGAGGCCTGAGGCTGCCTAGGCCACCGTGGGCCTGTGGCCTCCCCTGACCCATAATCAAACACTGAAAAGCGCACAGGCGCGTACACACCAGTGCAGAGCCTCACACAGAAAACTGCACAGTGTCGGGGGTGTACTCGCACCTTACTGGGCAGGGCAGCGAGGAAAAAATAAACACGAGAGATACCAGAAGGTGAGAAAAATCAACGATGAACTTATCCAGTAGATGTCCTTCGTACTGACGAGAAGACTTTGTGTTTCAGTGTTAACTCCTTCAAAAAGTGTGACGTACAACTATAAAACAAATCGTACAATAGCATTAACAATGTGCACACGTACGTTTGTATATTCTCAATCCTTCTAACACGTAAGAGCAGCCAGGAAAGGTTTTCATGAAGACATTCCATCTTTAACAGCAAGATTATGAACCCTTTGTCTCATTTATCAAGCTGTGGAATGATGGCATTTTGCAAAAATAGCGTGCCAAGTTCACATGCAGTAGCAATCAATTTGGATGACTAATGAACCAAAGTTCCAAACTAGTCAGTATTTTTGTCCCGATTACCATTTTTGGAGCTTTTGAAGCTGCAGTGAGAATTACCTGCAAATATTCTAATGTGGACAACAAAAACTTTTTCATATATATTATATATATTGCTATTATTGTCATTATGAATTTTAATTGAAGTTGCTTTTCTGTTAGTGGGATCTTGTTTTGTTTATCCCATGTACATGCAGAGCGACACACACATGCACCACAGGTGGCAGCAACGTGCCAACATACGCTGCAAAGCTCCAACAAAGGCAGGGAGGACTGTACCATAGTGGACAAGGGTCTAAGCAATGCTGGATTTAAAATATTTGTACAATATCAGCTTTGCAAATGTTTTACAAGGAGTGCAATGCAAAAATGTTTGTTAGACCTCAAGTACACACACAGCGTTGCGGTGATTAACTGACTGTAAACTGAACTTTTGTTTGTTTATGAGAAATCTGTACAGAAATATTTAACAAACCCTGGAATCAGCCACTTTCCCAACACTAAGCCCCTCAGAAATGCATTCAAACTTCTGTCAATTGATCGCAGAGTGCCAAGCTTTGTCTCATTAGGCCAGTTTTTAAATCCACCCACCTTAGGGTTAATCCTAACCACAGATGACTGGTTCTCATGAATGTCTAAACCTCAGTGGAAGAGGCTCAAACTGTGAGTTTACAGAGATAAATACCAGAACCTGTGTGGTTTCAATACTCTACTTTATTTGTTAGGATGAAACAGGGTTTGCTGGTGTTGCAGTGGACTTCTGTTGCATATATTAAAGACGCGATAAATGATTTAAACTCTTTCCCAGCTTTTTCCAGACTTCTGACTTAACCTGCTCCCCTCTCAATTATAGAAGACGAGGAGGATTAAGATTGTGCAGATTTACACAACAAGAAAACAATCCTGTCGGTTTTAGGATCCACCGTGGGCTTTAGTGCACGCTTTTGATGTGTCAGGATGCAGGCAAAACCCGCTCACCCTTTCTCATTTAACCCGCGATCCTCCCCTGTTATAGCTGCTTATTTAAATGGTTAAACCACGGGAACCCTCCATGTATATGGCATCCATTTAATTGGCCTCCCTCTTCAGCTCCTCTGTCAGGCTCTCTCGGGGATGCCATAAACTACCCCAAGAGGCTCTTCTCCACTAGAGAGACTCTTTTGTTGTTAGCGGGACTGAGAATAAAATCTAGACAGACAAATGACGATACCAGCCCCAAAGACAGAGACTGACAGACAACTTTGTATGTTTTAAAATGAACAAAATAAAACAAAAACTGAGGTACAGAGTAAAACAGAAGAAGTGAAGGAATAGATCAGACTTGGGTGATTCAACAAATATATCAGCTATAAGGGAGTCCATTAACCTTTTAGGGGGATGATTTTGATTGATGATTTTTTTACTTTACTAATTTAATGGTCTACCTCCTCCTTCTGTAGAGACAGAATATTTTCACAACTAACTCAGTGAATTAAGGATTTATTGCAACCAAACCAGGGTTGGTGGTTGTTGAAAGAGGGGAAAGACTAACCATGATTGTTCTGGTGAGTTTATTTGTTTTATGGATGAGACTGAATTAAATGAGTTAAGAAGACAAGGCTCATTTATGCCCCCTTGATGACAATGAAACCACCAATAGTTAGATAGGTTTGTAATTGTGGTTTTAAATTGTCCATAGGTTATTAGAGTACAGATCTTTAGCGTGTGTTGGAGGTCATTCCAAGAATGTGGAGCACTAAAAAGAAAGGCTGAATGAATTCACACCATGTTTAGGGAACCTTAAGTATAAGTCAGTCTTCTGAGCGAGTTTTTTCAGTTCAGTAAAGGAGAGAACCTTGAATTCAGAAGGTGTGTGGCTGCATTTTTCTGTTTAATAAGGAAAAAAGGGTTTTTAGAACGTTTCCCTGCTGAAACACTGCTGGTTGCTCGATTGACGACGGCCAATTGGAAAATTTTATCATATCGCTCGACCCTACAGCAGATTGTGGAATGGTGAAGGTAAGGGTGAGGAAGGAAAGGAAAAAGGAAGGAAGGCAGGAAAGAGTAAGAGGGGAAAGTGGAGTCCAACTGCAGTGGTAGGGTTGATTAGGGAATATACCTATTAGCAATTCCCCCATCTTCAAAGGCCAGAGTGCAGCCGTAAGCCACACTAATTTGGAGTTGTACTGGAGAGCATGCACACAGAAATGTACACACACACACACACACTCATCCACACACACCCATTAATCCTGTCTTTAGGGCTCGTTGATCAGTGGTCCAAGGTTTATCTGTGAACACACTGGAGGGCAAAGCAGGAGCATCACTTGGGTGGGGCACAGCTCGAATGTGTGTGTGTGTGTGTGTGTGTGTGTGTGTGTGTGTGTGCGCAAGTCAAAGTGATTATGTGCCCATGTGAATGTGGGCTAACACGCACAGGCCGAGCACACCTATGTGAATCTCATCGATCGCTGTCACTACAGGCTTCTCATTGTGGGAAATGTCCGTGAATGTGAGCGTCTCTCACACACACACACACACACACACACACACAAACACACATCAGATCCACACATTAGGCTGCAGTGTGGATGTTTTCGAGCTGTAGGGCCTGAGAGATTGGTTTCCATACAACTGACAGATAAAAGCCCGAAGCCCAAGGGAGAGTAACTGCTGCTTCCTCCATGCTGCTGGTATACAGCTCAGCCTCCCTTCTTCCTTCACTGCTTTATCCCCCCCTTGGCTTTTCCTCCATCCCTCCCCCCCGCTGCCCTCAGCCAACTCTCCGCTCATTGCACTACAAAGGGCTGGAGCTGGGGATGCAGCATCACTGCTTCGCCTCTGATGTGCGTGTGTTTTGTTTTGGGTTTTTTTTTTCCACTTTTTTCCTAGACTCTTTGCCATGTCTCCATCCCCAACCTCGCCCTCCCATCTCGATTTTTTTTTTCGGAGCACTACAAAGCAGAGTCAGGAAACAGGCACCCGGGAGGAAGAGAGAGCGTCGATTTCTGTATTTTCACAGTTCAACCCGAAAACTCTGAAATAATTGCACCTGCAGTTTACAGTTCCATAACACACAGACCAGAACAACAGAAGAAGAAAAGCATTTGTATTCGTTCGTCTATGGGGATAAACCTGGTGAACTCACCTACAGTAGAAAACCTCAGAAATGCTTTAAAAGGCGTCATTGTGTTTCCTATCAATTATAGCAACACAAAAACACAACATCGGCTTAGTTGAAAACCAGATAACAGATGCATTTCTGGCTCTGGCAAATCTTTTCATCGGGCTCAAATACAACAGTTCTACTGACTTGATTTCTCTCAACAGTCACAGCACGAGGAACGAGGAACGATGTGCAAAGTTACTTGTAAAAAGTGGCTTGTGATTCTCTTTTAATCAGTGGAACACGATTTCTCTTCATTTGATTATTTCTCTACGCTGTATATCAATACTGAAGAGACATAGACACTATAAAATATGGATTTATATAGAAATAAATATTAGGCAAACATGTTGTCATTTGATTGCAAATGCAGAAGACAGTGTGCGAGAGGCTTCTTGCTTTTTGTTGTCAACCTATGGTCTCCTGTCGACCTAAGAGTGTGCTAAAGTTTTTTGCTGTTAGTATATTTTAGATTCTTCATCACAGCTTTACACACTGTTGGTATAATCTTAACTATTTCTTATTTGAAAAAGAAAGAAAAAATATTGAATCAGAAGTGTGTCCAAATCAATATTTTCTATATGGGCATAATATAAGAATGTGTAACATGAAAGTTGTTGTTGTAAAATTATCAATCAACTCTGCAGTTCTCCTCAGCTGCAGCACTGTCATCATGTCAGCTGTGTGGAGTTATTCCAAGCTCTAGGACAAAAAGGCAAAACAGCCGAGTGTGGATGAAAAGTTTAAATAAAAAGAAACATAGCTGAGAATTTCTTCTTCCACAGAGCAGAATATTACACTTCGAGATTGATGTTTTTAGATGGCTAGCTTTAGCAAAGTGCATCCATAGAAATGTATTAACAGCTTAGTTGTTCAAGAAATAAAGAATTAACAGATTGTTTTAGTGTTATTAGACAACAAGTGGTACTGAGCAATCCCTAAGAGTTACCGAGTCAGTGAAAAGTTGCAAAGATAGAGAGATCCATGTCGATAAACAACAACATTTTAGTAAAGTCTGGGTTAAAAAGTTGTGTACACTTTCTTTTAAGTGTGGCCTAACCAGATGACACATCGTGGCATCTTTTGACCCAAAGACAGATCACAAAGATTTTTTATTGTTGTTTTTGCTCACATACATCAGTTATTGGACATAAAGTGGGTTTGTTAGCATAGGTTGGGTAATTGCCACATTCCTTGTTAGAAAAAAAATGACATCTTCATTAACTACAAATTTTAGGAAAAATGCAAGAGAATCAATATCTTGTCTTCCCATAAAATCTACAAAACCTCACCAAACTTTAATTGCTTGCTTAATGCAGAACGCATGGCGGGAAAACCCTGTGCAGATTTCCAAAGCATGCCTTGGCGAACATTGAATCTAAACTCATCGATGCTGTGACCATAGCACCAAAAAAGAAAAGAGAAAAAAAAGAAGAGGTCTGCATAGGAACAGACATGTCAAATGTGGATCTCTAAATGTCACTATAATGGCCACAGAGAAACCAAACCCTTGCTAATTAAGTGCGTCTCTATTTCAACCCGGTGGAGTAGGTTCGCTAATTAAACGACTAGCCGTCTGCCAACTGCTTGCTGCTGCATTTAGGAGGGTGCTGGGGGTCAATTAAATTTGCTTGAATCTAACTAACGGACAACCTGAGGCAATGTCTCCAAAGCTCCGGCCCACACACTGTGTTAGTGTGTGGACTGCATGCATGAGTGCAGCCTGCTAGTCAAAGGCTTGGAGCACCATCATGGATAGCTCTGATTTACTGGGCTCCATTTTCAATCTTCTGTATGTGCATTTGTGAGCTTGTGGATGTTTATGTGCGCTTGAAAAACGTGGCAAAAATAAAGAGGACTGCTGCCACATGCTGAAGTGATTCCAAGGCTTTACATCCTCATAAAAACATAACTTGGTTGTCATTGTAAAGTGACTGTAAATTGTGATGGATAAAACAGTTCAATCCTCTTTTTTTAAGGGCAAAGTCTTTATCCCAGGCTGCACTGGGTGCTTCACAGAAACACTGAAGTTTTTAGGCCATCATGAATCCCCCATTTTCATACCTCAAGCCACTACTGCTGCACTGCTACTGTTCTGATTTCAGTTATGATCAAACTAAGAAAGGGAGAAAAATGATTTGATCTTCCGTATGCAGAATACCTGCATTGATTTTCAGAGCTTTCCAGTGTGGTCAGATGTGCACTTTGGAGGAAAACGATGGCAGATCTGTGAGTTTCCTGACATTTTTTTTTTGAAAAAGTTAAAAAGATACAACTAGGCAAACTGCAATTTACTGGGCCGTGATCCAGCACTAAGGGTGTGGTGGCGGTTGTGGTATCCAGCTTTGGGACATTAAGTGAAGACTGGGAACTTTTTCAACAGACAAAGTCCATGATTTTGGACAAATGTTTCACCGTGACCACATATAATGGGTTTTCAATGTGCAGCAACACATAAAAAAAAGCAACACAATACTTGATTTCAATCATTTTCCAACAGACTCCCTAATTCTATATCTCACAAACAGCCATCACCAGAAATGATTTGACGCCTTCTTGATGAGGCAGTAACTTTTATATTTACACCTTAACTGCGGGCCTATTTATTTAACTAAATGCAACAATATATTGATCAGTATCTTCAGCCATATAGATGGAAATGGTCACAAGGAAAGACCAGTAGTTGCAAATTTACTAAAATGTTTTAAGAAATATTCTTTGATGGTGTAAAGTCAAGGGCCCCACCTTTTATACAGATATCAGATTCAGATTATCAGAGTCCAACAACAAAAACACAAAATATGCAAATGTTCTGTGGAAAATTTGTTTAAAAAAATGTTATTAGATGTTTTTGTCTGATCAACAATTCCAAACCCCCCAAAATATACAGCTTACTAAAAACTAAGACCTAGTAAAGCAGCAAATTATTACTTGAGAACCTGGAACTGTCAGACGTTTGGCATTTTTTCTTGAAAATACCAAAATAGTTGGATTTTTTTCCTCTTTCAATCAACTAACTGATCAACTAATAGCTGCAGCCCATTTCTGTATAGTTGGCAGGCTTTGGCAATGTGTCGATATGTACCATGCAACGTTAGCAATGTGTCCCCCAGTACAGATTTGACAAAACGCTTTCCACCACAGCAGCTATTCTCATGGGATATCGCAAATCCAGCCGCCTCGCAAGGTCACATAATTTGGGCAGCAGGACTTCTTGAATTTTGCCTGACCACAGGTTCAACATTTCAGATCAGGTAACAAGTCATATGACTACCACGTTACCAACTCTAATCAACTCCCTGTAGAGGGACAAAGAATTTTAAACTCACATCTACAGATGCTATAGATATTATTCATGTGTAATGTACTGGAGACCTCTAACTGGACTTTCTTTATCTCCCTCTCCCTCATTCAACCAGGGTCTCATCCAGCCCAGTGCAGTGGGAGGGTGAAGCCTGTCAGCTATCGGGTGCTGTGGTTCTGAAATAACAAGACCCCCTTTTGTCCAAACAGCATCAGGGCCAAGAGAGAGAGAGAGAGAGAGAGTCACCGCCATAAAGATCCCAACAGCCTCCCCACCACCCCCTACACCTACCCGAGAGGCTCTCAGTGTCGGCCCGGGATGTTTGCTCTCCCTCTCCACCAGACAGGATATAATGCTTTCCACATGTGAGGGGGGAAAAAGGGAGGGAATGGAGGGTGGAGGAGAGAAGAAGGGAGGAGGGGGTGGGACGAGAGAACTTTGGAAATGAGGGGCGGAGTCAGACGAGAGCAGTAAAGAAAAGAGAAAGACCGCAACTGTGGTTTGATAACAACATCTCCACACCAAAGCCAGATTTCTTGTTTATTTGAAGCTAAAGATGTTGAATCTGGATATCTGCTGGTATTTTAGCCTTTATTTGATGGTTGGTAATAAAGAAAGGCAATAAAATCTGAGAGAAGTTGCGCAGGGAATTGAATCAAGGACATTAGAGGTGCAAATGATCCATCATGGCTGCTTTTATGACTACTGGCAGGGTTCCCATATACATTTCAGTTCATTTACTTGATTCAGCCACACAGCTTTGCAATGGTAAACAACTGTTTTGCACTTTTGTTTTCTCCCCAACTGTAAATTCAACCAACTCTAGATCCACATGCATTCAAATAAAAAAACCGAGGTAAATCAAGAGTAAACATGATGGTAGAAGACCACATTATAGGCTTCTTGTCTCTGTGAAATTCAGTGTACTTCTAGCATGTCTAGTATTGTCCCATTTAGCTCTCCTGCAGCATAAAGGATGATAATGAACTAACTGAAATGTGGCTTAGCTGCAGTCCAAAACTGAGCCATTGTGACTCAAATGAGAGACATAATCTGGCAGCTTAGTGAGAGCAAATGAGGTTTCCGCCTTTCCCTCTCTCTGTTTTTGTGTTAAGAAACAATGAGTGTTGTGGGCACTCACCATCAAACAGTGAAAACTGAGGGTAGAAAGAAGAGTGAAGGACAGGATAACACTGATATCTTAGTATAGCGTAGCATAGCATAGCATTGTGGGATCAACATTGACGATGGCCCTATGGTCCGTGGCCACAAAGAGTCACTCTGTGCTTCCATATATTGCAAGACTTCGTCTGCGCAACATTACACCGTTTTTACACCAAAATAAGTGTGTATATGCAGGTTTTTTAACGCGACTAAAACCTCGAAAAATAGGCGAGTGAAGCTATTCCTATTATGTGTAGTCTTTCTGTTTTTTTCCTGATGTCTGCAGAGACTCAGGTCATACGTAGCGAAAGCGAAAGCGAAAGGCTTTTTAAAGGAGTTTACAACACAGAAAATTAACCTCAACTCGGAGATTTACTCCAAAGGTATCGAAATTTGGTACAGAATAACAAGGCGTTTTTCAATACGCCTAGCTGAAACCATTTGGTCTGTGCCATAAACGGTGTCCAAGCAAATCTAAGGCTTTCATTGCCTGTAGGACCCATGCTTAAAAATATCAGCTTCCATCCTTGGTTTAGTTAATCATAGTACAACCTGTGTGTGCCTATAAGAGCATGTTCTGCAGAGTGCATGTGGTAAGGGGCACAGGGAGGAGGTCATTACCTTAAAGTTCTCCACACACAGGGTCCTTTGATGTCACAGCAGCTGAGTCATTAAATGACGGCCTCAAGCCACAGTTACCACACACTAATTACACTTGACTAATTAGAAATACTAAAACTCAGTGTTTGATGGTGGAATTCCTAATTTTTTGATTTACACAACTCTTAAGAACTACTGAAAATTCATGACTCAAGGAATCAGAAAACTTTTTTGTACTGGAAAATATCCTACGTGACTCTAATGAGAAATCAGACTCCACACAGACTTTTTCCACTTTTTGGACTTTAACCTGAAAGCAGTAGCACATTTAGTATGTAGCGCCAAGCCCGCGGTGCATTTTGGGAATAGCAACTCGCTGTTAAAGTGGAGCCAACGTGAAAACTTTCCAAAGACAGATCAAAGCTGCATACCTGAGCACCTCCATTAAGCTGATACAATCTAGGAGCGAAAGAGGACGAAAACAGAACCTCACACGCTGCTGTCAAATAAGTTGAACATGGGAATGCAAGATAATGAGAAAATTCTGTGGTTTAATGGGGCTTTGAATGTTTCTTTGCATCAAGAAGTCCATGAATGATGGTGTTCGTGTTCACACGGCGAGGCTGAGAGCCAAAGGATGATTGCTCCATGCAGCTGAGCACTTGAGGTCATCAATGATGTGTAAATCTTGTAAATAACTGGTGACTACGGCAATTAGTTGCAATCCAAATTAAGTACTGTGCTGATTTCATATGACCAAATTCATGTCCAGAATGCGCATCAATTACGGGGGTGAGGGAGTTCAAACCAAAAAAGAACCTCTGCTGCAAATCATGGTTGGCTGATGTGTTATAAATTCCTTTAACTATGACTTGAGGCCAATCGTGGGGTCACAGGCATGTTTACAGAGGATACTGACACTGACACTTTGTTTAGAGATGAATTTTGAAATGCAATACTTCATGTTTGATGCTTTTCACATAAAAAAGAAGAGATTAGCACAATTTTAATTGCCAAGTTGGCAAAACCAAAAGGCTTAAAGGGCGAATCCATTTGTTTTCTTTTCCAGCTTTTGCATATGGAAACTGCCACTCAGCCATTCGCAAAAAACATGTAGGTTACAGCGCTGATGCCCTGCGTCATCTCCCTAAATTTAGCACTCAAGTGTCAGACTCAAGGTCGAGCCCAGCACCTCATCATATGTGGCCCGCGAGAGTCTGCAAAGAATATAATTTGCACAGTACAGTTCTGTGTTGTGTTATGGAAAGTATGGTGTCCATGAACAACATGTCCCAGAAAGCACTCGAGAAAAACTGTCATTTCATTTCTAAGCAAATAAACGGTTTGTATTTGAAACCGTGTTTATAATCTACACACACCTTATTGTTATTTTGACTTTATTACATACACTACTTTGCACATTTCATTTTTTTAAAAGTGTATAATAGATGTACACTTGAATGTCTGTTTGCCATTATTTTTCCTAGACTTCTGCTTTTGGAGCTGGTTATAAATTATAAAGTTATTACTAAAGCCAATAATCATGAAATACACAGGCAATTATATAATATGATAATAAGTAGTTACACTTATACAGGCTTAAATTTATGGCCCTTTGAGAGCAAGCATAATGCTGATGTGGCCTTGGATGAAACTGAGCTTGACACCCCTGACTATGGGGTGTTGTATGCAAAATTAATGAATTTCAAAACATGCTGGGACTGTCTCCACATGTTTTTTTTTTTTACAGCTGGAGTTGACCACAAAATAAAAATAAAATCAGATTTTTACCTCTTTCAGAACCAGTGGCTGACACAGAAACTAAGAGTCTTGCAAACACTTAACTTCTGAAATGGGCTCCTGCCATCTCAGGGCCCAGCGCCAGCCTGCCAGCAGCCTCTGACACCACAAGTCCCAGTCACACCCTAGTGGTATGCCCTGCCAGGGACAAAACTTCATTGACCCTTTAGAGAAGTCAGAAAGATCAGAAAAAGTGTGTGAAGGACTGATAAACTGGTAGTAAAGGTCACAGAAAAGGCAGAGGGGGAGAGAGAGAGAGAGACGAACGGAGCAAAGGGCTCATCCCACCAGCGCCAATAAATTCAAAAACTTTGATATACGCTTCCTGCCAAAAGAGCCCCCGCTCCCAGCCAAGTGAGAGGATGTTCAGATGGGGCGCCTGCACTGTCTGCACAAAGTACCCTGGATTATCTTCACATTCCTCTGCTGTGGACTCATCTCTGAGGCTTTAACTTGCAGTTTACAAGCATCACTACATACACAAGAGCCACGCTATCGATAAACTGGTACGAATGTCGTCACTGTAGTAAGAAGAAGGACATAGTGTTCTTGTTCACAGTAAAGACTAGATGTGCTTAAAAATTAAAGGCGGTGAGAGTCGAATCTAATAATAAAGTAAAAATACAGCAGAAGAAGAAACTGAAGAGTGACAGGAATTACAACAAATACATGTGTGTGTGTTTCAGGCAGGTGAATGTGAATGAGCAGCAGGAAGAAAAGGCAGATGGAAAAAGCGACAGGTCGGAGAGATGGGAAGAGATAAAGAAGAGAAAGGACACAGGACGGAGATGAAAAAACAAAATGTTCCCGGGGTGGTCTGCTTCTCGGGTTTCTGAGCACGATGTGAGATCATGTCTGGCCACTGTTGTAAGGTCTCTCTATAGACAGGGCGCTTTGTTCTACTTCATGTATTCTTAGGGCAGTTACATGCACTGATTAATGGAGGCGTGGGTCCCTCTGCAAAGAGGCCGAAAGCTACATATGATACTGGGCCAGCCTTTGCCAAGCCAAACTGTAAGAGTGCAGGCTGGTGCTGCTGACCCTCCTGTTAATGCCAATAACCAGGAATTAACCAGTAACAACAGTCTGGGAGAAATGGGTCAACTAAAGAGATTTTAAAAAATATATATATATATATATCACATTGCTTGCAGTATTGCAATATACTGAATGTGACCCCTGTATCGTATCACCAGATTCTTGCCAATACACAGCCCTCATCAACATGGACTATAAGAGACTAATAATTAAGATTCAGAAGCAGCTCATCTTAAATGATCCACAGCATCCTTTTTACAACGATATCCTCATAAAGGACGAGGTGTGGAAGGAATACGGGGAGCTGTTGGGAGTTAGAAGTAAGTAAACTGTCCTCAAATTACATAGAAATAAGTTTGATTAAAAAATCATGTTAGCTATGAATAAGTAACTTTGACACATGCAGCGCAGCTGTGAAATCGCTCGTGGTGTAGCTGGACAATTTTTTGCCCTCCATCCATTGGAGTGTACACACTCGCTGTATGCTACGACAACAGAAATGCAAAATGCACATTTCCCAGACATATGATCAGAGCAACGCAGTCCACATAAATGACAATGTGGCAAAAGAAATTCTCAAAATACACTCGTGACTATAACGAACACAAAATGGCATTAGCAAGTGAAGTAATGCACGCCGTAGAGCGTAACACAGCACAGCATCAATCTTTATGACACGGGATGATTAACTGGATGCAGGATTTGTGTTGGCTACTCAACGTACTGAGGGAGGCAACCTGGGAGCTGTGGTGAGGAAGAAAAACAGCAGCCTCTATGCTTGGCTAAATTACAGATACACAAGTGCATTTATGCACAGTCATATTGACTCACATAAAAATGACAAACTTACAGAAATGCATCTACAGGCAAATAACAGCTTATACAACATGACACACTGAAAAACTTATCCAAATTTTATGTTCGTCCTGTCAAACCTGCAACAGCACACACACAGACACAAGTGAATTAAAAGGTGGACAGTTTATGAGTTGTGACCCTCACTTGCGGCAGGAAACCACGATGCCAAAGTACACATATAAAATACATGCACACGCACAAATCTCCTTTTTCTCCGTGCTATCGTGCAGATGCAGCTGAGTAATTCCCAAACACAATCAGAAATCTGTCTCAGAAGTCAGCAGAACATCCTAAGAGACACAAACAGAGAAGAATGAGGTGCGAGGGAACAAAGAAAGTGGAAACCTAAATAAAGAACGAAGGAAAAGGTGATACTGATGCAAGTAGGAAAAGGAATGATGGACAAAGGACATTACATAAATGACCCAAGTAAAAACTTCTGAAACAGATTTGGATTGGCTGGTTGGTTTGGAAAGAGAGAGATGATGTGTGTGGGTCTCTAAATAGATCAAAGGCAGGGAGGAAGAAAGATAGAGGGGGAAAAAAGAAATGCAAACAGAGGGAGATCAGAAATGTGCACCTGTTAGTTTTGGCTGAGCTGAGATACAGTCAGTCAGAATTCACTCACAAACTCACACCTAGAGCTTTTGCAACAAAATCATCAACAAGAGTATGGATAAAAAGGCTTTTCAAACTCCTGTTCTCAGCCCAGTGCAAATATAGAAGACAGTTCAACGATTCAACTCATGCAGAAAAAGATGCGACCATATAGTTGCCACGCTGCCTGCAATCGGGAGACGTACACCAACTATCATTTCAAGCAATAAGAAAGCATTTACTCAGGGTACAAAGCTTTATCCAGAGAGCAATACACGGCCCAGATGTTTCCACCTATTGTTTGAGATTACAGATCAGACATAACATCAGAAAAACAGATTCTCCACATGTGTATTAGCAGCTGGGAGGTGTCCGGAAACTGCAGAGATGTGGCTATGTCGAACGTAACGTACCTTTTCACAGCAACGGATAAGTTGTTGAGTTTGCATCAGTAGCAAAAAAACAAACAAAAAAAAAACAGAAAAAACAATCTGAAGTTGGCTTTTTACTAATATATAATACATACATATATACAAATTAAAGTCTGTTTATGTTGTCTCAAAGTAAGTCTTGCTTCACTCTTCTGTTGAGATAAAGGTCCCAGCTACCAAAAAACCTACACTGCTAGCTAGCAGCTATCTATGAAGTTAAACAAAGCATTCATGATACATTTATTCAGCTACATTTAAAATCTAGCCAGGGTAGCTAGCTGCTAACAAGCTCATGAGTTAGCTTACATCTGTACTAATGGAGCAACAGTTAGCTCTATGTATTATGTTATTCTTTCAAGATCCCGGCTATCTGACAAAAACTGCTATTTCTAGCTGGTTATTTCAAATGTAGCCTTGGCTGCAGCTATCTAATAGCATAACATGACCGAACAGGGAAATGGCTGAAAAAAGAATCGCCTAAAGACCATTTGTCTTTCTAGACTAGGCGGCTATATACCGAGCTGGTCACCAGTATTTATGATAAATTCATACAGCTGCGTTTTACATCTAGCCTAGGTAGCTAGCAGCTAACAAGCTGGTCCTTAATGTAAGCAGCTGCCATATTTGCTAGTCTTTGAATTGCTGGCTAATGTAACAGATAGCTCTATTTGAAGACCATACGATGTTAATTTCAGATGTATCTCCATGTTTTAGCTGCCACTTTTCCATCACAAGTACATCCATGCGTACGGGTAAGGTCTGGGTTAGGATTTGGTAAAGGGAAGCCCATCATTACAGTTATATGACAGTTATTTCCCCTACTGTCCCTCTGCGGGCTGCCACAGTCAGATGCACAGGGAGTGTTTTAAATATATAGGCACACTTCAGCTTCTCTTTACTTCAGAGTTAGGCTGGGAAGTGACACATGGTAAAATAAATCCCTGGAGGGCGGGTGGAGCCATGTGAGTGAATACAACTGCCAAAGGGCTACTAACACTCAGGAGGAAAACAAGCGCTCCTCCCCTACTAGGAAAAAATACTGCGCCCTGGACCGGCTCAGTGCAGACAAACTAAACCACTGGCAGATTCTGATGTTTCTTGTCAAGGCTATCGAGGACTACATTTCCCCACTACACCCACAGAATGGGACTTTCCAAGCATACTGGCTGTATGATAACTTAAAGAAGCATTAATTATATTATTATATTATATTCTGGGTGCGTTATGCAGCATGCAAATGTTTGAAAATGTTTAATAAAAAGGGCCCTAAATGTATGACAAATTATATTTAATTGAATTGTTTGTACTAGGATTCAAATCCCAGGCATTCAATTCACATGCATGAATCCCAAATATGCAAAAATATAGAGAAAAAGATATTGTTTACATTCATTAACAACCGCAGGCGCACACACACACAGCGTCTGTGTTTCACAAACGTGTCAAGCCGAGCTCTTAGACAGCAGGCAGGCCTATAGGGGGTGTCAGCTGAATATGCATCAGGTTTCTTTCCTATGCTGTCTAAACATCGGAAACCTCTCCTATTCAGATTCATGAGTCGATCATTGCTGTGTGCAGAAGCTCAAGTGTGAGTGCTTTCAAAAGAGAGACAGAAAGAGAGAGGGAGGGGAGGGAGGAGAGACGGAGAGTTCCCCAAGGACATTCACAAGTTTCTGGTATGTAAATGACGAGTGGCTTTGCTGTTGCGAATATGAGGAGGGGGACAGCAGCAGTGATTCTGTTTTTAAGTATGCAGAAGACATATGACAGCTCCTCGCAAAGAGGAATCTTCCATTTGGCATTCCTGCTGTAGCGGTCAATCAACATCCCTGATTTGGGACCTCATTAAACACTTACCAGTGCTCACGTATTCATATTGTAAAGGTGAGTGAAAGTACAACATCTCATATTTTAATATATATATGAATAATATGAGCAAGTTCAGTTTTCTTTTGCAGCACAAAAATGGTGATTTAAAATAATTTCTCATGAATTAGCAAACTTGAACAGAACCTGAAACATTCTGGTGATGTTTAAGTTCGCTAATATGATCTTAAAAGCCTAGAAAACACGGGACAATGTTTTTAAGCACATATTTTCGGGGGGCTTTTTAATTTAACAGGAAAAGGGAAGAGAGAGCGGGGGAATGATATGCAGCGTAGGGCTGCAGGCGGGAGCTGAACCTCAATCCAATTCTCCCATATCTGACTGGCCTCTGAGATCATATTTTGTCAGCCCTCTAAGTTGTCATACAAGCAAGATGCTGTCGACTCTTGTTCTGGCACTCGAGTGACATTTTTCTGAAACTTGACGTGCATTTGAAAAACGACCCAGTTTTATCCGCCTTGATCTCAAACTTGTCACAAACTGCATAACAGAGCTCTGGTAGTTTCAGCCACATCTTCTAATGCAACACAACCAAACTTTTTTTCCAGAATAACTGAAATGCACACGTGTGATGCGGCTCATCTCGCCAGTCGCAGTCCTCAGCTTTCATTTGTAACATCGCCAGTAATGGGCTAAGTCAACAAAGAGAGGGACAGCTCCTCTGATATAAACGCTACAGCCAAAATGTCCCATGATATCCAGTATGTCGTCATATCACTCAACCTTATCACACACACAGGCACAGGAATGAAAACTCACTCCTACCTGTAAACACACCGACGCACACAACACCAAAAATGTACATCCACACACACACACACACACAGGTTCCTGTTCCCACAGAGCTCAGTATCAGTCTAAGAGCCCTTTCACACATAGACCAAGTAACGCTGACAGATTAACGTTTCCAGAGAAGGTAAGAGATCTGGTTTGTTCACACCATAAACTGCACTTCTCTCACTGGCAGTCCATAAACAGAGCAGGTTTGAGGCTGCTGCATGCTTCACCTGAGACAGAAAGTGACACAGTTTTAAACAAACATATAACAGTGCTACCTTTAGCACCTGGATGCTATCGAAATCCTATTTTGACAAGGTTTCAGTTTTAGTAGCTATTCCACCGTTGGTTAACACTTGTCTTTCCAAAAATTATGACCTGGTTAGAAGAAATATTACTGTTGAGTTTTTTAAAAGTATTTTTGGCACTCTGAGCACCACAAACAGGGTGCTAGCTACTTCCATTATATTGGAGAGAAGGCAGATATTTCTACGGCAGTTTCTCCAAAACTTGCATCAAAACAATCTGGATGGCACTACAGGTAAGAGGAAAAATATTTATTTTTGATTTGGGGGTGAACTGTCCCTTTAACACCCAACTAAAGTCACAGAATTTTACTATGTGATGTGATGGACAAAGTTAAACTTTTAAGATTTGTACTGGTGGTGTTTATTTGGTGTTGCCAAGCGTGGAAAAGTGCAGTAAATTGCACAGATGTTTTTATTGTTATCTACCAGAAGAAGTGACATTTATGTCCTTAAATATATCATTTTGTCTGTCTAAAACCCAGAGATATTCAGTTTAATAACTTGATAAACAAAGATGCAGGAAATATGCATATTTAAAGGGCTGAAAAAAAGCCATTTTAGAATTCAAAATTACTTCAACTATTAATTGATTATCAGAATACTTTCATTCTTCTTTACTATTTTCCCAGTTGGGCAAGAGAGTTGCCATATTTAAGCAAGCAGCCCCTCAAATGTTGAAATGTGGAGTTTCACTTACAAAAAAGGATTTTTATGCTTCAATGCTAAAGCACATTTTCTGGATTTTTTCACTGTAACATTTATTCACACATGAATAAGCGAGTTCCATAAAATGTAGAATGTGTAGATGAGGTTTGTCTCCTGTACAGCTGCCAAGAGATGCCAGCAGAAACCCCAGCTGGCTGACAGTGCCAACACCAGGGCTAGACAGACTGAGAAAAGCTGGCATGGCACCAGCCAGCCAAACCTGGCAATGAGCGGGCCTTCTGGAAAGAAAAAAAAAAAGTCTGGGAGATAGAAGTTTGGAAGGAGAGAAGAGGACAGATGAGATGAGAATTTAGGTTTCTTGTAGAAAAAGTTAACTGGACTTCTGCCGGAGAACAACACAAATGAATGCTAAAGCAGCGAGACAGAGCAGCTTGCTATACGATTGGCTGAACATTAGACCTCTCAGCTGGACCGCCAGTGCTGATTTCAGTCCGGATGGGCATACATACACACACACACAAACACAGACTGGCAGTGGGGGTTCTTTTGGACAGGAGACAGGAAGATGAAATTGATGCTTCTGCCAGAAACATAAAAACATTTTCCTTTACTTTATTTCCTTGGTGGCGCTAGAGATTTTTTTCCCCCCCTGAAAATCTGCTATTAAATACATGTGAGTGCATGCAGCACCACCTTTTCAGACTGCAACAAAGAAATAAAGGGTTAATTGGAACCACGATCATTTCGACCTAATCAGCCAAACAACCAATTGTTTTTTTTTCTTGGAACTTAGCAGTGAAATCAAACTAGGGGCACCACAAAGATAACGTGCACACACAGATTAGAGACAGCCAAAGACATGTTTCTTAAATGAGAAGCCAAGATGAGAAATGTGCTGCAAGATGAATTCAAGATGGTCCCTGCACAACAGGAGCAATATGTTTTTATGAGTCTGGGACCCAGCGTGAGACATTATGGTTATCATTTGGGCACTGAGATGAATACATAAAAAAAAAACAACAACAACAAAGGACTCAGTTATCATCTTTTACATAAATGAGGTCTAGTCTCTGCTGGGCTGAAATCACAATGGGAAGGAAATGTCCACTGTAATGCTGAGTTGTTGCAGTTTTGAGTAAAAACTCATCATGCTCCCACACTTGAAGGTGACAAAGTGCAGTACTGATAAGTTTGCTGTTTCTCTGCACTTAAATACTAATACCTGAGTTTTGAATAAATCAATGCCCATTTTACAATGGACAAAAAAACACTCATACCTACTAATATCTGGCTTTTCATCATGGTAATTTTCATCTCT
Organism: Lutjanus erythropterus; assembly: GCF_056507025.1. Lineage (NCBI taxonomy): Eukaryota > Metazoa > Chordata > Actinopteri > Lutjaniformes > Lutjanidae > Lutjanus > Lutjanus erythropterus. Next base: position 37,339,745 of record NC_139323.1, read on the forward strand.
TTTCCAGTAGGGTTAGGTACCAAAACACAGTACCAATACAGCACTGGTTCCTATATGGAGAACTTACTGGACCAAATCACAAAACAGATCATGGTGTCTCATTTCAGTGCCACACGCCTGAGATGGTGATTGAAGCAGTTGCCCTCTGATGAGTGTTATGGACATATTACAAACCTTAAACACAGTTGAAATGCCAAGCTAACTGGGCTAAAGTGAAGCTGTTCTTTTACTCAAAAGGATTCCAGCACAGTGTGGGTCATCCAATAAATGTTCAAAACTGATTGCATGTAAAGGGCGAAAGCATCTGGCCAGAAATGAGAACACACTTGTAAGCAGAGAGGTGCGCCGTGCTCAACTGCTTACGACCCCACATCGAGCACGTCGGCCAACAGTGTGGGCTGCCAAATACAGCGAGCAGCTCCACTGGAGTACTTGGGGTCAAGGGCCAGGCCAGGGGCACTTCAGTGGTGGTAATGAAGGAGGGGCAAGCACTGCATTTCACATTCCCCACCGAGACTTATCCTGCTGGCCAGGGGATTGAACCAGCAACCACGACTGTAACTTCTGTGACACTTTTAACTCCTTTTCCATACACATGTGCTGGCTTAGCTTGATTCAGAGAGTCAACCCAGCACGCATAGCAGGGTTTGAACCCGGTTGAAGGTGGGTATTTAGCAGATAAACACATTTATCTCCTATAAATACTTCACAATTAAATTCCCCCAATAGTTTGTGATTTAAAAGCTTTTATTATGAAGCAGCAAAATGAGGAATTGGTGTGTCTTAATCATAAGTTAACAAAACTCCTCTACAGCAAGGATGCGGGGGGGAAAACTAAACTTCAAACCACGGAGATTCAGTTAGAAGCCACAAAAGTACTAAGAGCTGAACACACAGAGACTTTAAAAAATGTCTCTCTCTGGTCTCCTGAACTGACATGAGTTAAGACTCGACTTTCACGGTGACACATCAGACAAGAAAACCCGAAACAAAAACTCAAATCAATCGCTAATTTTCGGTGGGTTTAGCCAAGTTGGCGTAAATATTACATGATTGAAAGTGGATTGTCTGGAAAAGGACACTTCTTCATTACAGCCAGGGGAAAAATGAGCTGTATTCTTTTGTGATCTGGAGTCATGTTGGCATGCCAGCAAGAGGAAAATGTCCAATTCAGTGTTATAACTCTAAAGCCAGCTTGGCTTTCTTAATGCTCGTCTTCCATTACTTGTGAGTCAGTCCAGATCAAATAAGCCACTCGTTTGGCAAACACACAACTGAGCTCAGAGACACTGATAGCTAAACACAGCTGCAGCCGCTCTGTGCATGCAGCTTCGTAAGAGTCTGTATTTATGTGAGGTATATGTGTGTGTGTATAGGTCCAGATCGAGATAGTGTAAGAGAGTGACTTCAGGTGTTTACACGTGTTTGGAACATTGAAAGTGTCTGAAGCAGTCTCCCTATTTTTCATCTCACACTCAAAGCCCTGACACTCCTCCCTGCCTCCTAATTAGCGGGCTGTATTACATTTTCCCCCTTGCCATTTTCTCTGTGCGAAGAATAAAAACACTGCACCTCTTTTCATCTTCCGACCAGCCTTGTCTTACAGAGACAGGAGCAGAAAGTCCAAAGTTCAACTCATTAGCCCAGGTCACTTCCTGACTTTTCTTTAAAGGCGACGGACCGGCAGAAGACAAAAGGCACAGGACAGCTTCACACATACCACCACCCACGGACACAATTACGCCGAGGTATAGGACTCGGGAGCAGAGAAGATGAGACGACGGTGGAGAAGACAGACAAAGGAAAAAGTAGGAACTGTACTGCAGACAGCGTCTTGTCAGACTACTGAGAAGACCTTGAGCCACAAATGAAAACCAAAAAAAAAAGAAAGAAATGGGTGATGACGATAGCATTTTTGTCATTTATCTTTATTATATCATAATAAGATTACATTCAGTATAACAGGATATGAATCACAGAACTTGCAAAGTCAGGCTGGTGATTTCCACCTGCTTCCAGTCCAGACTAAGCTAAGCTAATCACCTACTTAAGCCCCTCTTCCATACACATGAGCTGGCTTGGCTTGACTCGATCTGGCTCGGCTCATCGGCGCACAGCAGGGATTTGCTTTTCCATTATAAGAGGGACACCCGCTTGAAGGTGCGTCTTTAACTGATGACACACTTGTCTTGGCAACCAAACACAACTCCTACAGCTGAAATCAAATGCAAAACAATAAAATAAAGCAGATACCTGAAAGTACAAACAGCGCTGCAGAACAGAAACTAAACTTCAAACCACAGAGACTCAGTTAGAAGTTACAAAAGTACAGAGATGCTATTGTCTCCTGCACAGATATGAGACTTGGAGGTGTGTTGGGCACACTCTGGCCCTGCTCTGGACACCTCTGCACAGCCTGACATGTTATAACCTCAGCAGGAGAGGGAAGGTCAAACTATTATGTTGAGCTCTTGACCCATCATTACTTTAATGTCCTTAAAATGTTGCATACAATAAATGAGAGGCTGAAGTCCATGATGCACCCATCAAAAACAAAATATTTTTCCCCTGGCCTGTAGTGCTGTTTATCCATCTAGAGTTTTTTTTGATGTGCATCAAAGAGTTTTGGAGATACCAGCCACAGAGACGCCTGCCTTCTCTCCAACATAATGGGACAATATGGCTCCTTCCAAAAATCATAACCCAGTTACTCAAGATAATCCACAGACGTTGTGAGCGGCTTCCTGTTCTTTCTAATAGAAAGAAAAAAGTAGTTCTGCTAGATTCTACTGCAGATAAAAGTAGTTCCTACGTGAAACTACTCACAACAAGGTCTGTGGATTAATAGATTTCTGATTTTGAGGTGAACTGTCCAAAAAAAGTCTAATGCTACATGCTACATTATAGACTGCAGCTCCACAGTTCATAGCTCATCTGCCTTCAATTTAGTGCACAATTAAGCCACAATTTAAAGTGCATGAAAAGCAAAAAAAGGACTACAAGCACCAGAGGGTGTTTCCAAGCAAACAAACCTATTGATTAAACTTGAAATCTCAGCAGCCACTGAAGTGAAACAACAGTGACTGGACATGATTAATCATTACTGACTGCCGCTTTAACTGGCAGAGGTCATTATGTTTATGAATGGCTGTGAGGAGAGGAGTTAGACTAACTGAGCTGAACTCCACAACCCTGTGACCCCAGGAGCTGGAGAGGCGTCATATAATTCCTCACCATCAGAGAGAGAAAGATGCAGACTGCTGTCACGGTGTCTGTGCTTTCTGTTTGTGTGTGTGTGAGACTATGAGATATTTCTTGGCTGACGCTGCTGCACACAATCTCTTCCAGTCTTCTGTCATTCCCACCCTCTGCACCTATTTTTGCATTTTGCACTATTAACAGCCCTCAGCCTCAAGGAAAGAACCCCAAAGCTGACTATCACATCTTCACAGTCAGATCTACGCCAAAAAAAGCACCCATCCAACCCCAAAAATATTGCAAACAAGCATAAAAACATGGACGACAATTTTGAGACGGCTTCGGAAACAGCACCTCTTCACAGCTGCGAAAGTTTGGGTTTATGGTGAGTTTATGTATGCAACACAGAGCCCTGAGAGAGAGGCATGAACAGTGAGAGAAAAAGAGAAAAGAGGCATGAAAAACAGTCTGATCTGCTTCTCCACAGTAGGAGCTCCAACTCTCTCCTCATCGAGAATGCAAAGCCTCTTCTGCAGGAGTGTGCGTGCATGTGAGCCTGTGTGTGTGCAACGCGAGGGGGATGGGGCCTTACAAATGCATGGTGTCTGGGGGAGGGAACTGGTCCCTCTACTCTCCTTGCCCTCCCAATCGGGTATTTTGCTCGCTGCCCCCTTTGCCTTCACCGCAGGCCCCCGCCCCCTTCCCTTTCCCTCTTTCTCTCTTTCAGGGAGAGTTCATTTTGAGTCCTGCCCATTGTGGCGAGTGAAGGGACTGACTTGCTAAGGGGTGGCCTGGGGTCCCTTGGCTCACACTGCCAGGTCAGCCCTGTTGGAGCTAACTAAGTAACACTGGCAGGAATCCGGAGGAAAAAAAACACAAAGCCTGGATCACCAATAAAGATCCTTTTCTCTCTCTCATTGAGTGCATTTGTTATCGCTTTTTTCTGTGTGTGTGGAGGGTGTGTGTGTGTGTGTGTGAGAGAGAGTGAGTGTGTGAGGCTGTGTTGAAATAAGACAAGGCAGAGGGGCTGACAGTGAATGGGAGATAAAGACTGAGAGAGGCAATAGAGAGAGGGAGAATCATTAAAAAAGTGAGAATGAGCTGATTAAACACAGCCAGTTAATTAGTTCTCCTGTTTAATAAGCAGAGGAAAGAGTTCGCTACTTTCACTGAAAACCTGGAGGGCTCGGCTCTACCACTGATGCACACGGCTCAGCTCAATACACTGAAAACCAGTGCTGATCGGCAGAAAATGTGAAGTATCTGTGGTGAGGATTTGCTCCTTTTCTCTTTTTTTTTAGCACATTATGAAGTGAATATCTGAATTTTATGGCAATATTTGATGACGTTTCACTATTTTTGAACAAACAGTTAATACTAACCAGTGATTAATTGAAAACAATAACAGGGCTACAACTAACAATTAAGTTCCTAGCCACTTAATCAGCCAATTATTTTCTCAATTAATCAACTCATAGTTGTTTGTCTATAAAATGTCAGAAAATGGTGAAAAATCAGGTCAGGATCTCTACCTTCAAGTACTTACACCAGTTATAGCAGCAGCAACAAACTATAAAGTTCTTAATCAATTAATTAATTACTAGAGTTTGTACAGTTTAAGAGTAAAATTCAAGCACAACAATTTCCAGACTCTCAAAGCCTATCAACACACACACAGTTACTATAAATGTTGTTATTTTATTAGCTGTTCACATCTTTTTATGTTTTGGTCATGATTATTTAATGCTTGCCAGAGTAAGGCATCAATCAACATTGGGCTTATCTATCTATCTATCTATCTTTACATTTTTCTTTAGCCAGCCAGCTGTGAAAACATCAGCCTGGCATGTTGACCTATTTTCTCGTAGCTCATATAGGTACAATAGTTGGCTAGCTACCTTAATCGTCAAAGGTTAGAAGACACAGTCACATTCTGAGAGCAGACTGTCACTCTCAGGACGCCAGGCATGATGGGAAACAGAATGAAAAATGCCCACTTTTCATTTCGACCTTCCTTGTCAGTCAATCTAGCTCCGCTATTCTTCACATCTGGTGTGAGACACCAGGAAGCAACAAACAAATATGAGGATGGGATTGTTTTATTTAAAATACTAAAAGATTTTTAGTTTACACGAGTGACTGTGTGGACGAAAAATCCACCATTTTTCAAGCAGTACATTCAAATTCAAGCATAACCAAAACCGTTAAAGCGGAAAACTTAAAATTAAGTATTTTCCAAACTTTCAAGACTTTGCTCAGAGCCAAAAGTGACATTCCTTATTTTAGGATATTCAGTTTACAATGATTCAAAACAGATGAATGCAGCTAATATGACTAACTATTAAAATAGCTTCCAGTTTTGCAGGGTTGATTATCATGTTATTCCACTGCACACCGCCAACCTGCAGGAGTATGTTGCATTTTGACTGCAGTAAGACAAAGTCATCACAGCCCTACTGTCGATCAATTCAACTAATCAACAAACCGTTTCAGCTCTATACATCGTTATGACACAATACACAGACACGTGCATGCATGTGTGCACCAGCGCCACGATCCCGATTTATCTCAAGTAAAAACTGATAACACCAGGATGTTTGCAACTAACAAAAATGTTATTTTCCCTCATCTGACCATGTTTAACTATATTGCACTTAAGATAGCAGCCACAGAAAAGTTCAGTCTAGATTCTTACCAGGAGCTCGGCATTATACGGCAGGTCAAAACGAGTGAGAAGAGATTTAGAGCAAGCAAAAGCAGACAAAAAAAAAGGGTGAAGGCTGAGGAGGCTGCAAATCACTGCAAAACCACTTTCAGTCAAGGCCAAACAGAGAGAGAGGCCGTCTTCAACTGGGAGATGTGGGAAACAGATCAAAAAGCGGTCAGATAAATGATCTGGCCACGACAGTACAGACAGATTTAAACCACAACAGCTGGTGCAGAAGGAGAAGAACATCAGTTTTATGCTCGGTCCCGACCGCAGTCCAGCAGGAGCCAAGAGACAGTGCACAAGGCTGTACTTACACAGGCAAAAAAAAAAAATTAAAGGGATTTGATTAAAATGAATGGGAGTTGTGTTGTCCAAAAGCTCTGAAGGGAAACAAAAAAAACACAAAATCTGAAAATGTTTTTCTCCTCATATCTTTCTTCCAGCGGGCTTCAAGCACAAAGGCAGATATGGAAGTGGGCTGCAGGTAGATTTAAATTAAGATGAAGCCAGACTCCAAATGATACATGATGTCTGCTCAGGTCTCTGCGGAGGTAATTTGGCATCTGTTCAAAATAGACATGGCTCAGTCAAAAGACAGTCTGAAGAGGAAGAAAAATTCATTAAATTAATGGTGACTTGTGCCCAGAGAAGCAGACATTTGACAATAGCTGCAGATGAAAAGAGCACAATACTAAAAATAGAGTCACATTTCTTACTATTGTTAACAAAAATTAAGTTTAGGTGCTCCAGACTTAACTTTTCTTGTCCTTTTGGATTCAATCTTTTTAAGTAAGATAAGCAGGACTGCGATTTTTTCCAAGCTCGGGGTCAAATCATGAATTCTTCCATCAAAAAGCAGAATCAAAACATCATATTTTTGAGTTGATCTATTATATTAAATTAAATATAATATTAATTCAGAAATCAATTGCTTTATGTAGAGTGTCTTCATACCCTTTCATCTCTAATGTACAGAGTCTGTCCCTCTCACTGAAACGAATATTTTCATTGTTGATTAACCTGTTGATTATTTTTGTCATTGATCGAGTTGTTTCTTGATCCACAAAATGTCAGAAAATAGTGAAAATTGTCGATCAGTGTTTCTAAAACGTTCTCAAATATCTTGTTTGGCTCAAAACCAAAAGATATTCAGTATACTGTCATAGCGGATTAGAGATTTTCTTTGTTAATAAATGACTCAAACTAATTTTCACTTCAGTGTCCAAGTGCACTGAACCACCCAGTGACCCCTTGCATGATGAGCTCAAATGTTTAAGACCGACACGACCGAGGTTGTTTTTCTTGAATCCTGAAGTGACACGGTCTCCATCTGACAGCAGCACTTAAATCCCAGTTTTGTCCAACAAGCCTGGAGACTTCAGCGTGTCTGATGTGTGTTCAGTTTGGAGACGCTGCGGTGCAGAGCAGTTGGATGCGAGGGGCGCCTGAGCCTGAGCCTGAGCTTGGACTCGGGCCAAAACATACAAGAAGCTCCACATTTAATGAAAACGTGGCCCTGCGCTCTGTTCTCTCCTGCATTGTGACGGGATGATAAAGGTAACAGTCGACAGAACTGGGTTGTTTCCCCGGGTTTCAGACAGGCCAAGAATTCTGAAGACTGATATCGAAGTCATTCCAACTTTTAAAACATTGCAGATGTCGCTGTGGGACTTCGCAGCTGTTGGCAGAAAGCCTGTTTTTACATGAAAAATAGACTGAAGAAATACAATTCTTAATTTAAATGAAACAATGCAACTTTAAAAGTATAGAAAAGTTTAGTTTGGAAATGAGGTCATGTACACCCAACAGCGAATCACACCAGTTATCACGTTTTTTTTCCAGTTCAGCTCCTAATTTCCAATTCAATGATAAAAATAAAAAGACATAATACTAAAGCACACATAAACAGAACAGTAGAAGTTGGTGTTATAAAGTATTCATGCATCAGCTTCAGCTTGGGATCTGGAATCCAATAACTATCTGTGAAAGCAAAGAAAAGAAAGAAAAAAAAACCTCCCTGCAGTTTGGAAAAACGCGACAGTTAAAATGGAAAAAAAACAGAGGTGCAGATAGTTCAGCTCAGCCTCGAACGGCTCATAAACCGCTGCGGCGCATCACGATTTATGGACGGACTGAAAATGAGGAATTGTGCCATTGCAGTGCAATGCAAGTCTGACTAATGCAAAGCACCTGTTGCTCAGACAACCTGAACATCCCATACAAGAGGAAGTAGGTCAGAGGAATGTGGACAGAGAGACAGAAAATCCCAACAACTGTTACAACCTGACAAGACATTTAATGTGGCGAGAAAACATGACAGGAGGCGAAGAGGGAAAGCTGTTTGTCATTGCTGTGAATGGGTTAAAGCATATTAAACAGTCTTATCATGCTCATAAATGTGAACAGAGGTTACTAGATCTAATGAAACCCTACAGTATATGCAGGGGACGACTTTTAGCCTTTTCACCTCTAAATTCCACTTTTCTTGACTGCATTTGAACACCAAGTTGTTAAATTAAAGCAGCGACGATCAATATTTTTATGTTGACAGGATATGAAATAACTCACAGTAACTAGTGCAGACCTCTGCCAAGCCTTTTATCATACTGAAACCGTTTAATTTTCAAGCACCCAAATGACGACAAATCATTCACAGCTCAATGTGAAAAACTTCCGAAATACAATAATTTGGGGATTTCTAAAACTCAAACATAAAAGTTTATATAAAGAAGGAAAGTAAATTATCTAAAAAAAAAAAAAAGATTATAGGTGGGCAAAGCTTTGTTTAGTTCATTTCAAAACTCAAAAATCTACTTTTTTTACTGTGAGTGCATGACCTTCAGTGCAAAATAAAAAAAAACTTTAAAAAAGATTTGTCAAATAAACAATCAGAGGGTTTAGTTAAGTATTGTACATCATCATCATTAGTGAGTGTAAACTGCTGTTAACAAGAAAGAGAAAAATGATTTCCATATTTTATGATTTGCAGCACTGAGCCAACTGACAGGGAATAGTTGGCTATATTATATAACCTCTGTGCCCTGAGGGGTGGGCAACAAAAAGAACCTCATTATATCCCAACAAGACGAGTGCAGGAATGTGCTCAGAGATATATTTGACACCTAAGTGCCTCCATTTGCCCTTTGGATGAGTGTTATTGTGAAGAAAAATGTTGTACATGTAGCATGAGCCCTGCGCGGAGTGATTCAACACATCGGCCTGGATCCAGCGGTTCATACATAAATTTAGCTTGATATTATTAATTGAAGAGAACGTGCTCTAATGCCAGGCAGAAAAAGTGAAAAACACGGACTCAAAGTGAAAAGAGAGAATGAATGAGACACAGTAATAGTCCCACATGCAGCAGAAGGCCTGTGAGGCTCATAGTAACCTTGACTGTTTGAGCACACGGCCATGCAGGCGATGCAGTAAGAGGCAAGAAGTCTTTGAAGCTGTACTGCAGAGAACCTAGCAGGAATTCTGATGTCCTGCTGTATATCCTCTAACCCTCCGCCTCCTCCTCCTCATCCTCCTCTCTGTCTGCCTGCCTGCCTGCATCTGCAGTTAATTCAAAATAAAGTGAAGAAAAGTGAAGAAATGCAGCATAAGCAGCCAGGAAACAGACAAAGGAGTAAGTAAAAAAATAAGATTAAAATAAGGGCATATGTGTGCATGTTAAAAGAGCCCTAATCAAAATGTCTAGTCCAAGTGAAAAAACCCAACAAAGCAGGAACTGGTTGGTTCTGTGATAGCCCCTCAACTTTTATTGACCTTGGCCCAAATCCAACCCAGAAAATCACATCTTAATGATACTGCCGGACCCCAATTTTCTCTTTTCCTGCGCAAAACCTCCACTGCCCTCAAATTACTATCAATATTCAATTAGGGGGCCGGGGATGCTGGACGAGCCGGCCTGAAAAACAAACCACACTTCTCTGTGGATTAAGGCCCTTAAAACTAACGCAGCGAAATTTCTTCTGTAAATAATCCACCGACACGGCGCTAATACTCCCGGTGAAGAGCGATCTCTTTTTGGCCTCGGCATCAGTGACAATCCGCACGTGCCGGTCTGTCACACCTTTAAGTTTCTCTGCGTTTCCAAGCAGCGATCGAGCACGTGTTGCTCCGACTGTGGCTGGAAACGTGTAACATGCACCGCGGCTCTGGCGGCGGGCAGCCGCACGACGAGGGCAGCGCCAGGCCTGTGTTTTAATAACACGGAAAAAAAGGGAAAGGAGATTAAATTTCATATTTACATCCCAGGCGAAATCCAAATTACCATGTGAAACCTCCTACTTGAAGCCACAGAAAATCTGACATGAAGTGCTCATTAGTTACATTCTGTATGTCAGAGAGGAACGTCTGGTTTTGCAAAAACCACTGAGTCACACTGCAGAAATCAGTGTCATAAACCATTCAGAAAGATATCAAACATTTTCTTAATGTGGCAGACTGTCCTTAACTTTCTAATTTATACACTGAGAACCTGTCAGATGTACATGTGGAGATCTTTGTATATGCATGCCTCTGCTCAGTGTCTTCATTAGCTGATATAGTTTAACGAGTCATTGTAAAGTTCTGAGTCACCGCTGTAAGTTACACTCTCAGGTAGGACGGCCTGCTCTGGTCACCTGTAGGCTCTTACACAAGGGGTGGGCAACATGGGTTTAAAATACTACCATGACATCTCTGTGTATTTTGCATTAATGAAATTCTTGACAAAATGACAAAACACTGAAAAATATTTTTGGTTTAGAATTCACAGTAGCTGTTGAGTAACTCGATCGGCTGCGTCTCTTTAATGTGGTGAAATTTGTTTGGTGCATTTACATCCTACCATGGTTCGTTGCACATCTGATCTTTTGTAACCAAACCACTTCCCCTTCACTAAAGTCACCTTTTTTGGCGCTACCTCTCCGCAGTGGAGCCAGTAACAACGTTACTTTCAGCTTTAGGCACGCCTGTTGTTGCTGCGTTAATGCCGTGTCAATAAGTCGGATTATTTCCATTATCACAATGTTAATTTTCTTAACCATGAAAAAATAACGACACATCATGCAGAATACGATATGGCACACCTGTTCTCTGTTGCCATATGCATACATATATATACGTATACACTGTTGTACATATTGTATGTTGTGATGGCCAGTCTGGCACATTTACAGAAATGTTTATTAATGTACACTGCACCTTTAAACTTTATAAATACGTAAATAAAAATGGTAAAATTTCATTTTTATCACTTAATAAATGACTTATCATCACTGACTCATCACTTAAGGAATGTTACTTCACAGATTAATTGATACACAATCAAATTATCTGAATTCCAGCAACATGTGTTTATTTCAGAGCTGTGTATTTACCCAGCCTCTGACAGCAGAACAGAACTTTTGTCTATAGAAATGTGAGGCTTTGGTTTTATTACAGACTGGTTGTCAGATGCATTAATTCATGCATTACTTCATGAACTGAATCATCATCAGTCACGCAACAGTTAAAGAAATACTTAAGTATATTTGTACCAGTGATGTTAAGATGAATAATTAATAAATTAGTAGTAAGAAGTAGTAGTAGTAAGAATTTAACTGATTAAAAATGCATTAACCAGTGATGTACGTTTTGTGTCCCATTTCTCTAGAGCTCAGAGGTTTTTTCAACTTAGTTTGATCTGACTGAAATGGCTGTAATTTCACCCCGTTTGACACTGTTTTAAGCATCTGGTGAACAAGGACAGGTGGGCAAGAGAACTGTTATGAGCAAGAGCCTTACTGCTTAATTATTCTGTTCATTTAAATTGTTTGCGCCGCAAGAATTAATGTCTGACATCATTGATATGACACTAGAACTGTTTAAATAAAACTTAAACTGAGAAGAAGACGTGCATTTTGTATCTTATTATCAACCCTTTTTATAAAGTGTTACCAAAACGTTTGATGGGGGTGATGACTAACTCTTTGTAGACTAAACCACAGTTTGTGGTTCAAACTGAAGTGTAGTAGATTGCAGCAGAACGCCTTGAAATAAAAAAAAAAAAAAAAAAAACATCCCTGGGATTTTTTTTTCCCCCAACATAAATCTGACAAACATCCTCTGAAAAGTTGATCTAGTGACTTAAACAAAGTGTCGACTGTAGCCCCTCATGTCCCCTGGTAATTGAGTAACTCAATGACAGATTGAACAAGGTTGACCCAGTGACTCAGACACACTGACAGAGAAGCCTCACATTACACATCTGCCAAAGAATGAGGGGTGGAGTGGAGAGGGGTAGAGTTGCGTTTTAAAAGGAGATGTCGGGACGCTCGCTTGATAACAACACCTTCAGATCTTCTCCGAAATAGTACAGCATGAAAAGAAAACACACACAAAAAAGCCTCTAAGAGAAGATGAATGCCAGCTGTGACTCCAGAAATGAGGCGCTGCATTAAAATCAATGGTGCCGTTTGGATAAAAACTCATTTTAAGGAGGAAAAAATTGAGGTGGAAAATCACCGCCTCCTTCACTGGACAGAGGCGGACAGATAAAGTGAAATCTGGTTCAACAGACACACCTGCAGGCTGAGAGTCAGGCCACATCTGAGCATCAGAGCAGGTGTCCACACAGACAGCATGGCCGACAGATTCCTGCAGTTGTTTTCACGGGCAGATGCAGACTGTTTTTCCTGGATGCACATCTCTTACATTCGTGGAAAACCACTCTGACAAATCCATGAAATGCACCGCTTCAATCAAACTCACATTAGTGCAGTGCCAAGTCAGATTTTCACAGCTTGTACAACAACATGATCGCCTCAAAACTGTTTTCCCACGATACAGAGGGGATGACGCAGACTGCATATTTTCATAAATAATCTGAAAGGGCTATGAAATCAGACTGAGTCATGAAAAATATTATTTCACATTAATTACATCTTTGCACTGGATAGAACGATTGTTCTCTGATGTGGGAGAAAAACACAGACAGAACCAGACAGAGTAAAAGAGGTTGATTAATTTTCACTGCATGCTCCAGAATGAGCAGAAAAAAAGACAAATTCAAAGCAAAAAAAAAAGGACAAAAACAGCAGAAAATGATGGAGAGAACAGGAATGAGACAGAAAGCGAACACAAACTGGAGCTCAGGGAGGGATGAGCGGTGACAAAGGCGGATCCAGAGGGATCAGAGGAAGCCCTCAAAGCCGACTCCCAGAGCCGGGATGAAGGCGGCTCAGTGTGGAAGCAGAGAAGATGAAACACCATTTGGGGGCAGGGCCCCCCTGCTGCTTCGCCTCTGTGTTCAGGGCCTGTGAGCGCCTCTGCCTCTGAAGTGCTAAACACCCCCCCTCACACCCTGCAGCACCCACCCAGTGCTGCACCCTGCACCTCCTGCCATTTGGTGACTCGACGCTGCTCTGCACGGATGGACACAGCAAAGTAGTGGTTTTACAATTAAGTATTTTCATTATTGAATGATCTGCTGCTTATTTTCTCGAATAATCAGGGCAGATTAATCAGGTTTGGTCTATAAAACGGAAGAAAACTGGGAAGAAATCTTACAGCTCCCTAAAACCCAGACTTTGGCAAATTCAAATGTATTGTTTTGGACCAAAAAGGCAAAACTCAAAGCATTCAATTTAAAATGACCTAACACTAGAACGCTTAGTGAAATATTTGATTAGTCTACAGAAAAAAAAAAATAGTGGACAACTATTTTGATAATTGAATAATTGCTTCAGTCATTTTTTCAAGCAAAAATTGCTGGTTCCAGCTTCTTAAATGTGGGGATTTGCTGCCTTTCTTTGTCATTCATGATAGTAAATGAAAAGTCTTTCAGTTTTGGATTGCTGGCTGGACAAAAGAAGCAACTGAAGACGTCATTTTGGGCTCTGGGAAATTATAATGAGCAATTTCACATTTTATAGACTAAACAATTAATCGACAATGACAATAATCATTAGTTGCAGAGAAAAATAACGAGGAAGTCTGGAGAATTAAGAGGGTCGAAGGAATGTTTGATATTTTCACCTGAAAATGACTTAAAAGTCAATTAATCTTCTGACCAACTAACTGATTAATCAGCTAGTTGTTGCATTTCTACCAATGAGGAAGGAAAAAAAGGACACAGAAGCACAAATCATCTCAACACCACAAAAATCATGTCATCTAAAACTTCAAACCTGAAACAAGGAATCAATCATTGACATCAGCTCTGGGAACTTGTGATGGACGTTTTTCACTCTCTTCTGACATTTCACAAAACAAGCAATTAATCATCAATCAGTTAATACTGAAATCATCGGTGCATGCAGCCCAGATTCCAGCTGCTGTTAATGAATGCAGTGTGTTTCCATCCACATGATGTGCTAAAAAAAAAATCTGATTTGTTTTTTTTTTTATATTTAATAATGAGCAGTGTCAGTTCTTCTTGGTCAGAAGCTGATTTTCAGATCGGGCCTGCGGGCTGCAGCCAGCTGAAGTAAAACATTGATTTATCCCCGTCATTTGATGTTCAGGAGACCTACTTAACACAGATCAGATTCTCAGACACACTGGAAGGAAGGAAGGCTGAATTATAATCCGCACAAAGGCACGTGTCCATCCTTATAACCACGCATAAGTCTTATGACCTCACACATCACAGTTAATTTAATCAAACTGGTGGTATTTATGCGGATTAATAGGGTCGATTATCTATGAGAAAACGCAGTGAAATGTTGCTTCACGTCTGATGGCTCAGGATGACAGTTAATTCACCTTTTCGTGTCTTTCCAGCAGACACGTTCAAACAGACGCGCAATAAATGTGTTGAAATAACTGATATGAAGTAAAAACGCCTCTATTTTAATCAGATTTTAAGGAATAGTTACAGTGAAACACAAACCGCCCGGAACAGCAAACCTCCAGCGTGCTGATGTCCCAGATAAATGCGTCCTAACTTCAAAGCGCCTGTTGTTGCACTGCAACACTGAGCAAAGCAACACTGGCAACCAACGAGCAGATCGTTTCCTAACATATCTGTCAACAAAGTTTCCATCTCTGATTATTACATTATTTTGCCTCTTTAAAACAACCCCGTCTGCGCCAATTTGGCTTTTTAAATCGACTCGATGTGGCACAGAAATATCTGCACAAAAACACAACGCGAGCACAATTTCAAACATTTTTACCTGCATGGTAAAGACTCCCAGCTCCTGAGAGGACAGCTTTTTCATCTGATCGGCCAAAACTTGCGCCTCTTCCAGGATGGAAAACTCCGTCTCGGCTCCGCAATATCCACAAGAAAGAGCCGAGCAGATTAAAACGAAGCTCCACGAAAAAGCCAACAAGCCCGTGTGAAACCCAAGGTGTTTATCCCGGAAAGCAGCGCGCGTATTCGGCGTCAAAAGCAGAGGTTTCTCCGCTGTCCGCCTCGCCATGATGGCTGTGGGTCCACAGGCTGGAGGAGGAACACGGAGTCTGAACTGGTGGTGGCGGAAAAAAAAAAACTTCAAGGGAAACTACTTTTACAACTTTGCAGCGTAGAGACCGTGTGCCCTTTCTCTCCGGTATGAGTCTCCACAGTTTCCAGCAGCGCTGACCATCGCAACTCCCTCAAATCCCGCAAGAGAAGAAAGTAGATCCATGCGTGAAAGAAAATGAGGTTTTCTTTTCTTTTCTTTTCTTTTTTTTAAACGGTGTCGGTGTTCCGTCCTCGGCCCGTCGCTTCAGTCCAACTCCTGGAAGTCTGGCAAAGTGTGTGTGAGCCGGAGATCCACCACAATAGGGGTGAAAGTGGGAGGCGTGGAAACACGAGAGTCCTACCGGCGCCTGGATCTCCGGATCAATGGATCAGGCTTTCGTGGTGCCTTCAAGTGCTGCTGGGACAAAGGAACGCCACGTGAAGGAGAAGCCCCTCCAAATACGGCAGGACAAAATGTATTTTTAATCGACCTATCATTACATCCTGTATGAAGCAAGAATGGCGTGAAAAGTCCACGTCCCCTCAATGCATCCACCCACTTCCTCCACCCCCTTCAAAGATTCTGCAAATAGGTCGTTTAGATATATATTTTTTATTTAAGTTAAAGGTTCCATGTATAAGATTTATGGAGTTTATTGGCACAGTATTCATAAGTATATTTTCATTAGTGTATAATCACCTGAAAATGATAATCGTGTATTCGTCACCTTAGAATGAACCACTTATATCTGCAAAGGGAGCGGGTCCTCTTCATAGATGTAGATGGCACCTATTCAGTCCAATGGGAGTTGCTCACCTGGTGCATAAGCCAAAAAAAGTTTTCCTGCTTGACCCATAGACTTTACAGATTTTTAAAATCGCTTTTTTGCAGCTCTAGTAGTCTTACAAATATAAAGAATTAAAAATTAATAACAGACAGAGTCATAACTGACCTTGACTGCAGTTCAAAGTGTCCTGTCAACAAGAAAAATCGGAGAAAATGATTTTTGGGCTGGTGGGGAATTTTTCGCTGCAATACCACCAGTGGCCACTGGGGAAAATTGGCAGCAAGGCTGCACACCAATGCCTTGAATAGTTCATATTATACGTCTATGGTCCTACAGTATGTTTCTACAGTAGCCCAGAACGGACAAACCGAAATCTGGTTGAGATACAGCCTTTTGTTTTGCAACCACTGTAGATTGCTACATGCTTGAAAGGGAAGAGTGAGAGGAGGTGTTTGCAATATGCAAGTTCACCACTAGATGCATAAAAATCCTGCACACTGATCATTTTATTGTAAGTTGTTTTGGTTTTTTTCCCCACCTATGAAGGTCTAAATAAGAGATACTCAACTTACTTTGTTTGGGAGGTTTATTTATCAGATAAAATGAATACATTTTTAAAGGCCCATAACTCATCTTTCTTTGAAATAATTTATTTTCAAATTAACTGACTCGTAGCTTAACTAAATTAATTTGGTGTGGCAGATAAATCAGACACTTTGCTGCATTTCATAACTGCAACTGTATTTTAGTTTACTGTTTATTTTAGTGCCATGGTAACTTTTGAAAGATTTATACAACACTAAACAAAGCTGGAAACTCTTCTATCATGCAATCACTGTAATGTCAGGATGACTCATAAGCATAAACTCTAAACGTTTAAACTGCTCCCACCAGGGACGTAACTTTGCTCCTCTTCAACTGATGCCGTCTTCCCCTGCAGAACTCGCAGTCTGATGCTCTTTGCACAGCCTGAAGGCCGTCACACAAACATCAGTCTTCTCAGTTCCTAACAGCCTCATTTATCCCATCATACAAAACTGGCATATCTGTGAAAAAAACAGTGTGAATCAATTTATTGTCATTCTGAATTAGAAAATGGTCGGAGGGCCCTGCTGGAGTCCAGATTTGGGCATCAGGCCACAAGTTGAGTATCACTGATCTAAATGCAGCTTCAAAGCATTCATAATGCCCGGAATAGTGTGGAGATTCTGAATTATTTATTAACTTTTTAATTGCAGGCTTAGAACTCAGGTCAAATCAGTTTTATTTTTATATCCAAACATCACAAACAGCATACAACACACTCTATCATTAGACCCTCGACTCCAATAAAGCAAACCTCAAAAAAAGCCTTTAACTCAGGAAAAAATATACAAATCTCAACTAGAGCTGGCACACAATTAATCAGTTAATCGATTAGCTGTCAGCTATTAAATGAATTGCCAACCATTTGAGAATTGATCAATTAGTTTGAAGAAAAAGTCTAAATACTCTTGATTCCAGCTTCTTAAATGCGGATATTTTCTGGTTTCTTAAGTCCTCTGTGACAGTAAACTGAATATCTTTGGGGTTGTGGATGAAACAAGATATTTGAGGGTGTCATCTAGGGCTTTGGGAAACACTGACATTTAAGAGACCTAACAACTAATTGATTAATCGATAAAATAACTGACAGATTAATCAACAGTGAAACTTCAAGAGAAGAGGGATTCATCTTCCAGCACAGACAGATATGTCCTTAATATCCACAAATACCTACAGAGGACCTCTGTGTACCATTTTGGTCATGTTAGCAACTGATACTGAAAGTTGTCCAATATTGAACAAAAGGTGTCTTGAATACACATAGTGACGCCGTTTACAGCCAAACTTAGCAACCAAACTGCCTTCAAAGTGTTCTTTTAATTCCAGTGACCTATATGTTGTCTTTTTTTTTCCTTTTTTATCTAGAAGTGGGTTTTCTAGGGTGTTTCATATGTGAGATTTTCATATCATGTCTCTGTGACAATCATTCATTCTTTTTCAGGTACTGTTGTGGGAAAATAAAAACTACTAAACTACTATTACAACTACTAAAGTATTTGGATGAACTTGACTGGCAACAGTACTCAGAGACTCCACTCCTGTAAGAATCCAGTTCTTGTTTTTGCTGCAGCCTCAATTTCACTTTGGCTGCTTTGACAAAGATCAGAGGCTTGAGTATTTCAGCAATTCACATTTTGATTGCTGACTGCAACATAAAAAACTCTGACAGAAAGCTCATTTGTTAAAGAATCTTGTCGTCAAAGCCGATGATGTGAGGCTTTGAAGTATAACAGCTCTCCAACCCATCCAACAGCTGACCTCTAATCATGGCTCTCCTTCTGTCTCTCTCTCTCTGTATTTCATTGAATTGCAGAGTGAATCTGATTTGCAGCTGCACAACTGGCTTCTTCCCAGCAGTCTTGCAACTTTTCCTAGATTTTCTGGTTCACCAGCGTTGCATTTGGGCATAAAATATCTGTTTCATGGCTGTTTGATCAGGGTTTTTCCTATTTTACAAAACAAATATCGTATTACAAGTTGTCAAGGAGTGAAACACCCACATTCACTTAGTGGTTTTATTTCAAAGGTCTGTTTTTAAATTTGACATCAGAAGAAGACCTGCAAACTTTCTGTATTAGAACTTCTCACTGAACATGCCTCACACAAACATACACTCTCATGGCCTTTAGCGGCGAGCTTGCACATCGCAAACACCTTGTCACACCGTCTCCTTCCACACTCAGAAGAGAACAAAACTCATACAAAACACCAGAGCCAGTGTTTTGTTTGTCTGTGTGTTGTGGGCTCCTAGAAACTAGAAACATGGCAGTGCAACATGGTGAACTACATTTCAGATCCTGGACTTTTTCACTTGAGTAAAGAAGTTGAATCAGTACTTCTAAATTTACCGGTCTTTATTTACACATGTATCTATATTTCTGTGTATACTTTTGCCCCCTCTGCTGCTGTGTGACTGACAGATTAAATGAAGCTAAAAACTGTAGGCTTCAGCAAAGATAGGGTAAAGTGGAGAGGACAAATGAGAACGTGCATGTAGGGCTGGGCAGTGTAAAGATATTAGATCGTATCAAGTTATAAGAATCGATATGATTTCATTTTCTGAACTTACCAAACTGTTGGCATGTATTTGAGTTTGTCCACATCCCTACTTTATCCCTACTTTATATACTATGGGGTAGTTTAAACTACAGCAATGCATCATATTCTATAAGATCATCACTATTTGAAAATTTATTTTATTATTTTAGAGAAAACATACGTATTGAGATATATATTGTGACAGTGCCCAAAAATATCAAGATTGCCATATTGCCCAACTCTACATACATCACTTGGTTAAATTAAGCCAACATAATAGGAATAAAATACAATAAAATAAATTAAAAAATAAAATAGAAATATCTCAAATTTATGCACAAAATGCACTGAGGTGAAGGGGACTATTTCATTATTATTAGCATAAAAACAAATCTTTGGATGAAGAGATTAACATATGTCTGAAAAGGTCTGCAGACATTTACTGTTTTTGAAACGGATGGTTTGTACAGAAGATGGCTTTACATCTGAGAAGTTGTTTGTGATATTTGGTCATTAAAGAAAAGATGTGACAAAACAGCATTACAGTGAGGTACTACAGTCCTGCACAGATGCCCTGGTCTACAAATCTTGTTCTCCAGCTGTAAGAAAAAAAGTTTGCTTGGTACAGACCCCAACAAATGACACACTGTCATGATTTTATGTTTAAATTAACATTGCAATGAAAAAAAATGGTCATTGCCACAAACTGCGTATCGTACAGCATTCAAAATATCTGTCAAAAATAACTGCAATATGATTTTATTGCCATATCATGCAGCTCTAATAGGAGGCTACTGAAGAAACTTTTCAAATGTTTTCCATTGATGTCGTAAAATAGATTGTCCTAGAGTAACCAACCGCAACTCTATTACACAAAGGTTGGCAGAGTAAATGTTTTTATTCGTCCGTGAAGTCCGTCTCCTGCCTGCTAAGTTTGGTTTTATTCTCTGACGAGTAGCTGGAACGGCAGAAAGCTGTAAATCATTTTAACATCAACTCTGTGACGATTATTTTTAATTTTCATTCCTTTATGATGCATCACTTGCTGGAGAGTCAACACACTGTATATAAATATATAATTTCCATGTTTTAGTCAGTCAGTCAACCATGTTTAGTTATGGTGTTGATCACAGTGAGTACGGAGCAGCCTGCCCACCATCATCGTTTCACACTGGAGCCAAAATAACCTCAATGCCTTTTAACTGGAGTAACGTCTGTCAAATGAAAGAGTTGTTATACTGATTGCATTGAAATTCAGTGTTGCAGTGCAATGTTTTATGGTGTTCTTCTCATAATATGGTACTGTTTTTTCTTTTACCAAACTTTTCCCTTGTTTCTGATTGTCCTCTCAAGATTTAATTCACATGGATGGCTCTGCTTGTGAAGTACAAGTGTGATTGATGCTGTGGGCCAACACTTCACAAACCGGAGGATCAGCAGCAGGAAAAGAGCTCCCGACTCCAGACTCTGCTACGCTCCTGAATGGCTCGTCTGTCTGTGTCTTTGGCTGCAGACGCCATCAGATGTTTGCATGGCCGTCAGATTCTTTTAGACACTTACAAACACAAGGATGTTTGTTGAGTGGTTAGATGTAGTGTGTGCATCGCATACATTATCAGAAAATTCCTGTTTTCTTGGGCTTTTGTTTTCTTTTATTGTTTCACCTTCAACTTAAAGCTCAACAGGCAAAAGTGTAGTTCATTTATAAACTGCGTTTATTTTTAAAGGCACGAATAGTGACTGTTTGTGATAGGAATTCATTTCCGGTATTGGTTGCAATGTTTGCACAGGAGAAAATATATAAAGATTCTTGTGCAAACAGTAGAAAGAATGTATAAATTTACATAATTTGAAGCAGACTAAAATAACTCAAAAATTATATGGTCAATTTCTTCTTTCCTCTCCTCTCAGCCACAGAGGCACAGCTGACCTCATCAAAGCTCTCGAGTCAGTGAGAGAAGTGTTTGTAGAGTTTGGAGGATTTTAAAAATCTACTCAACTCTCTCTGCTCCACACCTGTTATTTGTGTGTGTGTGTGTGTGTGTGTGTGTGCATGTGTTGATGCTTGTGTGTGTGCACGTGTAGCGCTACCACAGGTGCATTCAGGTCAAAGCACTGATGCACAGATGTTCAGAGAAAGGGGTCAGGGGCAGAAGAATGACTCGACATTTGGCCCCTTTGCATCCCACATTTCCATTAAGACGAGGGACCGTTTGTTCCACGACTCGATCAGTGACGTGATTAAAATGCAAATCTTACATTTTCTACTCAACAACAAAGATTTCTAAAGGAGCGGTCGCATTATGTTTGTGTTCAAGAAATTTGCTCACACTCCTCCTGGAAAAAGGATGTGATGTCATGTTTCTGATACAGGTAATATATAAATACTACAGCACAGTGTGCTCATTCAAAGCTGAACAAAGGTAAATTCTGACCTTTGATATGTCGGACCATAGTGTAGATCACAGCCAAACAGGAAATGTAACATAAACATGACCATAAGAATGTATCTATGGTGCAAAATCATTCACACTCTGTCCCTCTGTCAGCTTCTCTTTATACGCAGAGCAACCAGTAAGATTTTGTAGTACAGCGACAGGTGCATGATCCCTCACCGGCCTCCCACCAGCAAGCATCCTGTGGTCCTTGAAAAGCACAACCAAGCCACAAGTACCACTGCCAGAAATCACAGACTACTGGTTTGTCTCTGCACCACCAATATGTTTAACTCCCAACTCATCCAATACAGCAGCTTGGTCAGTGGTCAGTTCAAGCTAAGATGCTGTAAGTTGCCCCTGCTACATTATTTTCATAGTCCATTAATATGTTAATTATGTTGGTGAAAATGTTGATCATTGTTTCCTAAAGCCCAAGCTGACATCCTCAAATGATTTATGCACGAGTCAAAGAAAAAAAAAGTTCACATTTAAGTGGCTGAAATCAGAATTTTTTTTAACTTTTTTTCTTAGAAACCCAAACCAATTAATCAACTATCAAAATAGTTGGTGACTAATTTAATCAATCAATCAATTAATTAATCAATTGTTGCAGCCCCAATTATGTTAGCAATAATAAATATGTATCATCCACATAGACTTTCAAAATAATTGCACACCAACCACTCTGTTAGGTCTGGGAAACAAAAACATCTTGGGTAAGTTTAGGAAAATAACACGGTTTGGGTTAAATTAAGCAACATAATTATATGTAACATATGTAATATCCCACCTCCTCCACACATGGAGTTTCTCGCTCTTTATGGTACGTCACCTGACTTTGAGGGCCCTTTAAACATAACAATAGAGGCGTGCATCCAGAAATGATGCTACAGGGATACCTAAAGTGCCATAGTCTGAAGCATACTGACCAAGTTGCTGTCACACAACTATCAGCAGCATCACAATCTGCAGCCTTCAACAGTACAGTAATGTTGAAACACTCTCAGGCAGAGCCACAACAAAACCTGAATACAATAAGCTTCATGAAGGCAGTTCGTGCTGCTACAGGCACATTATAAAATGACAACCCAGTGTAGAAAGGAGAAGACTGAGAGGGGAAAATCTGTGATGGTATTTCAACCTGGATTTTTCATGAAAGCCAACACTGAAACGCAACAACAGGTATGACGAATACAGCACCTCTAAATCAATCCTGCATGACAGAGATCGTTGGCTTGTAAGGCGAAAAAAAATATGGTGCTATTTATGAGCGAACACTGCTTTGGGTTCATACCATAAAAAGCAACCGCAACACCAGTTTGACTCGCTCTCATTGTTTTTTCTCTTTATCTCTTGGATCATTTTCAGAGCGCAGCTCATTGAATACAACGCGTCTGTCTGTAAAATTACTAATCCTGACTGGCTGTCTGACCGGCATATCTCAGAGGAGAGAGTGCTGCCGGTTTATTCAGAGCAAAATGTTTCATTACACAAGAAAGCGGGTAGGGGTCTTCATTAACAGAGACAGAAGGATTTGTTTTACAGGATTACCTCATTTGCATTATTTTAATTACAGCACAGACCCACAAAGCCACCTGGTTTGGGAAGATAAAGGGGGAAAAGCAGAGAAAGTGAGGCTGATTAGGCCAGGATTCAGGATTTGTGAATATATTAAATGAGATTTGGGGCGAGATGCAGGGAGGTCGTGTTCAAAGCAAGACAGGAAGACTCTGGGGTCTCACATCTGGCTACAAAGGCAGTCATGACTGAGAGACTTTTTTTATTATTACATGGGAACAGAAAAGTTTTGGCTCAGGATCTTATATTACCTGATACCTGTGGAAGTCCAGACTTGATTTGAAGCCAGTGAGGTGACACAGCTTCTAATTTAAGAATACTGTCATGTTAGGAAAGGTGTCTGTCTGTGTGTGTGTGTGTGTGTGTGTGTGTGTGTGTGTGTGTGTGTGTGTGTGTGTGTGTGTGTGTGTGTGTGTGCGTGTGTGTGTGCGTAGTAAACAATGCTGCCACTGGATTTTTTCATGCTGTGTAAATAAAGCAAAAACCAAATGCACCTGACTGAGGATGGCAATTCCACACTGCAATAATCAGTAAACACAGGGGCTGATAGTGACACACAGAAGCTCGTTAGACTTACAGCGACACGCTTCCTGGCACAACGCGGCCCTTACATAACATTAGGAGGTATAGTACAAAAATAATATATGACAAGTAGAAATGATACACAAGAATATCTACTCGAGAAGTCACTCTAAAAAAAAAAAAAAAGAATAGATGCACAGAGAGAGGACGAACATAAAATCTATTCTCTGTACATGGTTTACTTATGTGCTCTGTGACATGATGCTCCAAAGCGCATTTTATTGTCAGTTATGTTGTGTATAAACTCACCTATTGCTGTAGTGGGAAGAAGACGCTCAAATGGAAAGCAGTATAATTTAAATCAGTCCCTACTTTCAGTATAGGACAGGCCAGCGAATCAAAATGTCTTGTTTAATCATATCTTTTGGCACGGGCAGTCCATGACAAAAAAAAAAAAAAAAACAGGGTTGAGAGGCACAGCAGGCATCCACATTTATGTGGACGAACACATAATTTTTATTTTTTATTACTTTTTAATGTGTGGCTGGATCAAACTTGACTCCAAGAATCTTTAGACATTTTGGGAAATATGCTAATTAAAAGCTGTTACCACTCTCATTTCTGTCCATCAAATATGAAGCTGAAACCAGCAGCAAGTTTTCTTTAAAATAAAAAAAAAATGTCTACCAGCACCTTTAAAGCTGACTAATTAAAGCTTTATTTCTCACTTGTTTAATCCATACAAAAATGTGGAAAACAACAAGTTCTTAGCAGTTACATGCTGGACTTTTTCCTAGACCAGCCAGTGATTTCCTGCAGTCAGTGGCCTTGTTTCCACTGCATACTATGGCTCGACTCGACTTAACTCTTAGTCACACTTTTGGTTCCAGGTACTTGCCTTGATTTCGTTTTCCACTGCAGCTGGTACCACCCTTAGTGTGGGCACGATCCTTAGCTGACCAGGTGAAACTGCTGTGGCATCTTCTTAAACTTGACCACAGTTTACCTTAGTGGCAAGCTATCATGTGTAGTTGTCCATCAGATAAAAATATTTTAGGCCAAAATGTCCAGTGGTAAATATGCCAGATCTGCAATATAAACTATCTGAAAACAAAACAACATATTTAGAAATGATCTAATCAGATTACTTGTAATTATTTTCTATTTATTATTGTAAGTTTGCTGCACATTGACTGAATTTAAAAGAGTCCAGTGTAAACCCTGAACGTGACACAAACACACAGAGACAAGGGGGGATATCCTTTCCTTTTGAGATATTTAATCTAACACCAGGCAGAGTAACATCGTGGGCTGATATTTTTTTAACTCTGGATCAAGTGAATATACAAAATTCTCTCTGACCAATCGGTGGTCTGCAGTCTTTTCTTTACGCCGTTTACTATTGGCTCAGCTCGCCTGGAACCTCGACTGAGGTGATATCAAAAAAAGGACCAGGTACTATCCACAGCCAATGGAAAACCAAAAAAAGAATGGTTAGGTGGTAAGTCGAGCTGAGTTGAGCCGAGCCGTGCAGTGGATATGGCACCCGATTGTTGCCTGACAAGTCAAGCAAGTAGCTCCACATAAAACCACAACTTCGAACTTGTAACAAATCCCTCTTTGACCCTCACACTTCCTGACAGTAAAAATAACACAAAGCTCCGTCTGTTCGCAGCATACACTGCATTCGTTTACATGGAAATCAACCTGCTTTCATTTCATTCTTGTTAAGTTGACTGACTGGAGGTATAACGTTGCATGACATTGGTTATGATACATGTAAGAGCGTCCTCACCGCAGCTCTTTGCCATCTCTTTCTGCCCAGCGGGTTCTGGATCAGCCTCAAACCACTCAGAGGAAGTGTTTTGGGCACAGCTGCTCCCAATACTGCGCTTTGGTTTCGACAAAAACATCATAATGTTAAGGAAAATCAACATCCATCCTCTCTCATCGTCTCCACAGAGAGCATAACAAACAAGTCAGTTAGAAAGCTCATTTATGGACTACTATGACTTATCTGTGACATACTGATGAACTCTGAATCATCCACAAGTCTGCAGTTTATAACTATCAACAGTCAATAATCAGAACAATAGAACCATTGAAAATGACCCTCTTCAGTGCATCTGTTATAAAAGTACAGAGGAGAGATTCTGACTGACTAACCTGATTTTCTTTCTTGGTGACCATGGCGCCTTGGTGATCATCCCATGGTGAAAACAGAAATCATTTTAGACGTAAACAACCTCTCAGTTCCCAGCTGACTTGAACTAGCTGGCAGCATCAGAGCTTCGGTTTCAGAGTCTCTGGGCATCCGTCCATCTGCAGACAGGAAACGCTCCGGGGACAAACGAGCAAGACCCACTTCTTCTTAATGCATGACAGACCCCTGTGCTTCACACGGCCATGAAAGGAGGACGGAGAAAAAAAAAAAAAACTCAGAAAGAAATGGATCAAAAAGGCAGAAAGGCTCACATTGTTCAGGACAGACACAGACACAGCTGTTCATCATGTTGACCTATGTGACCTTAAAACCTTTACTGCATTATGACCTTTCATAAAAATATTATTTGCTTTATATCGTCTTTGAACAAAGCTCAAAGCTCTCACTGGGCCATTTTCTCTGCTTAATACTTTTATCTTCATTCATGCATCTGTAGTGATTATTATCAGAAGTATAAGAAATAATAAGTGCAAAATCTTAATTTAACCTTCAAATAAGTTTTCAGTGGTGATCCGGCCAAGAAGGCAGCAAAAATCTAGCTAAGTGTCATAAATTAATGCAATTTTTGCAAAAACACTGAACAATATGCTCAATGACATTTAGAATTCTGCACAGACCTTTGTACTGTTTTTAGGACAACCTTGTCTACCTCGGCCATTTTTATTTTTTCTCCCTTATTTTTTGATTCCTTGAGTTTCC
Source organism: Lutjanus erythropterus (assembly GCF_056507025.1). Taxonomy (NCBI): domain Eukaryota; kingdom Metazoa; phylum Chordata; class Actinopteri; order Lutjaniformes; family Lutjanidae; genus Lutjanus; species Lutjanus erythropterus. The sequence continues at coordinate 37,366,446 of NC_139323.1, forward strand.
AGTATATTTTTTAAAGAGAATAGTTGGTGGCACCAGTGGACTAAGAATTTCATTACATAACTTTATTTCTACATGTGACAATAACACCTTTGTATCCTTGCACATTTTTTGGTCTAGGTTATATTTTGCACAGCCATCATCTTCATTTTAAACACCTACATCTGACATATATTTCACTGTAAATTCTTATATACATATATATATATATACATATATATATATATATATATATATATATATATATATATATATATATATATATATATATATATATATATATATATGTGTGTATATACACAATCTACATACATATATATAAAATCTTATATGTATGATTCTTGACTTTTCCGGTACTTGTTTTATTTCTTCTCTTACCATGTTAATTGTGACTGTCGTGCACCAAAAATTCAAAGCAAATTCCTTGTATGTGAACATATGTGGCAATAAACCAACTTCTGACTCTGAACTCTCAGCACATTTTTGCCCTTGTTTCTCAAAATAAAATACAATAACCATTCATGCAGTGCTTTTACTTTGAGGTTTGCTTAGAGAAAAAAAATTACACGATTATTGCAAGATTATTTACTCCATGCTTGTTTAATTCAGTATTATGCTTTGGGCATGACACAAATCTAAAAGAAAAATACACAATCGACAAATCTGCTGGCTGAAATCTGAACACACTGAAAGCAGTAGAATTGTTTGGGTTATTCGTGGCTGGCAGTCACTCTTACAACAGATGAACATGCAGTAGTCTGTGTGAATGTGGAAGTCATTCAGTCTAAACACACCAGTCTGATAATTGGTTACTACACATTCTGTGGGCGAAAAAATAAGATTTAAGTACTGCCTCTGCCAGCTTCCACAGTCTGGATGGGAAAGAACTGTTTAAATCTACTAGCTAATTGCATCCTAATCAGAAGAAATGCATAGAGATCGGAAACACATGACAAATTTAAAACTGAAATCTCAGCCAGGAAAATTTATAGTAGGCTAGCAAGATGGTGGCGGCTCACCATCTGTGGACTGGTCACTCGCTCTTTTGTAGTTCCCGGTTAATCCTTTGCAGAACATGATCAAAACATGTGGATCTAATAGAGATTTATGCAAGTAAATTTTATCCATGGAGCAGAAACTTATGGCTTCTAGGCGTGCTCCCATCGCTCAATTTGGTAGAGCATTTCCCCAATGTACTGTCTTCTGCAGCAGTTCCTGGTTCGATTCCCACCTGTGGCCCATTTGCTGCATGTCATTCCCAAAGACCAAAAAAATAATCTTAAAAAAAGAAAAGAAAAGAAACTTATGGCTTCTACTTTACATCCCACTGACATACGATGCCTGTATTTTCAACATGTAACCAGTTCTATGAAATGTCAGATTTTTTTGGCAAATCATTTGTAACTGAAAGAAAATTTAAAATGTCAGAAAACTGGTGAATGTGATAAGCTCTCCTAAATCAGTCATACAAACCACAAATAAGTTTCTATGAGTGGCATGAAGCCAACTGTCTCAAATCTTAAAAAACACTCATGACGCTAATAATGTACATTTAAATAAAAATAATCTTCGAACTCCAGGCCCCTCACAGGTTCACATATTCAGGCCCTATAGGCTACTTTTAATATTTCTCCCACACTGTCTCACCTGTGTTTGATAACATCATTAAAGATCGATCGATTGATAACAGGTGTAGGCATATACCAAATTTCATGGCAGCTAATCCAGCAGCTGTTAAATTATTTCAGTGTGGTCTGAAGTGGTGGATTTACCGACTCACAGACTGACAAACCGACGCTGCCATAAAGCCATGCTGCTAAAGCTGTGGGAAAGATCATATCAAAGCAGCTGAAGTAAACTAAAATCAGATTTGAGCCATTCATACAGAAACATCTCTCTCTTGGTACTTTATCTCAGAAAGGATGAAGTTTTAACTAGTGCCTAACAATCCATGTAATAGTCAATAAAAGAGCAGTGGCACGGGCAAAATGTAGTCTGCACAAACATGAAAAAACAGAAAAAAAAACAAAAAAAAACAGAGCGGGAGATGGATCTGATTACAACTGGAATTTAGATCCACTGGCTATGAAGAGATACTATGTCATAATTACAGGGAACAAGCCCCAAACATCAATAAAAAGAAAAAAACATGAAGACGCAACTCCTTCACTGCCAGATAAGACCAAACCGATAATTTCACACAGGAGAACTGTGCTGCTAACCCTATTGGGTTTTAATTAGCTGCAGCAGTGCCCATCACTACACACATCAATATGATCTCCGCTGGAGATGGTGAGCAACAGCATCCAATAAAGAAGAAGAAAGGGATAGAGATGGAAAAATAAAGTATTAGGGAGCACGCTCTACTCCTCTGCTACCATCAATTTTTATGAATACATTTGCTTCATGTATGTCTATGTGTGTCTGAGCAGGGAGGCGGGGGGTTGGGGTGGGGCTTTAAAGCAGGCACCATACAGTTACCATGGCAACGTGAGTCTTTGAAGTTTTTTTGCCCCCTTTTTACAGCTGGATATAACAACCAGATCTGCTCCGTTCTCCCCCCTCGGTTTTCCTCCCACCCTCTCCCTGTCTCACCCTCTCTCCCTCTCACTCTTTCACTCCCTTTGCAACATCAGAATTTTCTCTTTGAAGACTTAAGCCGATTCCAAGTCAAACCCAATGCTATTTCTGGCTCTATTCAACACTGGGGCTGTGGCTTTGTGCAGTGCTGTGTTTGACATCTGTGTGAGTGTGTGTGAGACAGAAAAAAAAAAATGACTCAGTGTGTGGAAAACCAGGAGCGATAGGTATACGTGTGAGTGTTTGCAGCACAACAAACATAAGCAAACAGTCTGATTACAAAGCCGCCCGCTGCTGGTCGAGGCCGATAATGAGATATGTTGTTTCATATGTTTGAGTATGTGTGTGCGAGTGTGTGTTTCATGCAAGTACAGACACAGACCGTAAAAAAAAAGGAGATATCAAAAGAGAAGGAGGGGAGAGAGGAGGGGACGAAAGGAGAGGGACGGCGGGAGGAAAGGAGATGAAAGGAGCAGAGTGGGGGAGGAGAGGAAGAGGAGAGAGACAGGAAGAGGAAGACGGGAGGAGGTGAAGCACTGAAACTTGCCATGTTGTGTCATCATGTCTCCAATTCTGTGTGTCATACAGATAAAGATAAAATATTAATCCAAACATCCACACACAGCTCACGCCGAACTCCACACCCACAGATCTGTGATTTTCAAAGCTTGGTGTCAATCCTAGATGCTTAAATGGGGCTCAGTTTTATTCTGAAAACAGTTTGGTGTGCACAGTAAACAACACTAATATATATATGAAGCATAGAGCTGATAAAATTAATTGCTTTCTTGCTAAGAGTTAGATGAGAAGATTGGGCATCATGCAAAAACATTTTCATATTCTTATCTTAAATTTCTTGTACAAAAGGCTCTTACAAACATGCCGTGTCAGATTCAGCAAAAGCTCCTAACCTCAGATACCTTTATGAATGATCTGCCTGTGTGCATTCAAGTGCACGTACATGAGACTTGTGAATTAGCATAATTAACACCCCAATATGGCATATATCAGGACGCGTTCACTCGAGAAAACAGCATCAAAGAGTCAAAAGAAATACTTTATGAGTTTGGAAATTTAAGTTCTGCTTTCAGAGATCAATAATGGAAAATCCATCATTTTAACAGCATCAGTAGTGGAATTAAGAGACCTGCTGAAGCAGAGCAATGGGGAAAAACCAGTCCTGTTAATGCTGAGTTACCTGCAGGTCGGACTGTCACTGAAATAAAGAAGAAATAGTTTGATATGAAAATAACCTTAAAAAAAAAAGTCCCACCACAGCAAGGCTATATGACTGCGACAGAAGGTGAAGTGGGATAATAATGATAATAATGGAGGATGTTTGCCAAGACAGTGACTTCATAAAGGTGCACGTGAAGATACACATCCAAAACACCAGTCAGTAGTAGGTAATAATACATCATTAATTCATGATGATAGGGTTTATATCTAAACTTAGAATTATATTATAATTTAAAATGCAAAACAAACAGATCACGTCAACATAATTTTGAAGTGTAATTTATTTTTCAAACTCAAAACATCTTCAAACTAATGAAATACACAGTCATTTGTGAAAAACTTTGGTGTGGAGGTTTGGACCACTCCTAAATTGTGTTTGTATCTAAGAAACACTGGTAAATGCAAAAAGCTTTCAGTTAAAGAACAAATCTGTTTGTAGTGGTTGTGGCCCACTGATTCCATGTTTACTCATTTACTCACACTAAATATGAGCCAGCCAGTGATTGGTTAGCTTAACTTAAACAGTAAGCCTGGCAATGTCCAAAGATAAATCCGCCTAAATGCACCTGTAAAGCTCACTCATAGACCTTTTTCACAGCAGCCATATTGGCAAGAAATAGTAGGGTAAATGCAGGTAATGATAGTCATTAAGGTTTCATTCCACTGGTGCTGTTATTGTGCATGTTCACTAAAAAGGCTCTGCTACACTAAATAAAACAGGACCTTAATTAGTATCATTGTAAAAACCTGCATTTATCATACTGAGGCCTTGTCTACTAACCTGACATGCCAGATGGTTTGCTACACTGAACCATGTGGGAAATCATCCAAAGAAACTGTTTGGAAAAGGGCAGGCACTTTCAAAAAAAAAAAAAAAAGACTTGGCAGGTGACTGGACTAACCACTTGTATTTTTTCCATCTCTACAATTTTTCCATTGTTAAAAGCCTTCAGTGCTGTTTTTTTTCCATTCTTCTTTCAATGAAGAAATACTCTCCAGTTCTGAAGTAACTGCAGAATATATGCTAACCTCTTCAGGAGCTGCCATTGTTTGTTTTAGACGAGTCGCTTCCGTGGATGTTTCTCAATGTCATCACACCTAAAAACCATGGTCATAGCTGCCAGTAGTCCCTCCTAGGTTGCACAAAACGACTAACTCAAAGCCTGGCAAGATGGATTCTCACGTGATCTCGCGAATCCAGCTGCCTCGCAATGTAACCAGTCCACACATACACAGATATTTTTTACAAACAGTGTTTTAAAACCAAAATGATCTCTGTCAGGACGGGTACTTTGGCACCGTTTCAGGAAAAATCTCTGTAACATGCCTGAAAAACACATATCACATAAGAATTCACCTCCACAGATTGATGAGGCACAGAAACGTGAGTGCTGTTCACAGTATCCTCCCGGATAATGTTAGTTTTACATTTACGTTTATATTTTTTTATTTTCAACAGCATGTGTTTTTGTCTTTTTTCCATCATAGTACTTTATATCTATTCTGTCAATGTACAGACTTAAATACTTTGCACTGGCATCCTGCATCATCCTGTCGGGATTTATTTCAGAATAACAACCTGCTCTCTGTACATTGTCCTTTACATATTATATCATTGAATATCAGCTGACATATTGATATATTGAATTTTTTACTCCCTAATATCTGCATTGGCCCCAAAAACGCAGTATGGGTCAGGCTTTAATAATGTCTTAATTAGATTTAAAGGTATTGATAGGCAGAAACATGCTCATTTCCAGCCTTTGTGCAAAGCTACGCTTACTATCAGCTGGCTGTAGCTTCTCCTATTTACTGTACAGACATGACAGTTATTTATCTTCTCATCTGACGCTCAGCAAGAAAGCGAAAAAGCCTGTTTCCCAAGATGTCGGACTGCTCCTTTTAGAAATACACAGGACAGTGCTGCTGCAGTCCCTTTGAATGCTGCAAAGACGTCCATTCACACCTTTATCACCAGGAAATGGGAGAACGATCATAATCACACATCTGATCTCAACGGTGATTCTGCACAGTGGAGTTGAAAGAGACCTTGAGCCTAATGTGCACAACACACTCACCGCCTTTAATCCAAATCAGGACTTTTCCACAAAGGCAGTTTTGTTGAGGCTGCAGTACTGCGTCGGTCACAGTGTAAGAGGGAAGATAAAAGAAGGAGCATTTCTCAGAGCACAGCACTGTATGTCTCGCTGCCTACAGTCTCCCTCAAACCATTTCTTCCATTAATTTACTAAAATGGATGACTTTTGTTGCCACAGAATTACAGCAGAGTTCCACCCCAAACAAGAATTCCCATTAGGATATCTTTCTTTAAAAATTAAAGGACAGGCTGATGTTGGAGTCCAGCTACAGTTTCAACATCATCACTGACTCAAGTCTTGTTTCTCTTGTCTCTAACTCTTAGGTTAGTTTACTTCATGTTCAAAAACTCTGATTTAAGTGTCCAAAGATCAGAGGAACGACACGAGGCTGCATTCAATTTTAGGGTGGACTTTCTCTTTGATGGCACTAGTGCATTCCTTCGCCATGACAAGAAGTATTATACTGTTAAATCTCCTGCAGAGTTTGGCCTGCCCACCATACAATTAGTCTTTCTTTAAACATTGACATCACTGTCATAGTCCACATGTCGTCTCACTGGGTGGTCACTCTATCATACTGGTATCGTTTATTGTACAGTACGAGCAGATTAATGAGACGAAAATGAAAAGGAATTTGTTTTTTGACACATTTACACTGCATGATAAGTATTTAGTGTAAAATGCTTGATGCCTATAAAGTGTCTATATGTTTTATTGTTCTTATCTTTATTAGACACTTGATTGTTTATTCTATTTAATGGCTGAAAAATGCCTGCTGCAGTTTACACACTGACATCTTCAAAATGCTTATTTTGTCTGATCAAGAGACTAAAAACCCAAAAATACTGATGCAAAATTAGTGATGTTATGTTCACAAATAATCCAAATCTTTTCTAAGGCCTGAGATCTGAGTCTTACATGGAGGCAGCCATTTTTTGTCTTTCTATCTATTTTTTATTGTTCTAGAAATAGCAAGATCTTTTCACTGAGAAAAGCCTTCAGTTAAATGTTGCATGGCAATGCAGTTTTACTTACATGACACATTTCATACAGAGGATAAATTCGCTGACAAATCAGAGAGATATGCCGTCACGTGCCCGAATGTTAATGCAGATCATCGACATTAAGTCTGGCAATACAAATAATTTAGAAATAAACAGGGTTCTACTTGTCCAGGTTCAATTTTTACTTGTCTTATACAAATCGGTTTATCTGTTAGTAGTTACCAAATAGCAACAAAGATTTCAGTTAATTGTCATGCTTAATCTAGGGCTGCAATGTCTACAAAATGTCAGAAAATAGTGAAAATGTCCATCCAAGTTTTGCAAAGCACAGGGTGATGTCTTTAAATGTCTCATTTATTTAGTCTAAAACCCAGATATTCCATTTAATATGATTACTAATCAGAAAAATCAGAAAATCTACATATAGAAGAGGCTGAAAACAGCATTTTCTGGCATTCTACATGAAAATTACGTTAACGATTAATCGATTATCAAAACAGTTTTAGCATTTTACTTGCCAGTAAGTGTGCAAGGCTTACTGTTGAGGCCTGTGATTGATAGTGCCTCTGTCCTGTGCTGCTTTTGAATCATGCAAAATATTATTAATATTCCATTCTTTTTTTTGTCGACGTTTTTACATCACTGCAGAAGTCTTGAACAATTGGGTAGTTTGACAATTAAATAAGGTCTGTTTAATTTCGACATTTGATACGAAAGTCAAGTACACTAGCTTAAACTGCTTTTTATGCTGTTCATATGGGCCTATTGTTCTCTAGCAACAGCAAACAGCTCTCTTGCAAATCCTCCACAGTAATTTTCACACAGTTCAAGCCTCGTACTTTCTGCAAAAACCTGAGAACTGTTCACATACTGTAAAAATGTGAAACTTCATCACCCATGTTAGGTCTTAAATATCTAGCTCCTGATCTGCACATAATTAAAAAAATCTTACTTTTTTTTTTTTTGCTTCTATGCAGAATATGCTGTGTTTTTGCATGTGATGTTGGCTTGGAAACTTGTATGTATGCAATTAATTGATTTGTTCCCTCATTTCAGGGTCATCTAGTATCACCGGGTCCCCAGATCCAGGGTCCTGGCCGACTTCCCCCTGTTGCCTCAGGCCAGGAGGGGCCCCGGCGCGGAGAGAGATCTTAGACTTTAAGGCTGAGTGGAACCAGACTCTGGGTTTTGTTGGAAAGGAGTTGAAGTGGAGAGGGGGAGTGAATAAAGAGTGGCAGGCCTTGCCCTTGGAACCCCACCACTAACGCACACAGATGGAAAGAATTAGACCTCCATTCCAGCACAAAGATGGATGGATTATTAGATAGAGTCTGTGTGAAGAGGGAAGAGAGGGAAGAAGAAAAGAAAGGGGAAGGAGTGTGGGGTTGGAGATTAAGAGGAGAGGAGACGAATGATTCGAGAGAATGCATTTAATAAAAATCTAACAAAAACAGTCAATAGAATTTTGCTTACCATTAAAGCATTATCAAACCATTATTTTGAAAGGGGTCAGTGTTTATAGGTAATGATGATAAACTGTGTCTTTTAATTAAAATATAACTGTATTTACTCAATGCTATACATCCATCTTCTTTAAGTTGTTGTTGTTCTACTTTTGCTGCTACTATCTTTGCAACCTGTGTGCAGCATGCATAGTATACTGTAAAAAAATCAAGCTTTGGACACTGTCAACAAAAAAAATAGCCCAAAATATTGTGTGAACTATCCCTTTAATAATCATGTCGCTATAACTAAGTTGGGAAAGGTGATAGCAGAACAGCTATAACAGTCTGGGAGGTTCAGAAAATTTCATGTCTTTACTGTAATGCAGCCTCATATCACAATATAACAATATCCAAAATCTAAGACGGTATTGAGTCTCATATCATGATATCAATGTAATATCTGTGTATTATTGATATGTTGCTGAGCCCTACTTCATAACTTATGAATGTTTAAATGAGCAAGTGTTTGCCAACAGGTTTGCAACATGAATTTAAATCTGTTAGCCTATTGCAATTCTAAGAGACCAAAAATTCTTGGATACATTTGCTCATGTGGTTTTCTGGAGAGGATTTAGTTCCTCTTAACTGCATGTCTAGTATATGCACATTGTTGAGGACATACAGTGATGTATGTTTTTTAAAACCTTGCAGAGATCTATACATACACATCCTTCTTTGTGCACATGCACCATTAATAGGTACGGTGCGTGCTGTAGGCTATTTATGTCCGTAATCCCACAACTAGGCTATTTATACATGAGCTCTGTGCACATAAATACACACACTTTACTTCCTAATGCCCCATGTCTCAAGATATCTATCTCTTAACCCCTAACAGAAGTTGGTTCACTGAAACTGGAGGGCTGCATTTAAAACCCACCCAATTTAACAATCTATGCGGTCTCTCAGGTCATTTAAATCTCATTAAGTTCTGTTAGGAGTGGAACCAGATCTTTATTTAGAGCGCTTGACTATAATCGTACAAACTCAAGACATTAATGACGAGTCGGTGCCATTACAGGCTAAGTGGGCTTATTATGATGTAACTTGAACGAATGAATGAGTAAATACCCTCAGTGCTAATGCTAAACATTCTGCTTGATTGTAATGATGATTTTAATGACTGTAATTCTAAAGTGGAACTTTTTAGTAAGTCTTGATTGAAGCCAAAGTGTTTCAGTGCTTCAACAAACAGAAAATCCTTAAAAGCTGTTCATGTTTGAACAGCTGAACAGTTCATGTCTGAAAAGTTCACGAGACAGTATTAAAGAAATAAATCAGTTATCGCAGGTTTAAAATGTCAATTATTATTATTTAGTATATTATTAGGTTGTTGATGTATAAAAATGGCCCTTGTGTCTGATACATTATGATATGGTACAGCATAATACTGATGCATTAATGTACAAAAAGCATTTGACAGCTGTAATATTCTGTAAAATATTGGATAATTTTACCTTCTTAGGTCTCAAACACTTATATCAATGAAATCATGTGAGAAGTTAAGAGGGGGAAAGATTTTTTCAATGAGACACAGGAAAAAAAATATTGGAAAAAACTGGTTTAACATAGCCAATAATCAAAAAGTATAACAAAATTCAAGCAGGAAACTAGTGATTATAAGCTAGATTTAGTAATTATAGATGTCACGTAAATGTATTGGAGTAAAAATATTTTATTTCTATTTAAAATGTAGCCAAAAATAAAGTAACATGAAATGGACATAATCAAGTATCAAGTACAAAATGTACTTTACTACAGAACTTGAGTAAATCTACTCAATTACTTTCCTCGACTTCTCATTTCTGTATGCTTATGTAACTACAGAGCCAGCAGGCAGTTAGCTTAGCTTGGCAGAACAGCTAGTTTGGCTCCATCAAAAGTTGGAAAAAGGTCTAAAGGAACCTCTATGCTGAGTTTTTGGAAGGGATCATGTGATCTCAGACCTGTGAGGCATGAATAGAGAGAAGGAATGTGGATCCATCTTTCACTCTATTGTTCTCCTCCCGTCTTTTCCGACCGTGCGGCCACACGAGTATCTGTCCGACAATGAAGAGGACTGTTAATGTTGAAAACAGCTGAAAGCTTTCGACCCGAACAATGAGTTTCAACTGTCAGAGACACAGCTCGTACAAGGCCGTGCTTCAGCACCTCAGCAGATAGTGTTACTCACAGGAAGTCGGGGATTAAATAATATGTACGCAGCCTCGTGTGATTGGTTTTTAGACACGCCAGCAGCACGGTTTTATTGGTGTCAGCCTACAGTCCTCCACTTTACTCCTGGACTGCTTTGAAATCATAAAGAGACATCTGTGGTCTTATTCCTCCAATACTTTGGCTTAATACCAGCAAAATTAAGGACTAATGAAGGAGTTTTCATCATCAGCTGTACTTTCTGTTTAGTTCTAATTAGCAAAATTTAGACATGCTAACTTGTAAAAGATTTGGTAATAATTAGTATCTGAGTATAAAGATGAGTGTTAAAATGAGATTTTAAAAGTTTCATATGTAAAAAGTTTATAGTTTTTCTTTGGAAGAGTATTAGGGATGGGAATAAGGGAGAAAAAAATAAAGACTAACCTCTAAACGTCAAGATTAAAGTCAAACTTTCAACATTAGAGCCAGGCATTAAATAATAGATGAAGATTTTTGAGAGAAAAGCTGAGAAGTCAAAATAGCACCTGCTATTTTTCAACTTCATTCTTGACATTTTACTTCTAAATCTTTGATGTTTTTTTTTTATCATGCCAGGCATTAATATAGAATTTTTACTTTATTCTCAATAGTTTGAATTTATTCCCGAAATTCACACTAAATAAAAAAAAAAAAAACTTTTTTCTTTTATGCCTGGCCCTATTACCATACTTCCATATTTTTCAGTTTCATTTTTACATGTTGCTTTAAATAAACTACTTCATGTCAGCTATTTTTTCCAATTAAGTTTAAACGAGCCAACAATTTATGGTCAAAAGGAAAACAAAAATTTAAATATACTTTGCTGGAGAAAACAATTTGCATGAACCAGGCAGATGACTTTAGTCCACATGACCTGTCCCAGCTGTGTCAAGGCCCCCGCAGGCAAATTAAACAAGGCGGTGATAGTTCACTTGACAGCGTTCAAAGGCTTCACTTCACTTCCTCTCTCCAAGGTCAGCGTGTCGCCGCACGGACAGCAGAGGTCAAGCGCCTGTCAGCCCCTCAACAAAAACAGCTCATGTTCTCCAACAATCACAGGCTTGTTGGAGGTTTCCAGCGCCGCCATGACGGAGCGAGAGGAGGGTGAAACTGTATCCGTCTCTCTGCCTCCTCGTCCCTCAACATATATCTGTATCCCCTTCCTCTCTGTCATCATATCGTCAGAAAGCGAGCCTTCAGTTGTAACATGCAGAAGTGCTATCATCCAGTATCCTCCATGAACAGAATCAGTATCTTTAAATCAGAGCACAGCAACGTGCAAAAATTTGAAATTTGTTTATAATTCAATTAATATAATTCAACGTATGCAGAATAGAAAGTTTTCAATAATAAATGTTTTCTGTGGTTAGTACCAGGAAGTTTCCAGAAAATGTCACAAGGAAAAATAAAACATTCACTAATTTTTCCTTGATAATTAATTTTCAAAACTGTTGAATGACTCAATTCATTGAGAATAGTTTTCCAGCATGGAGTCTTGCCTCAAATACTGTAGCCTAATGAAATTCGGGGTTATAAAACCTGAAACCAATATGAGTTTTCTAATACTAAACAGTAAAAACACCCATGAAGAAGTAGTTTTCAACAGTCAGCTGTATCATCAACAAAAAAAACATCCAACTTCAAGCCTCCTCCTGCTCCTCCCAGTAAACCCAGATGAAGCCAAAACCCACAACTGGAAACAATCAGGTTGTGAATCCTGCAGATCGCACCACTCCGCCCTGACTCACTGTTTACATGTTGTGTCCACACAGACCTCACGGTAAAGCCGATACATCTCACCCCTGATCGGACCCCTCTGCTTCATGCTGTACTTTTAAGACACCCATAATCCCTCTCGGCCATTCGCTGCACTCTACCTGTATCCATCATCTTCCACCCTTTATTCATCCTCCACTCTCTCATAAAGCCAAATGCGCACTCATTCTCTTCTTCAGCTTCTCCTTTACTTTTAAAGCCCATTACAGCCCATTACACCCTGAACTCAAGAGGCTTAACGGAGCTCCTTTAGCAGAGAGCGCCCTTGGGGCTCGACTGTCATCCGAGAGCGGGAGTGGTCATCCTCAGTTACACGGTCTGGTCGCAGGAAGTCGCCCCTCTGGCTTTGAACCAGAGAGATTTTAGCATCAGGGCAGGACACACCCATCCCCACTACAACACTTCACCCATCATTCACAGTTTGAGACCGACCTGTTTGTGTCTGTTTAGGAGTGGTGGAGACTGCTGAACTTTAAATACATTTACTCAACTGTATTGTAGTGTGTTTTTTTGTGCTGCAACCGTCATGGCAGCAGCACCGGTCGCCTGTCAGGCGCTGGCTGGCCGGTTGCCTGACGGTGTTCACAAACTAAGTTTGTGAATATTAAGAGAAACTTTTAATTGACCCTCATTGCCCCAAGGACAAATGTTCAACAACATTAAGACAAACAGCACAGAGTTAGAACCAACATGAAATCAATGGTGGTTAAGAATAGAAAATATAATTATATAAGGGAAGCTAAAATGTATATAATAGTAAAATTCAAAAGTCAAGCAACATACATAAATTCAAGCCGATAGTGCAGTACAGTCTAAAAGTTAAATGATAGTGAGTAAAGTCACAGCAAATATGTTTACAGTATTGTGCAAAGGTTTTAGGCAGGTGTGAAGAAATGCTATAAAGTATGAATGCTTTAAAAACTATAAAATGTAATTGTTTATTTTTAATCGATTTACAAATTGAGCGAACAGAAGAAAAATCTAAATCAAACCAATATTTGGTGTGACCTCCCTTTTCCTTCAAAACAGCATCAATTCTTCTAGGTACATTTGCACAAAGTCAGGGATTTTGTAGGTTCACAGTCAGGTGTTTGATTAACCAATTATACCACACAGCTGCTAATGATCATCAGTTTCATATGTAGGCTGAAACAGTCATTAACTGAAACAGAACAGCTGTGTAGGAGGTGGTGAGGAAGACAGTTCGATGTCACAGGTGGTTCTACTGCACCAGCAAGGTCTCTCCCAGGCAAAGATTTCAAAGCAGACTGGGGTTTCAAGATGTGCTGTTCAAGCTCTTTTGAAGAAGCACAAAGAAACAGGCAGCATTGAGGCCACGGAAACTTAGTGCAGCAGTTGAAAGACACATTATGCTTACTTCCCTTCAAAACCAGAAGATGTCCAGCTCAGAACCAGCAGAAACCAGTGGGACACAGGTGCACCCATCTACTCTCCAGAGAAGCCTGGCTAGAAGTGGTCTTCATGGAAGAATTGTGGCCAAAAAGCCATACCGCTGACGTGGAAACAAGGCCAAGTGACTCAACTATGCATGAAAACAGAGGAATTGAGGTGCAGAAAAATGACAGCAGGTGCTCTGGACTGATAAGTCAAAGTTTGAAATTTGATTGTAGCAGAAGGCAGACAATAGAGTGTCTGCAGGCAACAGTGAAGCATGGTGGAGGTTCCTTGCAAGTCTGGGGCTGCATTTCTATAAATGGAGTTGGGGATTTGGTCAGGATTAATGTGTCCTCAGTGCTGAGAAATACAGGCAGATGCTGGTCCATCAGTGAGGCATCTGATTGGCCCCAAATTTATTCTGCAGCAGAACAATGACCCCCAACGTACGGCCAGTGTCATTAGGAACTATCTTCAGCGTAAAGAAGAACAAGGAGTCCTGGAAGTGATGGTTTGACCCCCACAGAGCCCTGATCTCATCATCATGGAGTCTGTCTGGGATCATGAAGATACAGAAGGATCTGAGGCAGAAGAAGATCTGTGGTTGGTTCTCCAAGATGTTTGGAAGAACCGTGTACCTAGAAGAACTGATGTCATTTTGAAGGAAAAGGGTAATCACATCAAATATTGATTTGGTTTAGATTTTTCTTCTGTTGGCTCACTTTGCATTTTGTAAATTGATTTTAAAAAACATTTTTGAAAGCATTCTTACTTTACAGCATTTCTTCGCATCTGCCTAAAACTTTTGCACAGTACTGTGTGTGTGTGTGTGTGTGTGTGTGTGTGTGTGTGTGTGTGTGTGTGTGTGTGTGTATGTAGGTACACACACACTTTTGAGGTAATCCCTCAAAAGTGGTTAAAAGTTGTGACAAGTAATGGAGGCATTATATTTCAATGTACTGTCCCAAATGAAAGGGTGATGAAACCATAAACTTTAAACAGTGTTTTTTAATAGACGTATGTATATATTAAACCTGAATCAAGAAATAAGGATCGACTATACACAGAATGGACGTAAGGGTATGAAAATAATGCCAACCACAAGAATATTAATTATTTTCAGAAATGTCTCATAACCGTGTGTTTCATTGTATTAAAAATCTCCTACCTGTGACAGCTGCTGAAAGAGTCAAGAGGCCCGAAAGATTCTGGAGAGAGACTCGATTCCATGTTAGTGACGACAGTCTGCAGCACAGATCATCTGAAAGGATAAAAAATGTGGGTCAGCAGACTGGAATCATAAGAAAACATGTCTAAAAAGATGGATGTGGGTAACTACATTTAAAACTCTGGGAAAAACTCTGTTGAATTCATGATCAAACAGAAAATCAAACAGCAAAAGTTTGTGAAAGAAGAAAATAAACGGAAAAAAGTGGAAATGAACACCTGGCATTCACCAACTCACCTGCCGTGAAGGGAGATTATTGATCGGCTGGTTCCGGAGATATTCTGTCTTTTCGGAGACTCACGTGGCGTTTTTCCCACGCCGTCTTTCAGACACCATCAATCCCTTTTACCTCCGTTATAAAGGAAGAGATTGGTTGTCAGGACAGACAGGTGACAGGGGTGTGGCCTTCATTCATTAACATTAATTAACTTTCCGGCGACGGTAAATATTATTAAACATTACCATAAATATACCAGAATTAACCAAAAGGCTAGTTTTTATTGATCAGATGTAAAGTTAACATCAACATGAAAATTAAAAAATAAGTAAATGAATGAAAGAAATCTGCCTGATAATCTGACACAGGTCACTTTGAAATGTGGACGCTGATTAAAAAGACCTTTGATTCACATGACAAACCCAATATCAACAACTTTACAGAGGCATTATGAAGAAATTAAAAGAAAATACAACTGGATAAGAAAACGTTTATAATTCATAGAAATTTCATGAACTCATTAACTGAAAGTGAATAAAACATCAGTACATTTCTTTATAAAGAATTTAAATAAAATATACATCAGATATCACATCTCTCTATTCCTTTATATATATTTTTTAAATTTTAGTAATATTATTCTCCTTTATTTCTTTATTTTATTTATTTATCATTCTGTTGTATTGAATGTTGTATTTATTATTCTTTTTCACTTGCAAATCTTTTATTTTCATATATTTTAGGAGCCAGTTAATAAACAAGCATTAATAATAACTTTATTTACCGGAAAAATAAGTAAACATTAAAAGGCCCATAACTACTTCTAAACTAAAACATTGTTTTAAACTGTTTCAATTCAAAATGACTTGCACAGTTTTATTGTTCTGTTCCAGAACTGAAGAAGCTTCTTGGATGAGAGAAGAACTCTGTCAAGTCCAGTTGCCTACTACAAACCTTGATACGAATACCACCTGAGAATATTCACAGACACATATCTGATTTTATTTGTAACTATTTTCTGACATTTTATAAACTGAGCCAGTGGTTCTCAAACAGGGTTTCCAGATGCATTCATTTATATTATCATGACATAAAATATTTATTTATTTATTCATTTATGACAAAAGCTTCATAGTTCTACACATATTTAAAATTTTAAATCCAAGATAGGTTAAGAGATGTTCTAATCAAATAATTTTTAACAACAGATGAATCAAAATGAAAATAATCGTTTGTTGCAGAAGTAATAGTCATTAAAACCTGTTAAACAGCAGCTATACCTCAGTTTTGACTTAAATTTAGATCAGTTTAAACACAACCTCAGATGCATAGGATGGCGTGTGTTTTATATCTCTAAAAGTTGTGTTCAGAAGCAGCAGCAGACTCAGACTCTCAGTCTAAGGTCTAAACTGCCTCCCAGGATGTGACTCTGAGTCACTGACATGATCCTGACATCTCAGTTCAGAACAGATGTGTGTTAGTTGCTGTTCCAGAGTCTATCAACTGCAGATTTCTCCTTTTTTTTCCCCTCCTCCTTTGCCCTCCTCTTTCTCTCTCTTTCTGGCTGCAGATGCAAGCATAGCAAATGATTTTCGTTCTTGCCCTGGGAGAAATTATATCCAATAGTTTCAAAGCTCTGTGCCTCTGATGAAGAAGTCATGGGAGTTTACAGCTCTGCTACTCCTGCTCTCAGAACATTTTCATAATAGGCTACAAACTGTTCCAGAACGGCAGCAGAAAATGTTTTTCAGGACTACTAACAGCTTTGCTTTTCTTTTGCTGCTTTTCCTCTTTACTGCCAACATGCACACATACAGATTCACACTTATGAAGAGAGTGAGAGGGAATGAAGGGCTTAGAGTCACTGAGGGGGAGCACCTTTTTTTTTTTTCAGATGTGTTCACCCACATTGCTAAACACACCTAGTGGGTGTTCTTGTGAGATCCAAGGATGCAGGTAGATTTTTGCTTTGGTTAATCTGACTGTTCAGATATCTGCTTCCACCTAAGTACAACATAAGTCAGAGGAATTTCTTTCTTTTTTTTTTTTTTTAAAGAAAAATCATATTAAAAATATGTCACCACTAGCATCTCTTTTCAGAGACAGTGTCCTTGTCCCTTTGTAACAGAATACTTTCGCATTTTTCACCCTTTTCAGGGCTTTGAAAACTATTCAAATGAAACAACCTGAGAGGGAAAAATCACTCTTTGCTCGATCTGGTCGCAACTTGTTAACATTTGCAAACTGATGAAGGGTCACAAGAATACACAGCTTCACTTTAAAGGGATAGTTAGGAATCTTTGAAGTGGGGATGTGTGAGGTATTTATCAAGTAGTCTGTGTGTCACCTGTAGTAGATAGTAATCAGCGCGTCCCCAGGTTAGAGAAGCAGCAGGAGTCTTGAGGGAGGAGAGAATGAGCAGCAAAATGTATTTTAGCCAACTAATAAAAAGGACCACCTAAAAACGCTGTATTTAGAACATTTTCACTGCTTTACTTTGTCAGACAGCCCTTTCCCATGGAAAACCACTATAATATAAGCCAAACATCGAAATATCAAATATCTCTTTGAAGCCACCAGATTTCTTAACAGTCACTATAAGCCAAATATTGGTGTCTCTAAAAAAAAAAAAAAAAATCAGACTCCAACCATGATTTTAGCTCAAAGAAAACGGGAGTTGCAGGTGTACCACCGCCTCAATCTGTTAGTTGTTTGTTTTGTTGTGTGACTTTGGTGTTTTAAAGGGTTAAAATTCAGATTCACTGAACTCCTGCTCACCTCATCCAACACCTCAGAAACTCTGAACGAGTTGTTGGGAACCAGCGCTCTGAAACTTGCTTTCAACACTTTCCATGTGGAATATTTCTTAGTAGAATGTTAATCAGAAAACCTGAGGAAATGAAATCAAACTGCATGGTTTCATATTAATACTAGTAGTTAAGGAGTAATTTTAATAAATAAAAACAAAGTTACTTGAAGAAATCTGGAAGTGTGATGTGGTGTGTGTAGAAATACATAAATGCGTATGAACAGCCTCTTTAAACTGAACTGGATGTAGACTGGAAAGGTCTCTCTCTAAGACACACACACACACACACTCACACAACTTAATTACCAGAGAGCTGTGTGCACATCAAATCATCTCCATACATGAACGGCATTAATGTACATCTCTTTTTGGCATGCATATCCATCCTCACAGCCATTCATTATAAGCTGTTTTGGCTCATTCTGAGTGCAAAATGAGAGTCTGAGCAGGAAATGAGAGAAAACACACACACACACACACACACACACACACACACACACACACACACACACACACACACACACACACACACGCACGCACACACACACACACAACCACACAGTGACACACACAAGTAAGCACAGAGGAACACTATACTAGAGTCATTTTTCCATCTTTTGCCAAATTCTAGTTGGACTAATATTATTTCCAGCTGTGATGAGGCTCAAACATACACTAATGAAACAGCTGAAGGGCACCACCACCTGGTCAACAGTGGTTACTACAATTAAGAGGCAAAAAAAATCCACAGAAGTGGTGATTTGCTGATACCCAGTGGATTCACGCTGCCATTACAAGTCTGATCACCAGGACTAGGTTGTGAATTTCACATCACAAAAAAAATAACATTTCTTCATGTCCATGAATTAACAATCATATTGATTCCATTGTTAACCAAACAACATCATTTAATAAATGATTTTGCAATACAAAACATCTGTGCAAAAATGTTCAGACAAAATACAAAGACAAGGCCTCTCTTGGTCAAAAGGATAAGCATGTAAACCTTCTGTAATGGGTACACTGTTATCGAAATATAAATTTAATTGTATTTTGTTTTTCTTTTCTTAATGGATCTCGAATAAAACAAAGAAAAAGGCACAATAATGATTTTTCTTTTGCCAAATACAAAAATACCTTGATTAAGATTCACAGTCTTGTGTACAAGTGGTTTCTGCGCTGCTATATTAGTACACATAAATTCTTTACATGCTGGAGGTCGCGTGTACAAACTAAAGATGCCAAGGTAGCTCGATCTGCTTCAGAGGAACAAAAAGATAAAAGTACAAAGACAAAAGGCAGCAATGAAATAAAAACTCAATGGGAAAATTAACTTGGACGAGATGTGACATGAGGAACAAACATCTTCTCCCTTCATTTTGCTGATGGCAGACAATCAGCTTCTGCTGAATATATTTGCTTTGAATAACTTGGTTGGAAACTAAAGCTCAGTCTAATGTAAATCTGATTTTTTTTTTAGTCTTTAGTGAACTGGAACAGCTGCTTTTATTAGCTGGTTTCTTGGAGTGACATCAGGTGGTAGCTATGATTGAAAGGGGAAGGGTTTAAGGGTAGATTAACTGAAGTCTTACCTCTCTACATTCCACAAATGTCAACTTAAAGGAATAGTTTGGATTTTTTTGAAGTTGGGTTATATGAGGTACTTATCCATGGTCTGTGTATTAGCCACAGTAGATGGCGGCCAGCATGTCTGCAGGTTGGAGAAGCAGCGAGGAGTGCCAGCATACAATCTACACAATGTGTTGCTACAAACAGGGGTCAGCTGCAAAATTTAGCAATCTAAAAAAATCCAATATCAGCTCATGAATATGCTGAATTTAGACTATTTTCATGGCTTTACTTTGCCGTCAGACAGCCTTTTTTGATGGGAAACCGCTGTTATATAAGCCAAGTACCACTCTCTCCAAAGCCACCAGACTCCTTTGGCAAAAACATTAATTTTACCTCATGGAAGAGGGGAGTTTCTGGACTTGATTGTTTTGTTTGTTTGTGTTCGGATGTACTGAAGTCACACAATACCACAAACAAACTAACAAATCAAGGCAGAGGCAGACAAGCAACTCCTGCGTTCTGCAAAGTAAAATTACTGTTTTTGCCAAAGGAGTTTGGTTCCTTTGACAAGAGCAACATTTGGCTTATTTAACAGCGGATCATCATCAGAAAAGGCAAAGGGGTGAAAATATTCTCTAAAATGTAGTGTACACCGAGACTTTTCTTTTAGGTAGGCCTTTTTATGTGGCTGCCATTTACTGTTGGTAATACACTGACTATGGACAAGTACCTCATACAACCCCACTTCAAAAAATCTGAACTATCTTTTTAAAATTTTACCATAAAAAATGCACCATTAAAAAATGCACTATAGGCATGAAGCCGTCCTCACTGTGCTCTCTGCTCCGTACATCTACAGTGAAATGCTGTCAACGTACCGTTGTGTCATGCTGGTTAGAAAATACAGCTGACTGATAGAATGATAGTCAGTAAACAACAGCAGAGTGCAACACAAACGTACCAATCAGAACCAATGATTGTCTACTACACAGGTACAACTAAAATTACAAACTGGTCTGTTACTGGTGACTTTCTTTTAACAACAAACACCTCATATTTAGCCGTGACTGAGGCATCATCTGTGTGATTACAGGACTGAGAAGAGGTCATCATTTACCAAATATACTAACTTCTTCATATCACAAAATGATATTTGAGTAAATGCGTCCAAAATCATATATGCTGATCCACTGCTGGTCACTGGACATGTTGAAAACGTACAAATTCTAACTGTAATTTAGAGACTCACAAGGAAACTTTCTTTTAAAAACCCGCACTTGTCCTTGTTGGGATCACCTACATGTCAGTACAGTTGGCTTCATGTGTTTACTGTTTCCATAGCAACTATTTATACCATGATACTTTCCATTTACTGATACAGACCCAAATAAAAGCAACATACATAAATCTCTCATGAAACTGATCCTTACTTATGTTAAAAATTCTACTGTTTAAGCATAGAGTGGGCACAGATTTAAGCATATTAATCACACTATTTATGAACTTTTGTTCATGTATACGGCGGAGACCTTAGAAAAATAAAAACTGAGGCTCATTTTTGTTGTATTAACATCATCTACTATAAGCCTTATGTGCTTAAACCCTCCAGGATTTGTGTATTTTCACTCCTCCATATCTTGAATAGTATTTTTTTGTATAATACAGATGATGAAAAACAGGAAAAAGAAAGGACAAAGACATGAAGACAAGCCATAAAGTTCCTTCAAAATGCAAATACTGAAAAAACTCTCCTATAAAAAAAAAAAAAAAAATTGAAACACTATGTCCAATTTACAATAAAAACGTTCTTTTGTGAGGGTCAAACTTTAGCTTACAACACTGAGTAAACTGACCCCAGCTGGCGAGCGGTGAATGAAGAGTTTGCCCTGAGACCAGTCCAGTTCAGCTGTGAAGGCTGTCGAGGATTTGAGCACTTTGTGATTTCATTTGTGGATCTGCGGGGTTCCTCTGGTCCTCTGCAGCCAGCTTTTGAAGTTTGATGCCATATTATCCGCTAGGAGCGGGGGGGGGGGGGCATTATGAGAGGAGAAAAGAAGGAGAGGAAAATGATGAAGGGATGACCTGTTCAGGTGAGACAGAGAGGAATGAAGGGAGAGTTTATTGTCCTATCTGAAGTACTCCCAGATTTCTTGTTCTGCTGAGGTTTGAAAAAAGGCAAAGAGGCTTGTGTCCACGTCGCAAAAGTGTCAGAAAGTCATGTTGAGGTTGTACAAAAACATTCAGGTGTCATTTCCGAAGGGATTTAGCGTGAAAATTATGATGCAATCTGCCAGATTTCAGTGCCTGGACGGGTATTTTAGTCAACTTATCACCTGTAACCGAACTGTTTTAGTTTGAACTCCGGCTGCTTTGATGTGGAGCTGTCAACCGTTAGCTGTCACCTGTACGATTTGTACACTGGCGTATTCGAGCAGGTTAGTGCTGGTCTTCTCTGTAAAAGCTTCTGAACTGCTCGTCTCTTCAGTCTGCCGTTCCCATTCTTGTTCGCTTGATAATCGCTTGCTTAATGCAGTTTCTCTAAAATGCACAAAGCGCATTTTTCTGCTTTAATGTGTCCAGAAACAAGTGAGTCGCACCACTGCTGAAAGGCACCTAAAGGAACATGATATAAATGTCAGTGTTTCCTTCACATCCTGCATGAAAACAGTCCATTGACTGTCTGGGTTGCCGACACAGGAACTGTAATACAAACCATTTCTCAGAAGACACAGGATGGACTTGCTACTTTTTCACCTTTTAAATTCTTTTCCGTAATAAAAAGTTCTTTTGAATATATATCTTTGTATTTCATTCATTCATTCAGGACTTATGTACCGTATTTACACAGAGGTTAAAATAATAACACAACATTTTCAAACCATGGTAGTAAGTACACTTTAAACAATAAGGCATTAAAGAGTCAGACAGCTGTGTATATAGTTGTGGAGCTGCGGCAGTGTTTGTTGCACACCCAGATGTGCGTACAGGCCGGTTTCTGTTGGGTCTCCATGTGACCAGAGTAGAACTGTCAGACTGGGTCCCTGCGTGAGAGGTAAACTCAGATTTGGGTCCCGAGCAGAAAGAGTGTGAGTATCCTTCCATCTATCTATCTACAGGTCCGCGGTGATGACCGTGTCGTTGTACATCAGTACTTCAGAATCACCAGCGAGCAGCGCTGATGTTTGTGATGGGTGCTCCAGCTGTCCCACCCCCTTCTGGCAAACTTGTCCGTACGCCTGAGCCGGCCCTCCGCCGCTCCCTGGCATGATGCAGTGGGAGAGCAGCGGCGTGTTGGCATCATGGTTGGAGCCCGTGGTGGAGGGGACGCCGCTGACGTGACCTGTGCTGGTGGAGCCGCTGGCACTGCTGGGTGAGCGGCTCTTCGGAGGGGGCAGGTGGTGCTGGATGACCCTGGTGGGTGGGACAGGTGGAGGGAAGTGGGCTGGGAAAGCTGCGTATCCCGGCGGGATGGGGTACCCGTTGACGGGGATGAAGCGCTGGTGGGTTTGGGGCACAGCCATCGGCGTCCAGGCTGTGATCGGCGCCATCTGGCCTGGGGAGGAAATAGCCTGGGCGGGGTAGAGGTATCCGGCGGCGGCAGCGGCAGCGGCGGCATAGCGCGGGTTGCTGAGGTTGCTGACGGGGCTGGCACTGAGCGAGGTGGTCTGGGTGGTGGCATTGCCTCCGCCGCCAGAGGGCGTGCTGGAGCTGCCGTGAGATGACATCCCCTCCCAGGCTCGCAGGCGGGCGTGGATGTCCTTGAAGCGCGGCCGACGTGCCGGTCCTTCCTGCCAGCATTCAGTCATCAAACCGTAAAACCTGAGAGACAACAGAGTCAGTTAGGTATCAGGCAACTGTAAGAATTTCTTTAAAAGCGCATTTTAACTTAATAAACTAATTTTAATACCTAAAATTCTTAATACAGACTTTCTCCCCCACATTGTTTGTCATTTTTATGAACATAATGAATTAATACTTAGTTATGTCATATATTCAATATAATCCTACAAAAAAATTGGCTCAGTCTGTGGAGACAGACCAAGTCCAGCATCTCTCCCAATAAATGCATGTCTGTGGACCCTGTGTATGTCTAAATACTGTTTGAAAAAGAATAAGAATACTTCTGAAAAAAGTACTAAGACCTCTCTCCTCATGTTTCCTGTCTTCAACTCTTCTGTAAACATTCTTTTTTTAGTTTAGTGAGACAAGACAGAACAGGTGAGACAAGATGAGACAGATTTTAACACACTGGGTGACATGACAGGATTAGCACAATGGAGCAAAACATGCATTGGGTAACAGGAACAGCAAAAAAGGAAAACAAAACAAAACCCAGGAGCTGATGTGTATATAAGAGAGGCTGCAGGGCAGTCTGTTGTGCAGGATTCCTGTGTGTGTGGGAGTGTCTCTTTTATATAAAAGGAGGGAAAAATAAACAAATAGGGAACGAGCAAACAACTAAGTTAAGTTTTCTTGGCAGAGGAGGCTAGTGATGTTCAGGTCCAACCATTTCATTATATTTTTGTATCCATTGTTTGGTCTTTTCTTTTTTTCTCCTTTTTTGCTACCATTTTTGTTTATGCCTGAAAAGTGCTGCAACATCTTACTTAAAAATAAACTGTTTACTCTGTATTCTGTCAGTGGTAACCCTAGCAGAGTTAAATGTATGTATGTGGTTCTGCTCATGATTAGTTCTCCATCAAAAATGTACAAAGATAAAAAAAAAAAGAGTGTTTGGGTATTAAATTACAGTTTTTGTTTTTGCTCTTTATCTGTGCCTTGTTATCTCCTACAACCCCCAGTTTTACTTGTAAATATTTAAACTCTTAGTACTTTTTAAGTATTGTGTTTCCATCCTAACATTTTTCATTCTTGTTGTTGTTTTAGTACTTGTAAATAACAAGGGGTCTAAGAGAAACAGCCTTTCGATCCTCTATGTAAAAATGTGTAGCCTGAAATATGTCACGCCAGTTTCAGAAGAAGGTGAAGATATAATGAAGTCTCCGACCTTTGTCACAAAAGATCAGGGTATAAATAAGTTACATTATGTATGTCCTGTATCACCTTCTCATAATTTATTTCACAGCCGCTGATTAGCAACATTAACATGAACGTACCTCGGAGGACAGTCCTCAGGGCAGGGCAGCAGCTGCCTCTTCCTCACCATCTCCATCACCTCCTGGTTGGAGAAGCCATAATATGGCTGCAGACCGTAGCTGAACATCTCCCACAGCACGACTCCGAAGGACCAGATGTCTGAGTCGGTGGTGAACTTGCCGTAAGCGATGGCCTCGGGGGGCATCCAGCGGATGGGCAGCAGAGTTTTGGGCTGGATGCAGTAGTAGTCTGAGGAGTAGATCTCTCTGGAGAGCCCCAGGTCGGAGATCTTAACGTGGAGCTGTTCGCCTACAAGAATGTTCCGAGCTGCAAGGTCTTTGTGGATGTAAAAGTGGCTGGCCAAGTACTCCATCCCAGCAGTCACCTGGAGTCAGAAGGAAGGCAATCATTTAAGGCATAAGTAGCAGCAAGATGGAAGGAGAAACAATACACCCGCTGAATCTGAAGTTGATCAGATGAATGGCTCTTGATATATGCACACAGTCATACACACATACCAACAGAGATTCCTTCTGTCCGTTAAGATGGTGCTACTAAAGCACCACCTACTGGCCAAATAGCATCAAAGTCAGCCATAGTCACTCATGCAATTAAACAAAGTGTCCAGGAGGATGATTTTTTGGAATACAAGCCAGCTATAGGCTGTTATAGTTGAAGTAAATCTGAAAAGGTCCAGGTTTCTGATTTGATCCAGAGATTTATTGTTCCAAATTTGGTGACTGTTCAAAATTTGTAAGAGGAGTAGTAAAAAAAAAAAATAAAATAGTTAAATGGCTGAAAATCAGTCTTGACGCAAATGGGTGTGGCTTATATAGATTAGTATGGGCCCAGTGAATCCAGGAAAAAAAAACAATTTATGGTTCAAAAGTTACAGGCCAAAATGTAAAGTTTCTTCATATAGCTCCACCATCTGGCCAACTTGCCCTAAATTGCACTCCTCAGCATTACACCACGGCTGCTGGAAAAACTGAGGGACAAACATGTGTACAGGCAGGCAGACAGACAGACGTGGGTATGGAGATCACCCACCTGGATGGCCATGTGCAGGAAGTCTCCATGATCCAGGCTGGATTTCACAGTACCATCCTCATCACTGCTGCAGCCGACGTCAGAGTGAGGTGAACGCATGATGAGGAACTCGTGGAGGTCACCTTGGGGTAAAAATTCAAACAGCATACAGACCGGCTGCTCCTGGGTCACCACACCCAGCAGGCATACCACGTTTGGGTGCTGCAGCTCTGTCAGCACTGCGGCCTCCTGTGATGGAAAGCAGTGATCAGTGAACTCACAGCAAAAAAATAAGGAGAATGCTTCATTCAAGCAAAAATATTGGTGAAACACTTTATATCTGGTCATTGGAGTCTGAAACCTTAAAGTGATAAACCAGGTTAAATCTACTTAACAGCTGTAAGATGTTTGTTGGAGGGTTGCAAAGTCAAAAGACAGATTTTTGGTGTGTCACTTTAAAGTTCGGGTCTGCCTGGAAAGGGAGGATTATGTTTTCACGAGTCATCTATTTCAATCCTCCTTAACATCTAAAATTATCTGGACAATCCTCCAGAAGTTACAGTTTATTTTTGGAACTATTTCAAGTGAATTAATCAGCTGTTCAGGGACTTTTAGCTGTATACAGTCTGCCATCGCCCACTACATTTACCTTCTGTGCAAATATAACAAGTCACGCCTCAAGTCTTGTGGGAAGAGAGATCTTTCCACTGCGAAAATAGATCCTTGAAGTTTAAAACAGTTGATTATTTTAGCACCACGTTTAAGTTTCGCAAGTCAGAAACAACTGCCAGTTAGAAGCATGTCTTTTAGACTGACTCACTATTGAGTCTTGGAAATGTGGTACAGACTGTTACATGTGGTTGATTTTCATCTTTTTTTTTTTTAATCATGTGATATAGGTTCTCTGTGTGTGTGTGAGAGAGAGAGAGAGTAAGAGTGAGTGGGGCAGGAGGTTGTCCACAGCTAATCTCACATTTGCACATTTATGACTTCATGGTCAAGGACCTGCAGTGATTCACAATCTTTTAAAACACTTGAAAAACCTGTTTTACTGACTGCTCTGTTTTATACTGACTGCTGACTCCTCAGTCCTCTTAAACGTCTGATTGGGGCAGGAAGTCATCAACAAGGCTGGCTAAAAACAAGGCTTCTGTTGCAGGCCACATTTCAGCACTTAAAGAAAAGTTTTGTTTCATCTTAGACTGCAGCATCTGTAGATTAATTCTATATTTGATATGTTAAAATCCACTAAAGTTACGATATGTGTCTGTATGGTCGTCATATCAGAGCATTCAAGGTCCGCTGGTAAAATGAAAGACGCAAACTTTGCTGCAAAAACTATAAATTACTGAACATGATTCTGTTTACTTGTTCAAATTCAATTCAGTTCCTGGGATCAATCAATAAAATTCTGAATCACTTGGACATGCAGGTTCTAACCAACAAACTGGCAAAATAAAGTGATTATTTACAATTTCAGCTTTTGCGAGTTTCACCAGAAATGTAGATTCCATAGCTATTATATTGTTCTAAAGCCAGAGAAAATGTTCTAAATAAATGACAATGTTTGAATTGAGAAGTTTGGACTCAGTGTCCAGTTTATTGTTAAGTTTATACAGCTGGTGAACTCAGGACTCTTGACTACAAGAAGCCTCTGCTAGTTGAACCTGTGTCCTCATCAGTATGGTATTTTTAAACATTTCTGAGTATTTCTTCAACTTATGGAAAGTTGGAAAACTTAAAACTTAAAACTCTGGAGGTAGAGATCCAGTCTGTACCTGCTGGAAGTCGCTCCACTGCTGGGCAATGGAGATATCCTTCAGGGTCTTTATGGCCACGAGCTGAGCCTGGTCCATGCCCGGCAGGTACAGGTGACCCTTGTAGATCTTCCCTAAAGGGCATTCCCCGAGCTCCTCCATGAAACGAACAGCCGACAGGGGAAGCTCTTTGGCCTTGCTCTGCAGAGAGAAGCAGGAAGAAGTGAGATCAGTCGGTAGAGAGATGTGACAGAAAAATTAGATCATTATTTTCTTTGTTAGGCCGGTACAGTACTTTCCTCACCATTATCCCCGTATGGAAAAGTGAAATGTTGACAAGTTTACATTGGTGCTTTTAATTCGCTGCAGGCGAGCTGCCAAACATAACATCAAATATGTGTTTGAATTGTTATAAAAATTAAAGTACAGCCCGGAGAGTTGATAATTGTCATAATCAGACTCAGTCCATTACATCAGCTCCTAATGACTCTCTTTAAACCTTTGGAGAGCAATGTGGGAAAATCATAAAATAGCTTTCACAGCTTTAAAATGTCATTTAACTGACAAGTTAGCAGCTTATAGGAAGACTAAGACATTAATTCTCTTTCCAGTAAAACTGTAGAATCAGATGCAGAAACAACAGAAAAAAAGCTGTAGCTCTCTTGGTGAGGGGAGGGGGCACGGCCTTTTTTTGTCTTTGACTCTAACTGAGGAGGTCACAGCCTGGAGGTTTGTTTACGTACAGCTAAATCCAAGTACAAGACTGAGCCAAAGCATGAGGTTATAACAGGGTCACAAATGTTTTACATTTCACTAAGACGTGATCAAATCAGCTTCTTGAATAAAGAGTAATGTAACACTTCGTTAAAGTCTGAATGTGCCCTCTCAACAAAGACAGTTCAGCTGAAAATGTAGTAAAATCAATTACTAATTTACTAATTTTAGCAGCAAGTACATTTAATGTTCAAGCTAATACAAAGAATATACTGATTTTGTTGACAAAAGCAGTGATACTTTGACCGTAATAACCACAAAATATAACATCAATAATAAAATTAACTGAATAAAAATCTCCTACGGCTTCTTTTTAACCGGCTAATGTACCACCCACTGTATCTTTGGCTCATTTCATCTGAGTTCAAGGAGAATCCGACCAGATTAAAAAAAAAAACTAAATGAACGTAGCCGATCTTCTCACGGATGATCTCGTTAACTTATGTAGGTCACATAGATGTATCAGTAATAAATTGACTGTTTCATAACCGGTTAGAAAGTTATTGTAGCAGCTTTAAGTTACACCTAAAAACAGATGAAAAGAAAGTATTTAATTTGGTTATGAAGTCATAAAAAATGATAAGCCAGTGTGAATATAAATAAATGTGAGCATAAATGAGGAAAAACGCTGACAACAAGTTTACTGTTTGAGAAATGTGAAAAAATAAAACAAAATTAAAATGAGATCAAACTTTAACATTTCAAGTTAAAAATTTATTAGCCAACTCTTTGTTAAAGGACCAGTCTGTAGCTGGTGGTGAATTTACAGATCGACACGTGTGTCAATAAATCCACATAAATTTTACACACTGGACCTTTAACAGCAACTGCAACTGATGCAAAATTACAGTAAAAATAAAACTAGAAGATAGACTAGGAAGAGATCAGCAGCATACTTTTTGCCAGTGTGTGTGTGTGTGTGTGTGTGTGTGTGTGTCTGTAAATGAGTGTGTAGGGGCTGTTTTTCCCATTTTGTACGGGTGTTTATTCATCATGACTCGCTGTCCAGGTGATCTCAGAAAGAGAGGGAGTAGGGATTTCTTGTGTGTGCGCACGTGTGTGTGTGCATGTGTGTGTGTGTGTGTGTGTGTGTGTGTGTGTGTGTGTAGCTGTACTTGAAGATAAAAGGTGAGCAGAGGTTGGCACAGATTGTCAGATTCCAGGAACTCTGAGATGAATAATGAAATTCCTCGGTGAGCAGGAGAGACACACACACACACACACACAGGCTTGTATGATCTCTGAGGGGGGTGGTGTGTGTGTGTGTGTGTGTGTGTGTGTGTGTGTGTGTGTGTGTGTGTGTGTGTGTGTGTACATGTGTGTGGAGTGAGTGTGGGGGCCTGCTGATGTTATGAGAGACACAGATGTTTTTAGTTATGGGTTTGTTTCACCCCTTCATTTCTCCCCACACCCAAACCCTCAGATCCTCCTCACACCACAGCAGGTTTGTGTGTGTGTGTGTGTGTGTGTGTGTGTGTGTGTTTATGTGTGTCTAAATGGATTGTCACAGCCAATGACCGCTGGGTGACCCTGCAGCAAAGCCTGCTGGGTAGCAGACTAAACTGCTAACTAAGACAAAGCTGCAGATAAGAGGGGTTTGGACGAGTGACTTGACACATAAATGACTGTATGATTTAAGGTTTGTCATTCATCAAAAGGGTTTTAAAAGGTAGAAATCACATGCCTCATTAACCAAATTATCTTGCAGATTATCCACATAATTTGATTACAGAACTGGGGCCGCGTTACAGAAACTTCCTAACTTGTAGATCCTATCTTCACTGTTTGGTAACCATGCTCAATGTAACCAAGTCAATGATCCTATCCTAACTTAAAACCACAACGTTTTTTCATATTGTATATTGTTTGGAGGCCTCTGTGTACAAAAATGGTAGTTTTTCCACCGCAATATCCACAAAAACAAGGAGGGATGTGCAGTAAACATATACGGTGTCCTCCTTTGCTGAGCTGTAAAGTGTGAATGAGATAGTTAGCATGATAACTTGGATTTTTGGGTGATCTGTCCCTTTAAAACTTAGACATTACATGTAAATCCTTGTTTACCTAAATTATTTTATTGCTTACTTAACTATCAGATGGGGTACACACATTACAGAACCCTTGCTGTGCACAAAATTCATTGTATAATTCCACAAGTTCATGGCCGTCAATCTTTGATCTCGCGCTACTTTGACTCTTTGCAGATACAAGTTCGTCCTGTAAACACAGCGAGGACAGACTCCCCTTTTTAGGCCAGTGAAGCACTTTGTTCCATTGCAAAACACAAAATAATCCACAGATATTAATGGCTTCTGACGCTTTGGTGACATTTTGCGGTTCTTTCTTCAGCTGTTGACGGTAATATTATACACACTACCTTGAGCATCAGTTCTGGTTCGCACAAGCAGACACACTGTCTCGATAACTCTCCTCCCACCTCCACCACCACCAAAATTATGTGGAAAAAGATAAACAGACATGATATGACTGAATGTGCAACCTTGAAAGAAATATGATACAGATCCTAATGTGAGCTATGTGTTGGCTGGCAGAGCAGGGCTGTGATGATCTACATTACAAAGGGGCTCTATGAGAGACGGAGGGGAGGAAGGAGAGGTCCAGAGGCAAACGGATGGAGGGAGAGACAGAAGAAGAGCAACAAAGAGAGATGGATTAAGTGAGAGGAGGAGGAGGAGGAGTGTGAGGCAGAAATGTGGAAAAAGAGACAGCGGGAGAGAAATAAACAGAGAGGAAAAAGAGCTGCAGTTGAACATTCCTGGACCTGCTGAGCTCTGATGATAGAGATCAGATGAAGCTTTGCCTGAGAAAAGGTCATTTCCACACACACTCCAGCCAGTAATGCTGCCAGCATGCTGCGACCTATCCCAGTTGACACACAGAGGGCCGTGCCGGTGTTTTGACTACTTCCTCAGTCGCCTCTCATGACTTAAAAAGACAAACACAGCAAAGGAGCACCGGTCTAGACTCACCACAGGACAGTCCAACATGTCCTGTGAGTGTTTACAAGTGTGTTTTAAGCAGCACTGATGGTGGGAAGACTCAAGTTTATACTTCTGATATGTTCAACGAGAATCCAGCAGAAAGAAGGAAAAGTGGCAGAAAAAAGGGACACAGAGAGAGAGAGAGGTGGATAGAGGTGGAGCACAAGCATATGTGGTGTTATGTGCAGCGTAAAAATGTATATTTCACACATAACTTAGTTTGGCTCAAACAAATTGTGGTGCATTTGACCAGCTGCTTCATTTAGGCCGGTGTGAAAGCTGTCAATCAAACTCTGGTGTAAAGCAGACAACCCTGAATTCTGCTGCAGGTCATATGTGACCCGCCACAATAATATAACACTGCTGAGTGCATCTGCTGATGTGGACTGGAAAGATGTTCTAAAAAGGGTTGTTGTTGAACTAAGCGATCAGAATAATCAGCATGTATGTGTATACAAGATCACTTTGTAATGCTAGTAAACGTACAGTAACTGTTGTTCATAATATTAATACAAAAGATGCCTTTTTTTTATCTTGTTTCTGCCTGTTTGTCAATATCAATTCAGCTCAGTGCTGCATACCCAGCTGAATTTCATTTTCCAATTTGGATCATTGTTGCATTGATAATGCAGGATGACATCATCAAATCCCACCCACACTGTCCCGTGCTGTGACTGTGCTGCTCTACCTTTGGCTTGTATGCAGTTGTGAGCATCGACATCTCAACGTTTTGTCCTCGGACTGGTTTGGGCTGGCGAGGCGCAGGAGGCCTGGAGGACTTCTGGTTGTTGCGGCACACGCAAATAAAGAAGAAGAGCATGGCAATGGCCAGCGGGATCGCCACACTGGGAACCAGGATGTACAAGATCTCCATGTTGCTGCCACCTGACTTGTCTTTATGGTCTGTAGGGACGAATGGCGAGAGAGGAATAGTATCAGATATATAGATTATTGTATGACTGGACAATATCATGTGATAAAAAAGACACAAGTAAGAGAAAATTTAGCTGCAACAATTGTGATGATTGATTAACTGTTTATATATTTTCTTCTGATGTGACAAAAAAGATCTTGGGTTTGGGGCTGCTGATAAAAACTATAACATCAGCAACAACAAAAAACTATAAATCTGAAGGGTCTTGTGGTGATTGTGATGTATTATTTTTTCACAATTTTCTGATGTTTTACTGAACAAACGAAAAAATAATTATTAATTGCAGCCTTATATCACACTGAAAATATGTAAGTAAGAATAATGTTGTCTTTCAAAAAGGACAAAATGATTAAATTATGGTGAAAAGTAGAAAGAAAGACTAAGATTAGCAGTTTTACTTCATAAAATAAAAGTCTTGGACATTTTATTTGCATAAATTACCACCAAATACTCGCAAATTTAGAAAAATAGCATGATGTTTTTGTGTAATGGGGGACTTGGACAGCAGGTGATGGAGATCATAAAAAGGTCATTAAATATTCACATTAAATAAAGATTACCATTAAATACCTATTAATTTGCACAGAACAGACTCCTCGTCTCTTACCACAGATGGCTATGTCGCAGAGCTCCATGCGGACCCCCTCGTCCAGCGTGAAGCACCAGGGGGCCTCGTGTTTGTTCCCAGGGTTGCGGCAGTACGAGTGTCCCCCGTTCAGCTCCGGGTAGCGGACGGCCAGGTAGGTGTGGCTGTGAGGATACTGAGAGTTCCACGGCTGACACTGACGCCCCGACTTGGTCATGCTGACTGTCCCTCTGTAGTCCGCCCCGCTGTTGTTGTAGCATTTGTGATCTGAGGGAGAGGGAAGTGTGGTTGTATTTTCGGTGTTAGGTTGAGGTTTAGTAGCTCATATTATCACTCTGGCTCTTTATTTTGGGTGGCTGATATTTATCAGTGAACTCAGATGTAGAACTAGACTGCTGCTGGACTGACAGAGAGACCACACCTGTTTACTTACTTTTCTTCTTCAAAGAAGCTTTAAACCTCAGATTTGTTTCCTTTTTCACCAAATACAATTTAAAAAACTTTTATTTGAACAAGAATGGCTGTTCATGGGGTGTGTACTTGAGCTAGCCACTGACGCCGACTGACATTCTTGGGTTTGGAACAGTTTGTTGGACAAAACAAGCAAACTGAAGGTCACTTTGGGTTCTGGGAAGTTATGATAGTTATGTGTTTCACTACTTTTTGATGTTTAGACTAAATAAAATCTGCTAATTAATCCACAATGAAAGCGATCATTGACTGCAGCCCACACTTGCGAGTTTCCAAAACATGGATGTCTCTCCTGATATAATAACACTGAGCTCTATTAACAGCAGTAATGAGTGAAGTCTTACTCTTGTTTATGGGCTCCGCCATGGGGATGCCGATCCTCAGACAGTTGGCGGCCTCGGGGCTGTCAGAGGCAGCCAGGTCGTCGCAGTTCGGCAGCTTTAGTCTCTTCAGGATGATGGGGTTTGAGCGGGCGATGATGTACTCAGTCTTACACAAGTCGTTCTCCAGGATCTCACACTCGTCCTTGCACAGGTCCCGAGGTTTGTCGGTACCGGTGCTGCGGTCGCACGTCGGGAAGGCAAAGTGGCAGAGAGAAGGGATGGCAAACTGGGAACAACGATCGGACAAGTGGTTGGACGTCCCGATCATGGTGAAGGCAGCTGGAGAGAAGAGAGTCAAAAGTTATCTATCTATTTAAAACAGCAGTCTGGTATTGTAATTCATCTACAAATTTAGCATCTATATTAAGATTTGTTGATGTGTAAAGGCACTTTCCTAAATGCACCAGAAAGATAGCTGAATGTTAAGTCTCATTCCCAGGATGTGAAATATTGACGATTTGTGTGTCTCAAGTGTCTCAAGCACAACAATATAATGAGAAAATAAGGAAATACAGGCAGAAGGCAGGGTCTCTGCAGGTACAGCCACCACCACACACTTCTAGTGGGTAATAAAAATTAATATACACTTTCTTACATTCATCAAAAAAGATTACAAAGTTATGTGGAAAAAATCCTGTGCTCAAGTTTCTACTCACTTTTGAGCATCTAAACATATGAAGGATCAAAGGGGGAGTCTGACAATGAAAACTGCAGCTGTAAACGTATGATTCATAGTCAGACTGTACCGTTATTGCAAACATGTGCTTTTCTGTGGCTGCGATTATCAGTAGAGCAGCTCTGTGGGGGATGCAGGAAAAGACAAGCCATTATAAAGTGGATAACTTAAGCTGACAGTTATCCAAACGCTCCTGCAGCACATGTTGCTTGAATAAAGTGATGCCAGAGTCATAGTCAAGATCAGTGAAAGTGATATTAAATTTAAAACGGTGAATAGCTACTGAATGTGGATGCTCTGGGTAGGAAATATATGATTTCCAGTCCTACTGTAGGCGTGCTGCGACCATTTGGAACCGTAAATCTTAATTATCACTCGTCCTTAATGTTTCAGATTAGAGCTGTACTGAACTGTACGGATGTAATCAATAACATTCACATTAAAGTGACCACCGAGGATATATTGTGTGCATGCAACCACACTAAACAAAAGCCCAGAAGCAGAGGCACAGGCGTGTACAACAGTATGAAACAGTATGTGTGCTCCATACAGACTGGTGACCCTGCTGAACTTCCTCTGAACTTCGTAAGTGACGTCCTGTTTTCTTCCTACTGCATATTAGTTAAGGTTTACCCTCTAAACAGTCCCCATCCACAGATGGTTTTCATTGATTTAGTGTACATGCAGAGGAGGCAGCTTTACAAAGGTGCTCCATCAGCCCTGGTTGCTGAAGACACATGCGAGGAGTTTTTTTGGCTACTCAAGACAGAACTGCTAAATGATGGCTGAACTAGTGAACTCATTGGATGAAAGCAGGCTGTCAGCTTGTCCTTGTCAGAGATAAAACGCCTGAGAGGGAGCGACCCGTTTGTCCTTAAAGTTCCCCGCCAGAAACATTTTAACTCTGCTGTGATTAATATTTTGTTAAATATTGTTTTCCCACATGAAAGTCTACTCTTTCTCCCTCACTGACAAATTGTAGATATGGTCTTGTGTCCATTACCACAACTTGGTCTAGGTAAACTAGTGAGTGTCACACAATTTAATACCGTAGATGAGGAAAACACAATATAGTAACTTAACATACACTAGAAAAGCAAAAAACAAACCCTAAACAAACCAAAAACCCCAACCAAACTAAAGACAAAACAATACAAAATGAAAAACATCTTATATCCTGTAAGTTTCTGTACTCTGTCTTCTTACTCAATGTCCTCACTGAACATACAAGTATTGCAAAACAGACTGACTTTCTCTCTTTTAAAAAAAAACTTTTGGATACTTACAGATAGTGACTGTTTTTTTTTTTTTTTGCTTCGTGCATAATTTGAACTTTTTAAAGTTCACTAAATCTTCAAATTTCAGGGCTTTTAATTGTATATATGTAGATGGATATATTTGTTAAATGCCGTTGTAAATAAAAAAGTCAATATGGCCAAATTGTGTCTGAATCATTACCAAAAGCTCTGCATGCATCTGAGCGAACATTTGAACAGAATCTGTTTAGCAAATAGTTTTAGAAAATGCACATGAACTTGAAAGAAAATCCAGAGTGCTGCAGAAGAAAATGTATGTTAGAAATTCATGCCTTCAACCCAACAAGTGGACTTTTTTCAGAGATTCTTGAGTGTAAGCAGTACCTGATTCTTCTGCAGTAAAGGGGGTCAAATCCACTAATACAGGTCGCCTGTTTCTTACCTGTGATCTGGGTCTCGATCTCGCCCTGCATCTGCAGCGAGTCGACGAAGATGCTGCGGTTGCCGATGAAGCGGGCGCAGGCTATACCTCTGTACGGCTGGCAGAATCCATCTTCATCAAAATCGTCCCTGAGAAATATGGAAAAACAGAGGAGACAGTGGAGAGAAACTCAGTTGTTTACAGACATCTCAACAGAAGACTTGTTTCATGGCAGGCACACTGATAATAAATAGCAGGGTAAACACAGGTGTTACCAATGATGCTAATTAAGGTCCCGTTAAATTTAATATAGCAGAGCCTTTCCAGTGAGCCAACATGCACAATAGCAGCACCCTGATTCTGTTAACCTGAATGGAATGAGCCCTAATTACTATCATTGGTAACACCTGTGTTTGCCCTATTATTTCATGTCAAAATGGCTGCTGTGAAAAGGTTAATATTAACACAGACAGCATGTCTGCAATATTTGCATAACTGGAGGAGGAAAATGACTTCTGCAGACAGAGTTACAGATGCCCAAATATGCTGCAATACACAGAAATTCCACTAGAGGTCAGTCTATGGTTGAAAATGACAAAAAAAAAAAATAGCTAGTTGTGCTTCAGTGGAAGAAAAGGGCTGTTTCTTGTTTCTGGTCCTTCACTAAGAGGTCTGCATTTGTCTGACCAAAGATAAGAGTCATTTTCAAGTCAAAGGCAGAGAGCTAAAACACACACACACATACACACACACACACACCAGTTCACAGCACAGATGTAAACCGCATTAGGAATTAATGTTTGGCTGTTTCACTTTATTTCTGTTTATGGCATAGAGATGTCATCATGCGCCCTAATCTGAAACACATGCAGAAAGGAGGGCTGATGATCAAGTTTTCACAACTTTTACTTCCTTTGGTGACTCTTGAATTTTTGGCTCTTTTCTACTTTTTAAGTAGTCACTCTGTTCTTGCCCTTCTCTTTTAATCTACTTATCTCCCGCTCTCTTTTTGTTCTACCCAGCTTTCTCACCTCTTTTATTCTGTGTATACACACACATACACACATGTGCACACACACACACACACGCAAACCACATGCTGACTAGCAGGCTATTCGCTCAGTGTGAGATCACCATGTCATGTGCTTTAAATTGTGCCATATGGGGACTTTAAGACCAGACATAACCACAATATATAGGGGAGTGCATGATGCCACTGCGCATGCACGCACACAACCAGGCACAAAATCACCATATTGTAGCTATTGGCTGATTGAAAGTACATCCTCATGCTTCAGACACTACTGCTCGAGTAATGGCAAACAGAAGCACTCTGAAATTAGGAAAAAAAAGGTAACACATTGCATTATAAAGTGGACAGATGCAGTCTTCAGCTCTGATTGGCTGTGTAATGATGACATAAATACAACTCTGTTTCACTACAACACACTGCTCCATTTCACTTTGTGTTTAACTGTAAAATAGAGCCTGTTGAGGTTAAACGCTTCATTATCATCCGACCATGTCTGCAGCTTTTGTTGACTTCAGTCAGGTAGTTTACAAGTGTGTGGATTGCACTAATTAGTCCACAAACTGTAAAACTGTACTAAAAGGCTTTTAAGATGCAACTTACAACAAGGTGACAACTGTGCAGGCACGCACAAATAAATAAACATCCACGTGAGAAGAAACACACAGCCTAAAACACACACACACACACACACACACACACACACACACACACACACACACACACACACACACACACACACACACACACAAACAAACACAAAAACCATTTCACTTTATTATGTGAAAGTTAAATGGTAGAAGGGAGCAAACATAACCCTCGGAGAGGTGGAGTGGTTAAACGTGTGTAAAATACAATCCACCACCTTTAGTTCTGGCCAGTGAAGAGAATTTTCACTGAAGAACATTATCCATTTTTTCTCAATACTCCAAGAAAAAAAATGGCAGAGCAGAATCTGGGCTCTGCTGGAGAAAATTTATCAGTTCAATTGCAGGTCACTTTCACTCATTATGAAATTATCCATCAATCCGATCCTATTGGCTGGAGATGGTTACTGAGATAAATTCAGCATTGGGTTTTGAGATGGGGTATAGTTTTACATCTATTTATTTAGGTAATATTCCAACTGAATTTAAGGGTCAAGATAGAGTACCCTCTGACTGGCCAAAGAACCACCAACAAAAGAGAGTAGGTAGCATTTATAAGGGAAATATATGATATGATATGGAGGAACTGATCATTTCTCTAAGACTTTGCTTTGACAAATTTTGTAAGTTCTGGTCAAAATGACTAGTGTATACGAGTATAAATATTACATATAAATAGGCTGCATTAAAAGGTAAAGGAAAACAAAACATATTGTGATTATTTTCACAGATATCACAATTGTGATATGATCTACGATTAGTAGCAATGATAGTTTCTGCATCACAATTCTTCCTTTATCAAAAAATTGTAGAGTTCTGTGATTTGGATATTGCACTTGCACTTTTGATCATATTTTGACATAGAGAAAGGAAGTCACGTCCCTTCTGGTGGACCACAATGAGACCTTACTTTAAATAAGTAAATAAAGTTGCTGTTTGTCATGAAACTGCTGACATATCAGACTGTGAAGATGCATAATTAGTCAGACTACACACCCAACGGTTGCATACCTGACGTCATGATTTTCTCCCTCCAAAGGATCACGTTAGCCGCTGAAGCTACAATGTCTGTGTGATTTCATACTGGGATGTAGTTACAAAAGCAAGAGGTGCATGCTAGTTATTTCACCTCCCATCTGGTAAAAGGACCAGGAGACACTGATAAAACATGTCAGGTAAGATAAAGTTACAAGGGATGTTGGTATTAGATGAGAGGTGTAGTTCACTGATGACTTAATGACAAACCAATCAAAAACTGAGATTTTCTTGTCTTGTAAAATTATGATCATTATTATTATTATTATTATTTTAAACTGACAAACATCATATGTATAATTCATGGCAGAATTCAAATAGGACCAAAAAATGATTTGTCTCTTGCCGTTAACTGTGGCTTATATTTTTTCCAAAATAAAGTCCCATGGTGATCCACTGGAAGGAGACGGGCTTCCCCTCTCCATTGAAAATGTAACCCTTAAAACACAGCTATAGCATACAGTGATATCACACGAGCTGCCTTGTATTGCCTCTGGTCTGCTCAGGTTTTTTCTAATACTGCACTCCTCTAAAACAAAATTACAAAAATAAAATTTTACAAAAAACAAAAAAAAACAAAAAAAAAAACAAAAAAAAACACCCACACACAGCATTCGTAACGCCATGGGTGTGTACGTTTGGTGTGAGTATGGGGTCATTAGGTTCCCACTCTCTGAGGAGTGTTAAGTGACTGAGAGGCCAAGGTCAGCTCTCTCTTTCTACCCTTCTGCAGACCTAAATGGGCTTTCCAGACATGCACACCCATACACACACACATATATTCACACACACACTCAAAGAACTACAGAGCAGTGGTCTGCATACTGCCGATTCCATGGAGATATGGTAACATTACTTTTATGGCCTAATACAGGTTTAAGCAGATTTTATCCTTGGAATATGTAATTTCCTACTAAAATGTGGATATCGGTAATAATGAGTTCATGTTGCGGTGTGCCTGCAGACGGCTTAGCACCCCTCCATCAAGCCACAAACTCACAAACTGCCTCATCTTCAGATATTTTCCCTTTGGCGAGGGGCTTCATCTCTTTAGGTGAAAATCATGTCTGGCATTACAGCTGTAAGAGGAGAGTCTTGTAATAAAAAATCAGCCGCTGTGAAAACTAGTTGAATTATTTGAGGGATCGTTGATTGATTGGGCTGCAACCCTTCCCAATGTAATGAAGCAGAATATGAAAAAGCAGCTAGAGAGCATGAGAAAACACACGCTGGAGGGTGTCCAGGCAGCCGAGAGGTTAGTTTGGTTGTGCGTCACAGAGGACGGTGGACACACACATCCACACTAACATCAAGCCACACACAGACAAGTAAATGACAAGGGAGAACAGACGATCCACCACAATGCAGCCGGATCCCCGCAGGCAAATTACAACTCTGGCCAGCCCGGACGGCCTCAACCAAACCAGCTCAGCCCAAATCACAAATCGCCCCTCACTGCTTTTTATATTTTAATTTCTTTCACTCTTCTCCAAGTCGACTTAGATTGAAAGCCACGTCTGAGAGGCATATTAAAGTGTCTGTATCCTGTCCAGTGCAGCAGAAATGACTTACGGCATGTCTAAAGAGAGGAATGGGTAGGAAAGTCACATCTAGAATAACGTAATCACTGTGAGACATCTGAGGTTTTCTGAAAATCTCTCTTAAGTTTAGTTTCTGTGTGTGTGTGTGTGCTTCTATTTGTTTCTCTCTTTGCTCTGTGTGTGTGAGCTATTCCAGGCAGGGAGAGCCAAGTGTGGTTGCTATTTGTGTAAACAGTGGATGGCTGTTCGGGCCTTTTATTTTACACACCAACGCCACGGGCCCTCTGTGTAATGTTTTATAATAGTTAATTACAAGGAGAGGCTTTTCC
The DNA here is from genome assembly GCF_056507025.1 of Lutjanus erythropterus. Lineage (NCBI taxonomy): Eukaryota > Metazoa > Chordata > Actinopteri > Lutjaniformes > Lutjanidae > Lutjanus > Lutjanus erythropterus. Next base: position 37,407,010 of record NC_139323.1, read on the forward strand.
CTGCGAGCCCCGATCTATAATCCAGATCTAAACAGAAAGGCGAGCCTCACCACAGAACCTAAACAAGGTATGGAGGACATTGATTCATTGTCCAATTACATTTTTTCCAACCTCATTATTTATTCAGGGAAGCGCTTGTTAAGCAGCCATGCTCTTTTTCCAGCACCACCCTGATTCACATCCATACGATTACATTCATTCACACCTGGGTGGTGCCACTACAATAAGACCCAGACCGCAGCTCCAGAAAGTTTCTATGTCAGCTGGTTTTATGTCTATGTCAGTTTTTTAATAAATCCTGACAGGTTTGTGACAAGTTTTCTGCTCTATGACTATGCATATATGTAGATTTGCATTGCTTTTTTAAAAAAACATATATTTTGGCATCTTTTTGGCTTACTGCATAGAGACAGACGATAGATGGGAAAAGGGGTAGAAGGGGTCCAACTGCAGCAAATCAGCCCCCTTTCTGCCGTCAACCCCTGCTGGTTGAAGGATGTAAAATTATTGCATTTTCTTAAAGACGTCAAGCAATAGCCAGGTCAGTGTTCAAAAAATATAATTATATTAAAAATGCTGATTGTTCATAGTCATGGCAGCTGTTAGAAACACAATGTCCTCCTAAAAGCCCTTCATTTTGCTTTACTTAATTTTTAAAATCTGTGTTTAGTATGTACGCTAATCATTTATGTAAGTTAAATTGTGCTAAGTAAGACTCATTTTCCTATCATTATGTTCTTGAAGATAAGAAACAAACTTTCACCTCAAGGGTTTTTTAATATTGTAATTCTCGGTCAGAAAGCCAGGGCCACTGCCGAGGACTAACAGCCTCAGTGCATGGGTGCATGCTCTACTGCATGAGTTAGAAGTGCGTTCCTGCACTGTGTTTTTTAAATCAAGAAAGAGATGTGAGCGAGCAAGCCAGCAAGGAAAGTAAAGTTCAAGGATCATGGACCTAACTGATATGCAAATGTGAAAAATACCAAGAAAACATAGTAAAAGTAAAACTGCAATATATCTGCAACACAAGCATATATTTAGCTGTAAGCCTCACAGTAGCCCAAAAAATGTAACTGTATAAACACTAGTTTGTATATTGTCTCATTAAACATGACCATATACACACACATGCATGTACAAACAAAGAGGCAGAGACGTTAAACTGATAAACCAGAAACTGACGATGGGATGAAGTGGGCTGTTTTGTCTGTGTTTCAACTGCAGCGATGAAACACAACTGAAACGTGAAGAATCGAGGCTGAAAGGGAGAGTTTTTGAAGCAGAGGAGGATGAATGTTAAGCCCACAAAAATGGATGATTCACTCAGGGTCAACTCCACGTTTACTCATCCTCAAAAAGAAGTTCAATTTGGTACTTAAGACAAGACTGGATTCCTTGAACACTCGTAATCAGTCAAAACGCTCCATCAGCATTTTCATTCCTTCCACCTCTCTCTCTCAACGCGAGGCTCAGACAACTCAGCAATACCAAAATATGAGGTTTTTGACAAAAAATAGTTGGTTTATGTTACAGTAAAGCATCTTTACTTCTTTCTTTTGCTTCATAGTCCGTGTGTAATCTATCCCAACCCCACTGCTGGACTTGCTGGATATGAGTGTATGCATGCATCTGAAAGATCAAAAAGATACAGAGCACCTTAATCCTAAGCATCAAAAGGAAATTATGAGGTTCAGACTGTTGAGCATTATGAAAAACTACTAATCCTTCAGGTATTTTGAGTGCATTACTTTCTTAAGTCAACATTTTTGCCATTTGTTAAAGATTCAAACATTTTGCATGTTCAAAAATACATTTAAATACCTTCAGAAACACCTGAGATAGTGTGGGACTACTACTGTAGCTCACGCTCTGTTTACTCTAGAATAAACCAGCCTCTCCTTGCTGAAGTTTTAATTGTTGGTTCTATATATCATGTTTTGATCTCTAGGCTTTCAGCATGTAAACTTGGGTATTTCTCACCAACAAGCTGTGGGCTGGGATGATGGGTTTGTGTTGAGCTTTGGGGTTAAGGGGATGTGAAACTCAACGCTTTTTGTTGGGGGGGGGGGGGGGGGGGGGGTCTAGAAAGGATGGGATTTGAGGGTAAGGAGGCGAGGGGCGGATCCTGATGACATTTTAGATTTCAGGGTTTTGCTTCCAGGAGCTGCTGCGGGTGCTGAGTGAAAAGGAGATGAGCTGCCGGCAGCATGAGGTCACAGCTCGTGTATCGTGATTGGGGATGTCCCTCAATTTGTGCTATTATGTGTGTTTATATGTGTTTCTCAAACATACAATCCCTGCTTTTGTTTTAGAGAGCAACAACAACCCCTGAATCCCAAACTGTGGTGACTTCTGAAACAACACAATGAGCTCAGAGAATTTTGAAATTTGAGGACACTATTCAATCCTTTAGTAAGATCAGAAGTATGGTTTAAGGGACCAAGTCAGTGTTTGTTTTAAGTATTTTTTCTGACTTTTGCCTTTAGTGTGGCGGGACAGCTGTAGAGAGACAAGAAAGGGAAGTATAGGGCCGCTGGCTGGAATTGAACCAGACCCACTGCAAAGCCTCAGTACATGGGATGCACAGTCAATCAGCTGAGCTATAAGGGTCTAGATGTCAAATAAAATACATGTCAAAGGATTTCTAAAGATGGTTTCTGTCATTTCAGGTAGTTCTTACCACACTGATGTTTGTTTAAGTGCTCATTTTTTTCTGATTAGTTTGGTTTTAATTAAATAGTTAAATAAAATTTAATTAGTTACAATTAACAGTTGACCTTTGTTCACGATTGAGTTAACTTGTTGCATGGGCGGGATACTCGAAAACACAGCTCAAACACTGGTCACTACTGTGTAGACTCATAGGAAGTGGGATGTGTCATCCATCTGTCATTTATGTCAACGACGGAAACCAATGGATGGCCAGAGACTTAAGAGTCAAGTAAGATCCGGTGATGCAATGAATAAATGTCATCCAACACAGTTGGTTCTCACCGTGTTCTTGAGCTCAGTGAGTCACTGAGATACAAACCTTTGAGACTTTTCAGTGAGTGTTTGCGAACATGTGTATTTGTGTTAGATGGTGTCCAATAACAAATGAAAGACACTTGTGGGTCTGGAAAGGAATGGATGAGCAGAGAGGATGAGAGGTAGAAAACAATGGACAATCGCGTGGTCGCTGTACTCAAGAGACTGCATTTCCTCCCTGGAAGTAAGTCTGACACAGATGAAAAAGAAGATGAGAAAACAAAATCTGTTCTGCATTATTCAGCCTGTTTACAATAATAAAAGATACCACAGAATTACTGGAGTACTTAGCAAAACATTAATACAGGATGTTGCTGAAGTCTCATTTTTCATTTTATCTGTTAAATCCTGGTGAAATACACTGTATACTGATATTTTGCAACAGCCAACAATAACTGTAGGGCAGTGATTCATGTGTTGGACCCTTTATACTGGCAGTGTAACTCAATTATCATAGGAGAATTGTAGAATGTGTGTGTGGCTGCACAGTGTAATGATCTCTCACTGACAGGGAGCCAAAATGGCCACCAGAGGCTGAGGTTGACTGGGGTCTGTGGCTGTCAGTGGCCCGTGACCACACTGGGAATGAACAGCGAGTAGCGAGGGCAACTCAATGCTGCATTAGGATACAATGGAGAAAGAAGGAGCCCTCCTGAGTCCTCGTGTTACTACTGACTTCAACAATAGAGGCTTCTGTCGGAGAGAAGGACGCAGAGATTCAGAGTGGACTGAGAGAAGAAACATAAGAGATGATGTGGAGAGGACATCACGGATGGATTTGAGTTTTTGCAAGTTCCTCTCATTTCAAATATTCAAAAAATGCACATCTGACAGACTGTAGAAACCATGTTTTTACAGAATAGGAAGGTTTTTGGCACTAAGTAGTCTTGCTGTTTTTCCTTTTCACTTTGTCTGCTCAGGTTTAAAACAACCCTGCATTCAAAAAATGTCAGGGGCTGCACTGATATTCTCTGGAATCTTGAGAAGATGAAAGACTATCCAGGAAGTCCAGTTTAAGTAATATGTCTATGAGTATGAAGGCTTATGAGAAACCAAAACACTGCACTGCAGTTTGTAATATCATGAGACTGGATATTACAATTAAATGAAACTTTATCACAGTGGCAATCCTTTAGTCCTCTGGAGAGAGAGGCTTAGTTCACACGGCAGTGAAATGCGACCCAAATCCGATCTTTTTGCCTACATGCGACCCAGGTCTGATTTTTTCACGGCCGTGTGAACAGCTCAAGTCACATGACATCTGATGTTTTAAAATCCGACCTGGGTCGCTATCAGAGGTGGTACTATATCGGATATGTGTCTGATATTTTGCAACGCGCCCGCCGTCTGAACAGTCATGTCGTGTTTAATGCGACTTTTACGTCACTCTAGAGCGACTGAGTGACAATCGTCACAATTGTGCACCCGTTGTTGCTAAGAAAATGGATATTTACATTTTTTTTAAATAGTGTAAATAGCCGATGCTCTTCTTTTCCATTCCCTTCAGAAATAATTACGTTAAAATGTTAAGAGTTTTCCCAATTCGTTTGGCTGCGATAGTAGATTTCGAACAGAGTGACATAAGGGGGTGCATTTCAAGGCAGGGGTGCATTTCTCTGCACAACACTATAAACAGTGTGCTGCGCGTGATGTCCTGACGTCTTTGTTATTGTTCTTCTGCGAATGCGGGTCTGTTCTGGGCTGTTCACATGAGAATCAATGTTGGTCAAATACAGGTCACATTTAAAAAGTAATGTGAACTGCCAAACAAAAAAATCCTATCTGCGTAAAAAATCAGAATTGAGCATTAAGACCTGCCATGTGAACTAAGCCTTAATTACAAAGTTATCTACCTGGAATGAATACTTGCATGTATTTGATTGGCCGATGCAGTGCAGGGCTACAGTATTGCAGCAAATGTTGAGCCAGGTTCATTGTTATGGCCACAAGACAACTGCTCTGGGTTTTTTCCTTATGCCAGAAACAGTGCTATTGTTGGACAGAACATGGTCTTTCAGTGGACATTCAGAATGAAAACTTGTGGTAAAAAAGCGGCGGGACTGGTGGAGGCAGGATGCTTTAGGTACCAGTGAGACTGATAAAAATGTGATTGTGGAAGTCCAGCTTCCGTAATAAAATGTATGAGTTTGAAGACTCATCAGGTGCCAAAACACTCCACGTCTGACACTGTTCAGTGACTTTTTCTATACCAGCACTGTGTTCCAAAAAAAAAAAAAAAATCTTCCATTTTGTGCGCCCAGGCTATTTTTTTCTTCTTGTCATGGCACTGAAAGAGGTATTGAGTATCAGTTTTTATACTAGTATTGTACTGAAACATAAAAATCTGATATTGTGACAACTCTAGTGCCATTATGTATTTAATTGGCCAATGCAGAGCCTTGAAGAATGATAATTAGGTTGCAGTACAGGCAAAGGTTCTCACCAGAAAACGGGTGCACGGATACAATTTGGCTGCAAAAGTCAACCTGTCATGTGACTTCTGTCAGTGACTTATGTATCATAACCCAACCCAAATCATGATCTTTTCCTAAACATAATGTCTGGTGCGCCTGTTGCTGCTACTTTCAACCAGTCATATATGTATTTTTAGACACTGGCAATCGACCGTATTAACCATTTATGTGTGACAAAGTGCTGATGGGGGTCATGGTTTGACTTTCCCTGTGCTATTTTTGCTGAAGACCCCTGCACTGACAGACCAGGCTCATTCAAATGAATGAGGGGTCTGCATTTTTACATATTTTTTATGGTCAATTTGAACATAGCTTACAGTCATGGTAGTTCTTGCACTTATTTAAAACGAGCAATTGTTTTTGTAAAATGCATGATTTCCAATGAGTCTGAGGAATTTTCTCAGAAAAGACGTAGCAGGCGCTATTTTTTTTACTAACAATTAAAGCTTTTATGAAACTGGCTATGGTTGAAATACTCTTGATTTGAGATAGAAAGTAAACATGTATTTATGTTAACATTTTACTGGCTGTAACTTGGATGCCAATCTTATCTAAATAGTTCAAAGAATGAGTCCCAGACATACAGTAGATGCTGGTGTTTGATGTTGGACTGAAGTATTTGTTGCAAGGCCCAGTCTTTGCCCTCACAAGCTGAAAGTCATGACTGTGGATGATGCTGAAGAGTTTTAATAACAGGGTTAACACATATGTGGTGATTTGACATGCGGGAAAGGACCCGACATCAAACCCGTCACTCCACGCGATGCTCTTGAACCGGTGACATCACTTCCCCCGGAGGACTGCAGGGTATCAGAGGTCCAGGTCGGGGGAGGGTTCAGGGAGTGAGGGTGTCAATCAGTCTGTCAATTAGCAGGACAGGAGGGGTAATATGTCTCCTAAAACCTAACATAAACCCAGTGGTGTTTAGATAGACACATACACACACAAACACACGGAGCACAGGGGTTAGACAGTCCATTAATAGGACCCAAGAAGGTGTGTTAGAGGGGACATGTGGAGGGGGCGGGCAGATTTGTTTGACTAATCACTGACCCACTGGTTGTAGAGATCCCTGAAAACAAATAAGATTGACAGATAGATAGAGAAGGGAGAGAAAGGGAAAGTACAAAAAATGTGGGACAGAGAGGAGGGACAGAAACGTTAAGTCAGGGGGAAAAATTGTGAGAAGAATGAGAGTTTGAGAGATAATTGAGGAAAAGAAGGAGACTGAGGACTGGAAACAGTTAGGAGCTCTGGGCATGAAGTCCGACTACTTTTGAACAATGTAGTATGTGTGTGTCTGACCCAAAACATCCTTGTCCCAAAAACATCTATTTTTCTTTCCTTGCTGTGCTTTTATTAACTTACACCCTATAAGCTGAAGACCAAACAACAATTGTAGGGTTACCATATAATTGTCATCAAGTGAATTTGAAGCAAGCTTTTGAAATATCATAAAAATGTGAATTAAGCACGTTTTTATCAGCTGGTTTGGAGCAAATAAACCAGGTCTCCCTAAACATAAATCATCAGAAGTTGGCAGTGCAGGCTACATAAAAAAAAAAAAAAAAACATAGTAGAAGAGATAGAGGTTGCAAACATTTTTTTGCCGACAGCCAATAAAGCTAAAACAAGAAGAAAAAGTCTTTGTTCATTTGGTCAAGTTGTTATTATTCTTTCATGGGACAGTCGACGCCAGCAGCATAAACAGGTTCTTCCTCTTCTCTCAGAGCGGAAACAGCTGATCAGTCATGTGATTAAATGTCAGCCGCACCAGAACTTAATTGGAAAAGATGAGTCCATCTCCCATTAAGTGTATTTACTCTTTTTTGAAAAAGACCAAAACCACCTTTCATTTTGTATTTCAGTGGAATTGGGACACCAGTAAATGGCCTATTTCACCAACATGGAACTGACCCCGTTCCGGCTCAAGCACCTAATTTTGAACCATTCTGAGCATTTCCCCCAAAAGTGTTTTGGAATCTGAAAAGTTGGTTCCCAGCTAGAACCAAAAAATAGCAGGTTTTTCTTGGGAACCAAAGAGGGCTTGTCATATTTTATAGGTTGCTGTGCACCGTTCAATGCACTCTGTTGATGACATCCTTGATTAAAATGGATCCTCTCTAAACTGGCAAAAATGTGTGGTAGTTCACTGGATGGCACCAGGGCTCCAAGAACCCTGAACGGGACAGAGCTCATTTGTTAGAAACGGGAACTGGAACAAGTGTCTGAACCAAATCATACACCAAAGAATCAGAATCAAACTGAATAATGAAATTCCGAAAGATTCTCACCTCTAGTTAATGAAAACATGACTAATGACACAGGTACTGATCAATGCTGACAAAGGAGAGTCACAAATATAGCAGCTCATGATCTATTTATATAAAGTTTTTTTTTCTTGGAGCAGTACTACAAACTTCATCCCTGTTTTCCATTTTTGCTGCTGTAAAAATTCCTGCCTTTAGTTTTTCTTAATAGCATTCCTCGACTTGACTCCAGGCTGCCTCGAAACATCCGTGTGGAAATAATAATAACAGGAAAAGCAAAGAGGGCACAAAAGAAAGAACAGGGGGAAAGAGATAGCCGAGAGCAAAGCTACTTCTGTGATTTAGACAGCATGTAACCCCCCCAACCTCTGCGCACAGACACACACCCACGTACACACAGGCACACACAGTTTCCCGCATGATTTACGACAGCTTATTGCAAAGATCACAGATCCCAATCTGAACACACAAAGGCAGACACTTAAAACAGACAGGAGGACACATGTTTTGGCTGACTGGCTACTGACGGTGCTTAAGGAACAAGAACGCACACGTTTGAACACACAAGCACGGCTTCCTGAGGAAAGTGGAATAATCCTTGATGAGAGCGATTAAGAGTCACTAAAGGCACGAATTGTCGGGAAGGAAAACGCTGTCACACTGTGGAGCCCATAAATAATCCCTCTTTACACACTCTGCCGTCAAAGGTGTCTGTTGGAAGCAGAAAACAAACACAAATGGCTTAAGCCTAGTTAAAGGATACATCCACCTTAATACATTCACACAGTTAAACAAAGCTGTTAAATAACAGATGATACAAGACAGTATGCTTTGTACTGTATGTCGCTGTCCAATGAAAGTCTCTAAAAATCAGCTCGTTTCTCTCCAGTCATGATTTCATCCCTTGACAAAAGCCTCATTACCAGAATGCAATGCAGCTGCAGGACTGATGACTTGCTGCTGACTACTTATGACTTATACACATGTTATTTTTTTTTTCTTGAAGGGAAAACTTCTTCCCCTTCTATATGGATCGCTACAGTTATTGCTTTCTCTGCCTACACATAAAACCCACATCCGACATTCAGGGAGTTTAGGCATGTTGTCTGAGGTTTCTGGGTTTAATGGGAAAAATAATAGGGATACTGCTCGATGAAGATGCAACAAGTTGTACTTTGAGAGGTTAAACCTTTGCCAAAACTCACAGAAAAGACTAAAATAAACACCTTGACAGTTATCAACGAATGGATAAAATAACATGTGGGCCACACGCACATATACATTACACAAACACCGTCGCTTAGCTGGAGGTCCTGCTCTTTTAGAGAGGACACAGCTCCTGGTGTTCCAATAGAAGATAATTTACAGGCGCCTGCACTCTTAAAAACAAAGAACCAACACATTATTCAGTTGGTGTAACAGCCAGACGCACACACTCTCAGGGTTGTCAGCCATATTTACAACATGGTCTATATGTATGTGTTTATGTGATTCGTGTTCTTCTGTGAGTTCATGTGAACTTCCCGCCTACAGGCGTCTCAAAGTGGAAACAAAAACAGCTGCAAATTGATCGGGGGAAAAGGAGAAACAGGACAGATGACAATGCAAACTAAATCTATTATCATCATTACATACCAAGAAAAATACTCTTTGTTGTTCCTTGCAGAGGGGGAGGTGCAAGTCACAAGCAAGTCTTAAAAGGAGAGTCAGTAGGATCTGTCCGAGCTATTCCTAAATACATCAGGACATGATGTCTTTTACATTACAATGTCTTCTGAATAAAATGCATAATTGATTCTATGATCAGCCAAAATAGTTATTTAAGAAGACGCATTCACATGAATTCACCTTTCCTTGTGTTTTTTGTGGGGACAGATGAAGTTGGACGCTATGATGGTTGTGTCACTGATTTTTGAGCTGCAGATGTTGGATTTAGTAAAATGCCATGTCGGGGAAGTAAAATGAAATGTTGTTCACGGCCTCTCACATGGAGATTTCCCACTCTTCTTTGTTTGTTTATCATTGAAATCATTTATCATTTCTTAGGTGTTTAGACTGACAAAGCAAGACATTTAAAGACATCAGCTTTGACTTTGAAAAACTGGGATGGACATTTTTCACTATTTTTCTTTTATAGACCATGCAGCCCTAGATTAAACATGAGAATTAACTTCAATCTTTTTAGTCAGTTTCTTTCAAGTCTAAGTTAAGTCTCAAGTTATGAATACCAAGTCAAAGTCAAGTCTAATCTTTCAAGTGTTGGTCAAGCAAGTTTCATGTCCACAAATATGCAACTCGAGTCTGACTCGAGTCAAGTCGTGAATCTCTGGTTTCATGTGCTACAAACTTTACTGATTTGGCAATTCAGTTTGAAGTGTCATGTTAGGTACTTTATCCAGTAAAAATGGAGAGAACAGTCAAGAAAATTATACTGAAGTGTAACATTAACACACACACACAAACCACCTCCTTTGTCTCGTCCTTTATCTCCATCATTTGATCTGTCCCTGTGGCCGCGCTGCTGTTTAACAGGCTGGCTGACCAGGAGAGCCCACACACACACTGGCCTTAAGGGACCAATTCAGGTTACACTGACAACTGATATTTTTGCATATGAAAATGATTTTATCTTTACAAAAACATATCTGGGGGCAGAATTTAGGGGTGAATACAAGCGTCTAGAATGCCCAAATGTAATCTGCTACCTTTTACAAATTATTTCACTGTCAACGACTACTGGCAGCCCGAGACTGTTCAAACTGATCCTTGCCCCGTCCACACAGTTCACTTTCAGGCCATTGTAAGAGTATTTTGGCCTTGTTCCACAGACTTTATTAGATTTGTCAAGAGGGGAAATGACAAGAAGTGAAGTTCAATATCCCTTTGACACTAATAACAGTGTAAGTACAGTACATGGTGAAGTGCCGCCCCAGGATGCCTACATACAGATAAAATAAACTGACTGTGTTAAGGACAAGTTTGTCTGTGAATATGGGACTTAAAAAGGGACACATCAAGCTCATCAAGAAATAATAAATAATACAAGATGTTAGGCCAAAATGAAAAAAAGCCCCTAAAAACTTCACACAGCACAATGCAAGCCGTTAAATTAACATCCATCTCATTGAAACTGAACTTTGAAACCGTGAATTTTGAGTTTTGAACCTTTCAGGCTGCTGTAGTTGGCTGACGTGGAGTGTTGAAGCCAGAGTAACAGATTGAGCAAACGTGTGAATGTGAAGTCTGCAGATATTAGTTCATTTCCACAGAGAAGAGGAAACATATGCCTGAAAATATGAGCACAAATTTATGTTAAGCATATAAAGTCAAATTGATATGTTTGGAAAAATAATATCAATTATAACAATATAATCATATTGTAATATAATATTCTGATTGTAATATAATCATATTATTATTATCATAATATTAGCAATGCTAATTTCCATTAGTGCGTCAGTGGGAATGGCAGGAATCATAAAAATAAGAATCACAACACTTCAGGGAATTTATTTTTTTCCCCACCCCTACAAATGATGACGACATAATCTCACAGTCTCTCATAGTCTCAGTGGTAAAACTCAAGGAATCCTGTATAATTTAAGACTTAAATATATTATTTATAAGATATATAATTTATATATTATTCATTTTTATGTTGGTGTGTGTCTGTCTGTATGATAATATCTGTCTTTATCCCATTTTCATTGTTTAATCGAGTTGTAAAACAAGATGCTTGTAATCTCTACCATTACGTATCACATCTGTCTTCATTTCTTGACTGAACTTGGCATCCAAATATCTTCCTGGTAAGAACTTTCTCTGAAGAAGAGGTAGGAGCTAAATATAGAGCACTGATGTTCTGCTTCATCACAGGCCAAAATGTCCTCTGGTCATATGCGTGCAATTCGAAAGGTGCCAGGACCAATAAATACAAATCCAATCGGTTTACCAACACTCTCCATCAAACTGCATTGATCCTGTTAAGCTTTACAAATGAGTAAATATCTCCTGGCTCAGGCTCGCAGGTTACAAGTCCAAACTGAAAACAAAAGCCTCTATTTATACCTCAAAATACTCAAGGTAACACTGTGCCACCCTCTGTTTCTCTCACACACACACTCCAACACCACCAAAGACAGAACACTTTCTGTGCATATGTGTCTGCGTGTGTGTGTTTCATTTTCTTTGCAGGAGTGTGTGTGTGTGTGTGTGTGTGTGTGTGTGTGTGTGTGTGTGTGTGTGTGTGTGTGTGTGTGTGTGTGTGTTCATGGGAGGTTTAGGGCAAAGTTCAGGGAAACCCCACATACCCCATCTATGCCTTGTAACCCTGAGGGAGAAAACCGTGATTCGCAAAAACACACACACACTTTCTTAAAGCACAGACTTTACCAGACCTGACCTTGACCAGACCTGCCAACAGGATCACCAACAGACAGACACAGGGGATTCTGGGAAACAGGAAACAGGAAGTGGGCCCTGTCCAGGCTGAGTGTGAAAGCCGTGTTCATAATGAGTTGTGTATGAAACTCGTTGTGTGTGGTAAAGTGTGTTAAGTCAGACATGTACCCTTACTAACGCCTAATAATGTAAATTGCTCTAATGGTTAAAGGCGGCTACACATCATGACAGTCCTTTGTGTGTGTGTTCATGCCTGCGTGTGTGTGTGTGTGTGAAGCCTCCTGTCCTGGGCAACATTTAGCAGAGAGGCATCCAGGCTTGTGAGAGGGGGCTGTGGTGGGGTCTCTGGTTTCAAACAGTGCCGGCGCCCTGGGACCAGGCCATGTCAAAGGGCCCGTCCCTGATGAGCCATATTAGGGCCCTGATCCCCAATCAATCAGCACTGCGCTAAAAAGAATCCACAACAAGACGGCAATTAAGACCCACCGAGGACTTAACTAAACATGTGTGAGAGATAGGGTTTGTGACTGCGTGTGCACTTCTTTGTGTTTTATGTAGAGCTGCAAGAGTGCAAATGTGTGCCTGCGTGGCCGTAAAAGCCTTTCGAGACAGCAGAAAAAAAAAACTGCAGTCTACTCCGGACGTGCAAAGGAACAGAGGACAGAGGTGAAGAAAGTCTCAGTAGGCTGGCTTTTTTTTCCTTGTCTACCGGTGTGGGCATATCATCATGGATGATGGAGGAAATTAGCATAAGTATTTAAGTTCTTTGTACCTGAATGCTGTTGGTTTATGTCTATAATAGAGATTAATCAGTAAGAAAATTTAATACCATGATTATAGAGTCCAAAATGTATTGCTTCTTTTGTCCAGTCTGAAACCTAAAGATCTTTACTGTCTTAAATGACAAAGGCAGCAAATCCTTATGTTTGAGGAGCTGTAGCCAGCAACTGCTTCAAATTTTTGACTTGACTGATTGATCAGTTATCAAAATGGTAATCTTCTCTTCAACCGATTAATTAGTCGACTAACCGTTGCAACTCCACTGCCTTAGTTCCTCATGCCAAGTTTAGAGGGTGGGGGTGTAGTGGGCTGGAGGAAAGAAAACAAGGAAAATGGGGCCCCACGAAGCCTTCTTTTGCATTGCGTCACTTTTGTGACTGTGATGTCGTCTTTCTTTGCATTATTTATACAATTTACAATGGATCACAAAAACACAACTGAAAACACATCCACAAGTGAATGCAAAACACTGACAGAATGCCCTTTTTTACCTTTAGCCAAGATAGTTTAATCCATTTTCCATGTTTGGCAGTCAACAGGGCTACTGAGGAATTTGGGAATACAGCAGCAGCTTTAGCTCTTACTCTTGGGCAAACTAAGGGTTGAGACTCTCCACTGGTACAGAGGCTGTTGTTGGCACGTCTGAATAGTGTCTCACAGGGTTCCAGGATGAAATACTTATTTTTTAAATCGGATCCCAAATTGAAATAAGTTTAGCAGAACCCCCTGCGTTAGTCTGATGTGGAGTGCTGAAGTGGCACAGGCATAGTGCATCCAAAAATTGAGTGGCCTGTCATCCCCTCAGTCTGAATGGGTGCGATGCTTGTGGTGGGGAGCAAATCATCATCAATCCTGGCCAGCATCTGAGAACCACAGCAGTGTTGACACTGGCACTGAGGTGAGGAGAAGTGAAACCAAAAATCCAGAGTTTCTCAATACAGCACACATGAGTTCACAGTCCGAGTTAAGAGCCTATTGTGACTAAAAACAGCACAGTCTGTATGCTGAGGGCAGAGGGAGAGGACAGACTGGTTTTTAAACCTGGGTTTAAACCTACATATCCCTCTGGCTTAAGTGTCCTTGAGCAGGACGTTCAGCAACACATTAAACATTTTGGCCTCATTTCAGATCCTGCACCTACAGTAGGAAAAGTCATGTAATTTATCAAACAGGAACACCAACACTGTACTGCAGTTTGCCTTCTAAGTTGTTACAAAAGAAGTGCATCTCTCAATTTCATGTTTATGCATGTAATCAATAGTTCAAGATTTTGGGGAATGCACTTATCAGCTTTCTTGCTGACAGAGTAAGATGAGAAGATATGACTCATATCTGTACGCTAATTATGAAGCTACCCTCAAAAGCCAGTTGGCTCAGCTTTTAACATCAAGACGGGAAACAGTGGGAATCAAATAGTCTGGCTCTGTCCAAAAGTAACAAAATTTACGAGCACCTGTCAAGATTTGAAATGAATATGTTATATGCAATCCATACATAAAGTGTAAAAACGTTTATGTGAGCTTATGTGCTGGACGTCTTGGAGTCTTGTCGCCAGTGTGAGGTTACCAGGCAACCAGTGGTTGTTTTTATATTTAAGTCTTTGAATGGATTAAACAAACAAGACCGTCCCTGCTGGGGCTGAAAAATGAAGCAGACACGAAAGTGCCAAAAACTGCAGTTCCTCTAATAGAAAGTCTAGCTAAAAGTCAAAGACGTATCTTCTCATCCAACCTTTGACAAAAATGAGTGAATGAGTCTATTTCCCAAAATGTCACAGGGATCATGGGAAAAGACAGAAATACAATCAGTATGGTAGACTGCACATTCCTGTGGATTTACAAAAGTACTTGCAACTTGTCAGGGTGGATTTTGTGTGAAAAATTGTCAATCTCTAAATTAGCAGGTGATTATGAGGTGCAGGTATATAAACCAGGATGTGGTTGGGAAACTTTTATTTTATAGAAAGACAGCAGATAAAAAGTGAAGGCACCACAAAGAAGACGGCAGGAGCTACACTGAATATAAAAAAAAAACACAGACAATAATATATGAACACAATACATGTGACAATAGCTGATACTGTGCAATCAGGCAAGAGCAGCGAACAGGGAGCTGTGCTGTGTGCTAATTAAGCTAATAATGCACTACATTAATAAGACATTTACTTTGTGGTGACTTGCATTTATGCCACACAAGCAGCAGGGCATGTAAATACCGAAGTCAGCTGGTTGATCAGTCAGTTTGTTGATTTGCCTGTCAGTTAAGAGGTTTGATGTGAGATATAGCTGAGAGCAAAATATCTGTAATAGATCATTTAAATAATTATCTCAGTTAAGAGCTTAATTGCAGCTTAAGTAAATGCTTTGACATGTGGTTACTTCATTAATGAGGATTTTGGATGCTTTGCTGATCTTTGCCAGATATAATCTCGTGACGGCACGCTTTTATCCTCCTAGACCCCGAGGGCACCGATTGTGTAATTACCTGACGTCTTAATAAATCAGCTGCTGATTACACAGACATAGTAAATACAAGCCCTCCACAACAGCTGCTGCTGCAGAGCAGAAAGGAGGAGAGAAAAAATGTTTCAGGGTATCAATAAATCTACTATGATTACTGTACACACATATTTTAGGGCTAAATACCTTTGAACAAGCCTCAGCACGCTTCAAGAGCGACTTAGTGTGACATCTTCAATTCATTACACATTTTGGAAACTACTTCCTTAAACTAATTTGTCAATCAACCTGCGCAGCGCTGTGGGTGAGACGCACACCCTACAGTCCTGTCTATGTTAAGTCAAATTACCCTTTCGTTTTTAACTCTTTGATGCTTCAGCTGTATAATTGGATAGCCAGTGGGCTGACGGCAGCACGGGCCTCACGGTCCTTGTCAAGTCAACTCTGAGGTCAATTTAATCCAGTGTGTTGACAGCTGGCTAATTACAGAGCCATCCGCGGTGTGTTGGTTGGTTTCTCGTCACACGCACACACAGATACAGGATATACATAGGCACACAAGTTGCAGGAAAGGTTATACCGTGTGTGTGTGTGTTTATACTGGATCACAGCTAAACACACCTGATTAGAGAAATCATTCTGAGTGGTCGAGTTACACCCAAACAAGATCTCAACTGGCAAATTAATTGCAAACTTACAAAAGGTAAATAAAGGCCTTAGTGTATTACAGATGTGGCTGTAGAGTACATATAGACATAAAAATATACACATAAATTTAATCAGGCATGTGTGTTTGTTGGATTTACAGTCAACACTGGTTTGAATTGAGAAATAAAGAGTAAAATATTGTTAACTTAGGGTCTTTTCATGTTTGAAGGAGAATGATGAAGAGAAGAACAGCCGAGCACATCTTTCAGCAAATACTGTCAACCATCTCCTTTTTTAAAAAGGGGGATACGCTGAAGCAAATGACAGGAAGATTGAGGATAAGCAAAGAGCAAGAAGGGTCAGAGCATGGACCAAAAAAGAAGCCAGGAAAAACACGGTAGTGCGAATCTGTTCTTTGTTAAAAGCGTGCTCTTTATTCTCCAGTACAGAGTGGACAGAGGAGAGAGCAGAGAGGCACGGTGGAGGGAAAAGTAGAAAAAAAAAAAAAAAAAAGCTGCTATTTTTGTAATTGCTTTTTTTTTTGCCAGTGCTGAGAGAAAAGTGGTGGGGAAAATTTTGAGAAATTTAAACAGGCTTGACAGCCAGGCTGTAGTGGTATTAATCATTTCAAACAGGGAGAAAACCCCTCTATTATAAACACAGACAGAGCCTGTGAGATCAGCTGCCATGTTGCATAAAGTCAGTTTATTGCTGCTGTCAGATTAAAAAACCTAGATACGCAGTAAGTCAACCTTTTAGAAATATAAAAACAACTGTATTTTGAAATAATGAAGTTAACACATTATTTTTTGGCTACTTGGAAGCAGCAGAAATAAACAATGACATATCATATCACATTACCGATTTATACATTGAGAAGCAACATTAGCATTCATTTAGAGTTATGTTTCTGGATAGCTGGTGAATTTAAGTCCAATATTCACCCTCTTTGTAGCTCTGATTTTGGTTTCACACAGCACTAAGGTGCTATATGAGCAGTGAGGCTGAGCCAGAACAGTAAATTTGTGGGCGGTAAAACCAAAACAATGAGCTAAAGGCCATGAGGCTACATCCACACTTAAACATTTCTCTTTTGTTTCCAAAAAAAAAAAAAAAGATCTCTGTCCAGATGGGGGTTTTGGGCTCTGTTTCTAGAATTATCTCCATCCATACTAACTAGCCTGAAGACAGTTAAGTCCAGTGTGGGGTAATCGAGGCACAGCTTAAAAGACATATTATCCTAAGCACTCCAAAATAATAGTTTGAGAGAAAAGTAATTTGTTGTTCAGTTTCAGTCCTGCCTGCCTAACATTCCTGATGAAGATCTAATTAATCCAACCAAATAATTTAAGTGCAAAAAAAAAAAATCTAGGAAAAACAAAATACAGACATAAAGAAAAGAAAGATGAAGAAGAGAGTGTGTAATTGCCTCATGGACAGTTTCAGCCTGCAGTTTGCACGCAGGCCTCAGTTAGGAGTTATGAACTGCCTCTGATCTGAGCGTGCAGCTAAACCTCCCGTCGCCTCCACACAGCTAATCGCACCTGAATGCCGCCGACCCCACAGAACCCGGGAATCAAAGAACAACATGCAACCGCGGGTGTTAATGGTACCATCCTCCTCCTCCTCCTCCTCCCGTGCTAACACTGTTTTTCTTTCACTCCCTTCTCTCTCCCGCCGTCTCCATCGCACTCTTTTTTTTTCTTCCTCCAGCAAACGAAGGACGTGTGGCAGCGTACAGAGAAAGAAAGAGAGAGATGGAGAAAGTTGGGGGTCTAATTTTGGCAGGCGAGACTTTTTCCCCTCACCCCGTGTTTGTTCTGGCTCTATTAAAACATCTCCAAGGAGGGCAGGAGAGGAAGGGGAGGAGGGGCATGGAGGGAGGAGCATGGGCACAGGGTAGAAGAGATACACAGAGATAATGATGATGTTTGGATTAGAGCTGTAGACCTGGACTTGAGTGAGACTAGAAGGGGGTCGCTCCAATCAGTAAAAATGTCAAGAAGCTATTGGTCCACACCAATAAATAATACAACACATATTTAAAATAAAACCAGAAAACCACAAAATGTTGCTTTTACATTTCGCTTTGGTGTGGATTTAAGTGACGAGTGTTAAATAGGGAACTTTAGAGGTGCTGGGAATTGGATTTTGTTACAGAGCCAGCCAGGTTTTCCCCCCATTTCCAGTCTATACTCCTTGCCAAGCTAACCAGCTGCTGGCTCAAGCTACTGTATACGTTTGTATTTACTGTTCAGACAAGAGATTGGTATCAATCCTCTTATCTAACGCTTGGCAACCATGAACATACGTATTACCCAAATGTCAAACTATTCTTTTAATTAAAAACTGGACTGGAATGTTTTTGCTTTAGTGTCGTACTGTAATGCAGCCACAAACAGGCCTCACACAGCCACACTCACCGTATATATCACCCTCGAACAGACAAGCTCTCTCATATTTACTGACTGCTTTAAACTCCATCCAGTGAGCTCTGGCTGACCTGAAACTGGTACTGAATGCCAGTAAAATAACAATGTAAACAGTGACCGTGTCAAACAGTACAGCTACTTGGAAATCTGGCAAGATCGTGATCTGTCTTTTCGGTCGCATATCTCAAATTTAACTGGCAAACTTGAGCCTAAAATAGTTTTTCTTCATAGGAATAAGCCCTAGAAAAAAGATAATGCAGGACACAACAGTGCTAGTCTTGGGTTATGGAGACACAGAATTTTCCTCTCGAGTCACTCTGACAGACTTGATACCTGACTTACAAACTTGTCTTGAATAACTTTGAGTGGATATGCCCAAAAAGTCTTAAAAACTGTTCTGGAAGGAATAATTAGAAGTCTAAAAATGTCTGTGCTTAAGGAAAAGTTCATGCTTCAGACTTTCCTCTCCTGTCCTCATCCTCCTGTCTCCTCCTTCCTCTATGTCTGATCTGCTCTGCCCTTAGACAGACACACTCAGCACAAGCTGCCCAAATCAGAGTTGAAACCTCCAGGCTGACAGCTTTTAGTTTGCATGTGGCTACTCTCAAAAACCCAACTCTGAACACACACTCACACACATACACACACGACGCAATGTCCCGCACACCACAGAGTGTATACTTAAGCCCAACGTAGAGGGGATGGAAATCAGAGCACAGACCGAAGCAAAGACAACACTGAGGACATGAAGT
Organism: Lutjanus erythropterus; assembly: GCF_056507025.1. Taxonomy (NCBI): domain Eukaryota; kingdom Metazoa; phylum Chordata; class Actinopteri; order Lutjaniformes; family Lutjanidae; genus Lutjanus; species Lutjanus erythropterus. The sequence goes on from NC_139323.1 coordinate 37,426,253, forward strand.
TCATGCTATGTTCAGGTTCAACAAGGTGGGTGGCAAAAAACTTTCCCCCAAATTTGTGAGTAATATTTGTGGCTAAGAAAACGGAAGTCACTCTGCTCTCTGCTGAATGCAGAGATGATGGGAGGTACAAGAAAAAAGGCAGTGGAACACGCAGATTAAAATATTTCACCGAAGCTGACAGCGTCTGGACCAGATGTCGTTCCGAAAACGTTGACTCGAGGAGCGGCAAGTTTTGACGTTTGAACAGCTGTGGCATGAGGTAAGCAGTTGCAGGTCATCACGTGTCATCATTAGTTGACCCTGTCTTCTTGACGGCCTGCCACCCTATTTTACAGCTAATGAGTTGGCTGTGGCACTAATGATGAGCAGCAGTGATGATGAGCCCACCACCGCTGCAGCTCCACCGCCGTCAAAGGAGGCCCCTGTCCATTTAAACGAAGTCTGTAATGACTGTAATGTGACTCAAGATCGCATGCTGGTCTTAAATTGACTGCAACACTTTCCTTCACAAGTTGGCAGGGTAAAAAACAACAGAAGGGGAACGTAATTTACTTGAACTTGCAAAGTTTAATGTAGTATGTGCCGTGTTAAAGCAGTTCCTCGGTGAGTTTAAATCTTTTAGATGCTTAGATTAAAGCAGTCCTGCAAACAAGGGAAGCTTCTGTAGGATTTAATCAGCTGGAGCATCAGACAAAGCATTCAGAAATGTATGAATAACATCATCATGCTCATTTTAATAATGGAATTTAAAGGTCCAGTGTGTACGATTTAGGGTGAATTACTGGCAAAATATGGCAAAAATGGATTAGTATGTTTTCATTAGTGTATAATCATCTGAAAATAAAAACTGCTGCGATTTCATCACCAGAATGAGCCGTTTACATCTACAGAGGGTGTGGGTCCTCTTCTACAGAGGCCACTAGGTTGCACCACCATGTTTAAGCAGGAGTCCAGAATGGACAAACCAAACGCTGGCTCTGGATATGGCCTTTCGCAAGTTTCACATCCATCATAGATTCTCCTACACACTCAGAAGGGAAGGGTGAGGTCAGAGGTATTCAGTTGCTTTGTCCTTTAAGAAACATTACTCTATTATGGAAATACCGTTGATCATTTTATCACAAGCTACGCCATTTATAAACATTTACAGCCTGAAAAAATGTCTAAAAACTGCTTCATGATCATGAAACAACAGCTTCTTACATCTTGTTACGCCTAAAAAAGAAAAAAAAGTCATCTGATCAAAGTGCATTTTGCACAGGCTGAATGGCCGTGACACAAAGCTCAGCCGTCTCTCTGTTACTATTTATCCCATCATACAAAACTGGCACATCCTTCCCTCTTTCCTGGGAAAAACAGTGTGAATAAATTTATTTTCCTTGTGAATTAGAAACCAGACACCCGATCTGGGGCAAGATTTGGCCTGTGGGCTGCAAGTATCACTGGTCTCGAGGTTAACACTTAATCATCAGATTTTATTTTTATTAAATCATTCCTCCGATGTGAGAAATTGGATCAGAGAATTGTCATAAATTATGCCAGTCTGGTGATGTCATCCTCATAATCTCTTACATCAACACGTAACTTAGCCAAAATCACACCCTCCTATTTTCTAATCTATATTTATTTTTCCATTTTAGTTTATTTCCAGTATTTTCACATTGCTGTCATCTATGATTTTCCTTTTTGTTGATAGCTCTCCTGAGAAAAGGACATTGTGATTTTTTTTGCGAGCCAACTGTCTCATCTATGAAACAAGCTGCAATTTAGTCTTGCAGGAAAAAAATCAAAACATGTAAACAAAGGAATGGCAGAACCAGATGTTGGAAAAGGAGCACGCATAAGGATGTTCTAATGTGTGCGTACGTGCATGCACTCGTCTCAGTTTGTGTATGAGTGGATTTAGTAAGTGTCTGATATCCACTTTGTGCCAGTAGTTTTGATTCACAGAACGCAGCATGGAACATGGCAGTGAGCCTCACCATAATGTCATTGGGGAAAATCATCCAGCTTAACTCCTTTGATCCTGCGAGAATCAAATGAACTGAGAAAGTTCTTAGAGTTTTATCCCATAACCCTCGGGAGACGTCAAAACAAAGCAGAACAAGCTCACCAGGCGGTACTGCTATTGCCAACAACATCAAAATGTTTTAGCTGAACATTATTTGACACTTTCTTATAATATTTTTTATCATTTCAAGTCAAGTTAAAATTTACTTATACAGCCCCAATTTACAAATTAGCTCAGGAGGCTTTAAAATCTGAACACAGGGGTTTTCATGGACCTTTTTGAGACAAAGGTGGCAAAGTTTAGAGAAAGTCTGTGGCACGTGTGTCATACACAGTTTGGGAACATCCTGCACTTAAGTGAAAATAAATAACTATTTCGCTTTTTGCTTTGCAACTTGAGGGCAGACAAAGAAACTGGAGAGAAAAAAGACAAAATAGCACTGAGCTTGATATATTAATATAAAAAAGAAGAAGAAGCATAAAAAGAGCTGTGTCCTGTTTGTCCAGTGTAGTTATACAATTCAATATTGATTTGTACACTGAGTCACATGACATGGAAGCTATTGAAAAAACTGCAGTCATTTTCTAATCCAATATTTCTGTAGAATAACCCAATTAGACATGAGCAACCATAGCACCTTCTCCTAATTGCATGCAATGTGTGCGAGCTGACAAAATGCATTGTTCTCTATCAGTATGTCCAAACTGGCTGCAAGCGATTTGAGCAGAACTTCGCCTGCCCCATTTCTATTTACAGGGGACTCAAGAAGTTGAGACGACGATTTATGCACACGCTACCTTCTTATTTAACAAGAGAAACCTAAATAAGGTGTCAGGAGGAGGGAGATCAGCAGGGAGCTGCTAAAATTTTTAAATTCTGATACCAAGCTGCTTGCTACTGGTTATACTGTATGTCATTTCCAGTAGGAAACATCTAAATATAACAATATAAAACATGTTTTCTGTTTAAAAGTTACAAATGTAGGAGCGAGTGCTCTCCCATCTTTTATTTGAGTGGTTACATCTCCAGTTTGATTCACAACAAATGGCTGATCAGTGTCCCGAGATGCTAAATTAACTAAAATGTGAACATCTACCAACCACTGACAGTTAAATGTTCAAATTCACCCTCATCATCATCATCATCATCATCATCATCATCATCAGTATTTTGTGTCTGAAACTGACCAGTAACCCTCATATTTTATCTGCATTTTGCTGCCGATTTATCCTAATTTTCCACCCTGAATACGGTTTGATTAAGCACAGATGTGCTGCTGGAGCACACCAGAGTGACACACTGCCACTTGTTTTTTCTCCCAGTGAGGAAATAAAACAAATAAAAAATTTGCAGTCCACACTGTAATAATAATCTATTTTTTAAGCAACTAAAGATCCAATCATCACTAAAACACGCTGAGCAGACAGAGAGTCTTTCCAGTAGTTTTGATGAGTGTGATGCAGACTCTGGGTCACAGCAGTCAGACAGAGGGAGCGCCCGTGTGGTCTGACAGCTGTGTAATATCCTCAACACAATGAAACTATTGATCAAGTCAGTTAAATCATCTTCTGTCACAGAACTGCAGATTCAAATCGATTCAGTGTGGACACAGAGCGTGTGATGAGACAGACTGTGATGCAATAGTCTGACGTGTTATTAACGTTATTGACGGTCCCTAACTGATAGAGGTTTATGCAGCACTTGTTGCATCTGATCAGTTAGAGACAGGATGAAAAGGGATCACTGTCACACACTTTTGAACAGACTTAATGAACTGACAACGTAGCCGTAGCAGGATACAAGCAAAGTGGTTTGAATAGCTGTTAATCAGGGAAAATATCCACGCCGACGTGCACACGCGATAGGGGAAACCCTCAACATCCTTCGCTTAGACAGTCCTTGACATGGGGAGGAAAAAAACGCTCTTTAACAGGGAAAAAATGGAAGAAACCTCAGGAAGAGCCACTGAGGAGGGATCATTCTGCCAGGATGGACAGACATGCAACAGACCAACCGAATTACATAATACACAGATTTTGATGTAAAAATTTCTGACTCATGCAGAATATAAAATGTCATTTAGTTTTATTTGCTACTCAGGGTCCTATTTAATTTGACGGGCATGTTCATATTAAGAGATCACGACTGTGGTTGGTTCTTCTGTACATTCAGAGAGCTGGCAGCTAATTGGACGACTATAAAAGCTTATATAACAGAAACCACAGTGACAGATGTGAGTCATTTTTCTGAACTGCTCATTTCAGGTGGCAATATTTTGGTGCAACTTAAATTAATCAACTAAACTCCCCAAGAGACACAGGACATTTACTCTGAATTATAATAACTTAATTATAGCCCTGAAATCTGAGGAATGTCTAATTATTGGCCTGAAATTAAATGAATGGCACAGGTTTTGAATTAAGAGTTGCCTGAAAGTAAATGAACCAAGTTTTCCCCAAATACTACAAGGATCAGTGTGTTATAGACTCTTTAACAGTGTGTTATAGACATCAACATCTGCTGTAAGCCCTGAGTTGTGATTGGTGAACAGTCCTGGTCCCACCCAGCAGTCCACATGGTCCACATTCCAGCTGTGGCCCACGGCTCAGTGTACACAGTCCATATTCAAATGTGAACCATGTGAGCTGAGATGGTTGGGGAGAAACGGCAGCACAGAACATCAGACATTTGGGATTTAAAGGCTCATATTAAATATTCATTCAGCCACACTGAGACCTGTACCAATAAAATGGAAAATTACAGACCCGGTCTTGTTATATTGTGAATTGGTACTCAGTGAATATGCTGCATAGGACTTTTTAGGATGGCGAAGTATAAGACAGAAAAACAATGCTGCAGTTTCCATTTACTGAACTGTAACTTTAGATTATCTATCAAGATGGGGTGTCACAACCCTCAAAATCCAAAATTCAATTTAACTTTAGATTATGATGGTCATGATTTTTCAATTCATGCATTTTTTTTAACACTAACAGCTATACCACTGTTAGACTATAAAGTCTTGATTTCTAAAGATCATTGGTTTGGTTGCATTTTCAAATTCTTCTTCTTCTACATGGTATAACAGCTGGTAAGATACACTGTGACGTCTTTGAAGTGTTGTTTTTAAAATACAGGCAGGATCACCGATTCTGAGCTGCCTTTGTGTGAATCAGGGTGCATTTCTTCAAATACACAAATAGACACTTTTCACTCATCAAAAGAATAAACACACTTGCAGCCTGGGCAATGAGAATACAAGAGCTCTGTAGATCCATTTTCCCATATTAACTCCAAACTATATCCTGAGTGTCAGGTTAGGACATTGAATGAATTTGCCCTTTCACACATGTAGCACACAGTAAGAGATTATCCATGTCATGTTCTCACATGTTGGAAATACTCTGTTTGGATTAGGCAAGGGCTGGTACCTGCCACCTGCAGAGCATGCAGGAGAAGGAGGACTTTGTAACAACGATTTTTTGCATTCATATCAATACTACTAGTAATGCAGGACCAACAGCATGGCAGGCTGTACACTTGACAAAACAGGTCTAAAAGAAGGGTCCAGCTGCAGTCTTGCTGACCCTCTACACTACATGACACACCCATCTCATTTTACTACATGACACGTCCACCTTGATATCTTTTCCTAACCCTGCTAAAGAAGTTTTGGTTGCAGACTTCCTTGGTTTATCATAAACACACCCACTTGCTGTGAATTCTCTTTTTACACAGGGGCTCACACAGACTGGGCACAGGTTTACTATCCGACCGATTCGGACATTTGCATTCACACACACCTCCTCCGGGTCAGGTTTAGATAAGTGCAAAGTTGCACTGCATTTGTGAAAGGGGGCTTAGGACTTTCAAATGTAGTGTCTGTAGTCTTCAAGAGAAAATAAATTGTGAAATGTGACGCTGCCACCACTTTCATGTCAGCAGTGTTCACAGAACCTTTGTGAAACCGTCCCCTGTATTGCTTTCTGGGAAGTATGGCATGAACGTACTGACAGAGAGAAAAATGGATAGAGGAAAAGCGACTTACGTTGGCCTTCCTGGCTGAGGTGTAGGGAGTGGATCTGGAAAAGAAGAGAAGGGGATTTTTTACAACAGGATAAACAATATTGCTCCCAGATTTTTCTCTGCACAAGCTGCCAACTACAAGCAAGAATCAGTGGAGACGAGCGCTGCTAAAAGGAGCCAGATCTCTTGTAGGAAAAGATGAATAGGAAAAAATGTCACTGTTTGTCACTGTAAGTGCGTCAAACACTCGTCATAAACCCACTTCGTTGTGACATCTGCATACCACTAAGTTTTATAATGCTCAGTTGGTAGCTTCAGATGCACAGATGTCATCATTTTAGGTCCTCTTACCGAATTTGACAAACAGCACGCCTGTTGTGGACACGGTGCCCTGGGTGTTGGTGGCCACACACTGGAAGTAGCCCGTGTCTGTAGTGTCCAGGTTGCGGATGCGAAGCCGTGATCCGTAATGCGTGGATCGGTACGAGACCCGACGTGGCTCCTGCACCACCGGGGCGTCGTTCTTCAGCCAGCGCACAGTGGGCGGAGGGTTGCCGGACACTCGACAGAAAAGCTCGGCTGTGTGGCCCAGAGAGGTGGTGATGTTGTTCATGGGAGCTTCGAGGCGGATGAAGAAGGGCCCTGGAAGACACAGACACATGGAAAAGATGAAAGGAAAGAATACAAGGGAGATAAAAAAAAAGGAGGGATTAGGGGAAAAAAACATATAAAAAGCGGAGCCAAGCAAGAAGAATCGTCAGTGAGATGATTTAGAGACAGAAAGACAAAAGAAGAAAGAAAACATTGCATTATACACGGCCAAGAACTCAGACATAAATCAAAGAACACTTGCTGTACTGTACCAGAGCCAGATATATATAAAAACATGCTGCTGTATAAAAAATAGCAGCAGAACAACTCAATATTTTCAGACACACATATTCAAAGCCTGGTTTCACGAGTTATTTTGTGGTTGCCACTGTGGTGACACCTAATTTCACTTTTCATCATGGCTCTATGATGCCAGAGGGTTTTCCGCAGCTTGTGTTTGAGCCTTTGCAACAACATTACCTGTGTTTTTGGGAATAAACTTTGAAGAAAAAAAGAACAAACTTAAAGACTGCACACAAAGCTACCAGAGCCCACTTTAATACCCCATCATTGTCCTGATGCATGAATTCAGAACCAGTTGGAAAAGACAAAGCACAACATTTTTGCATGATTATCTCCAGGACCACAATTTTCCTCAAGGTGGTCAGGAAAAAAACAATCTGGAGGGCCACCTAAGAGTTTAATGTGCAGGAAAAACATTGGTGTTAATGTCAAGAAAAACCTCTGGAAAGTTTCCTCAACCCCAAAACCCATCTTAGGTATGCAGAAATGCTCCTGGTTACAGAAACTGGCCAAAACAAACAAAGGAGGAAAAACACATACAGTACAGGGGGATCTCAAATACTAGCCAGACAAACTTCAATTTGTGCGAATAGAGAAGCTGAGCAGTAAAAATAGAGGCACACACTTACGTATGCAAGAACACCCACACATTTAAAACTTTAATACGGCATGCAAATTCATTAGTTAGGGCATCTCTGCGCTGGACAACAGATCTTTTGACACTTTTCTGATTTGGGATTTCTGAGACATCTGTTTGTCTTTACATGTCCATTCAGGAAAGTTAGAGAGCTGTTGGAAGATTAACACATAACTGTAATAAAAACATTTTGCTGTAGCCAGGTCTTGCTTCTCAACAAGGGTTTTCCCTACAAGGGCATTGCTGTCTTTTCCAAAGCTGCTCTCTGTCTTGTTCTCTCCGACATGTGATTATCCGCTGTTGTTTATTAGGTTGTACAGGATAATCAATACAGAAAATTCTACAGAAGAAAATGCAGTAGGTCAGTAAGTAGGAAAAATGTGTAACTAGAATTTAAAGATAATCCTAACATTGATATGTAATGTCTCAGGTAAAACCAAAATTCAAATTCCCTCCTGTAAAAGCTGCTGTGAAACTGTGTGCAGGAAGCTTTTCTGCTCTGAATTAGGCCTGTCAGGCAGCTCTTCCTCTCAGATCAATAAACCATGGGAGTAAAGGCCTGAATATACAAACAGACGTGTACACTGACAGCTGCCGACAACACGGACGTGTAGTAGATCTCTTTATACTTTGTACTTTCCAGGCCACTTGGAGAATGTGTTCCATACATGCACAGATGGGATGTGATGAAGAAATGTACGCCACTTGGATCCTAGCGGACCGTTGCGCAGTCACAGACATGGACAGTATAATTTCAGCTCGAGAAGTGCTGTTTTGATCCTGCCATTGTGCAGCTCAATAGCAAACACTAAGGAACTGAAGGACTCACTGAGCTGAGCCAGCACACACCAGTTTATACTTAGTATTTGACATTTAGTTTTAAACTGCCACAGCTGAACTCTTTAACTTGACTTTCAATTCCAACTCCTGTTTGACCACAGCATTCTATATATTTTTGACATTTTATTACAGGTAACATGTTGTCCGTTTGATGTTTTCATATGTTAAGTATTGTATTCTGTGCTGTGCACCAGTGAAAGACAAATTTCAGTAATTGTTTGCATCGATGGACAATAAAGCTTTTTAATTTTGAATCTTGAATCTTAATCAGGATGATTGCAGGACCTGAATAAAATGAACAGTTCTCACAGCTCACGTCTGGCCTGGCTAGAACTGCATTAATTCTTGCTATTGCAAGAATTCCAAGAGGGATGATTAAATTATTGATGTTGTTTGTGTGGTGTTGTGGTGGTGTGGGCTGGACACACACACACAAACAAACACACGTTTAAGTATTGTACTCATGTATCTATGTTGAGTTGTTTTTTTTTTGTTTTTTGTTTTTTGTGAAGCTGTTGTATGATAACAACAAAGCACAGCAGCTATCTTAAGATGGGCAGACACTGAATGAATTAAGCCCAATTTTAAGAGAAATCCATCTTGCAGTTTGTGCAGCTCCACAGTCCGATCAGTTCTAAATCATAGTAAGTTTGTATTAATACTAAAGGTTTAGCATTTTACATGTTGTAGTTAATTGTTGAATCTGAGCTGTGATATAGAACTTCACTGTTGATGATGTGGTCAGCTTGTTTGAATAAACTTTATTGGCGTCACCAGGGGACAAATTTACCTCAGTTGAAGCATGCTGGCTACTGTACTTGATACTCTGTCGCCGTAGCAACCCTTGTGGTTGTATGTACAGCTCATCATGAGGTGTGTAAAACGAGTGCCTGCAACGTGTTTGTGAAAAAGAAGTGGGCACATTTGTCTTGGCATACAGCCTGTGTGTGTGTGTGTGTGTGTGTGTGTGTGTGTGTGTGTGTGTGTGTGTGTATGTGTGTGTGTGTGTCAGTGTTGTGCACTCATGTAGATGTTTGAGCACACACACACACACACACACACACACACACACACACACACACACACACACACACACACACACACACACACACTCCCTAAAGCTGCAGGCTTAACATTGCAATGTGGTACTAACAAGTGTGTGACAGTATGAGGAGACTCTAACCAGTGACTGCACCACCACCTCTCTGCCTTCTCACAACATTTTATCCGTCCTCCTTTCTCTACACTCTCTACAGACACACACTCTCGACAGACACACACTCTCTCCCTCATTTGTACTCTGTACTTCACAGCACTGCAGCCAGAACAAAGCCTCCATGTTGAAGTTAAGTCAATAAAAATGATATCAATAAAGCAACAGGATCATATTAGCAACACTGGGACAGCATTCAGAATAAATATCCTATTTTGCCATTACTAATAATGACATACATTACAGCCACATACTGTAGTCTGATCCATCCCATCTCCCCCACTCTCATTCTCTTCCTTTCCTGTCTCTCCCTATATATCTACCTACTCCCCCACTCTCTTGCTCATACATGTGCTGCCATTTCAGAGATAAAAACATATCTCACTCAGGTTTGTCTGTGTGGGAGATTCTACTGCATTACATCAAATAGTCACACACACACTTAAAGAGCATTTAATCTACTAACACAGACTCCTGTGTCCTCTGTTTGCTTTAACAAGCTTTGAAAATTGATTATCAAGGCAAAATCTGATAAAACTTCATTGGTGGTGTAATGAGTTGCACATAATTGATAGTCAGGTTGAGGTCTGATATGATTATGAAGTAAGAAGCGTGCTCTGACAGAGCACAAGAGCAAAAGCACAAATGTTCAGTATGTTTGAGTGAGTGGTAGAGACTGCATGAAAAAAAAAATTGACTGCAGCAGTTTCTGCAGTTAATTTGTCTCGCTTGATTCTTTTCATAACTTGTTTACGCAGCCATTTTGCTACTTTTAATTATTTAATCTGTCTGATTATGTTACCATTTGTAATCACTTTAAATGTCATGAGACAAGCGTAACAGTGCTGAGATGAAGACTGTGTTCCTGCTGTATTAGGCCACTTTCATTTCGTAAAAATATTTTCTCATTAAACTTGACTCTGTTATGTTGTTTACATTGAATTTGTCACATTAACCAACTAAAACTCCTCGTTACTTTAAGTGTAAAACTGGTGTCCTAACTTTTCCATGAAAAAAAGTAATTTTAACTGCAGACTCTAAACCTTTCCAGGAATATAGGAATCCTTGTTTTAGGCATTTTTAGACCTCTGATTTGCAAACATGGATTATTTCTTTCTTTCATGCCAGATTGCTCAAAATGTGAAAGGCTAATCATTTATTTGATTGTAAAGTACTTTTGATAAAAGTGCTATATATAAATGTAATTATGTAATACAAAAAAAAAAATACAGAAGCTTGATATCTTAAAAAAAAAAAAAAATCACCAAACTTTGAAGTATACAGGGTTTTCTAACTCAAATCTCTATTATTACTGGCTGCCACCTTTGTTGAAATTCCAGCAAAAATGTAAAGGCTTTTATTTTACACCAATAACTTTGTGCTTACTTTCCCAAATTAGTGAAAATCATGATTAAAAATTGCACTGAAATGGTCTCATGTAGCACAGAGATTTTGATTATCAATGTGTCATTAATTTATTTCATATAAATATTTGGACAGAAAATAACTGCCTGCTCCTTCTGTTTTATATTTTTTTTAATCAAACTTCAGCATTTTTTACCCCTCGTTGGTAGCTGATTACTAGTCAAATTGTAAAGATATTTCATCATTCTCGTCTTTTATCAAAGTAAGGAGACTGATATGTGCACAGAAAGATTGTATAGTCTGCAACTAAATGTTTTTATGTGGATTTGAATTTGTCACAATCTTGTTTTTTATCTTTTTGTCCATCTTAGTATAACATTTAAGTCACTATGGACTCTTTCCTCTGCCAAATTGTGATTTTGTAACTTAAGCACACTGTACACTGTATGCAGTCTCAAGCCTTTGCCACCTTTGCCTAAAAAACACCCATGGAAAACCCTGGTAGAAAGGTTTAGGCTGTGCTCTGAGGTGCGTGTAATGTGTGACTCAGATCAGACAAGCTCTGAAAAATGTTGCAACACCCCCTATAATCACATGTCATCGCCTCTCATAACCACACATACAAAAAACAACCACGCTCAATATGCAATGCTGACACCAATCACAGAGGTGCGTAAATACACACACTGGTTGAACTTGAGGTCATTGCTACTGGTGATACATTAATCTTTATGATGGTGCGTGACAGTGTGTCTGTGCATGCTTTCTTGTGTGTGTGTGGGTGTGTGTTTTCATTATGATTTGACTTCCCACATATCAACACAAAGTCATGAGGGGCCTGCTGGGAATCTCTGCCTATACACTGTTATGAGTGTAGTGGACCGAATCTTACTTCCATGCTGATGCAACACTTCACCGCCTTAATGCGCCTGTTGAGTCTGACTATATTATCTAAAAACAAGAAGCACTTAATATATTAAACGAGAACAGACTTGCTTTTAAAAGTCATGTGTGTTTTGCCAAAGGCAGGAAGGTCACTTTATCACCGTCTCATTAGTTGAGTTGATGGAAAAGAAAATGGTCTTTGGAGCTGCAACCCTGCACACTTCATTAGCTGTTATAATAACTGACAATAAACCAGTGGGGAGTAGAAGAAGGGGGAAAAAAAAGACACAAAAGCAGAAGAAAAGAGGAAACGATGGGCAGAGAGGTGAAGAGGAGAAAGAGAACGAGGACAAAGATGTCCTGCCAATGTCTGTGCAACAAAGCCACTCTGTGTGTGATTGTCTTGTGGTGAGTGTTGTGGTATTTGGCACCAGGAGTACTGTGAAACTCAAGCCATTGCTGCGGACTGTCCCTTTAATGTGGCGGTCGGCTAAATGGTGCCCTGTCATCAGCCTGCATTTTCTCGCGGTGGTTTCGTACAATCAAACAGTCACACGCAGGCACACAAATGTAAACACACGCACACCCACACAACCGCAACACACATAAACAATACACTGTATGTCTGAAACTCGACCGGTTACACAATACCTTTTCATCTCACCAGCAACATTGTATTCTATATACTGTACGTCTATTAGAATTGTCACGATACCAGAAATTTAAGCTTTCATACAATGCTTGAATGATAAAACAATATTCTATACCTCTTTCAATACTGTGGCAAAAAGAAAAAAAGTCTTAGGCACACAAAATACAGTATTTTCTTCCTTAAAGGGATCCTTTGGATTATTTAATGTGGGGCTATATGAGGTATGTGAGGCCTACAGTAGATGGTGGTCAGCACGCCCTCAGTTTGTAGAAGCAGAGAGCAACGCCAGCACAGAAGCTGAGCAATGTACTGCTGTGGACAAGGTCAACAACAAAAGATATTTTAGCCACTTAAAAAAAAGGTCCACCTGAAAAAAATCAATATCAGTTAAAGTTTAGGCTATAATTTGAATATTTTCAATGCTTTACTTTGTCGTCAGACAGCCTCTTCTGATGGGAAATTGTTGTGACATTGGCCAAATGTTGCTCTCTTGAAACCAACCAAACTCCACTGGCAAAATCAGGAATTTTACCTTGCAGAACATGGAGTTGCTGTTCTTCCTTTGCATCGTTCTGTTAGTTTGTTTATACTATTGTGTGACCTCTGTGTTTTTAAAGGATAGTTTCAATTCTTTAAGTCACACAAAAACCAAAACAAGCCAACAGACCAAAGCAGCAGTACACCAGCTACTTCTGTGTTCTGTGAGGTAAAAATTACTGATTTTGCCTATGGCGTTTGGTTGGTTTGGAGAGAGCAATATTTGGCCTTTATAATGTCTGTTTTCTGCCAAAAAAGGCTATCTGATGGCAATTTTAAGCGGTGGCAATTGCTTAGCTTTCACTGGTGTCCCTCCTGTGGGCGTGCCGACCAGTGTCTACTGTAGCTAATACTGTGACTATCAATAAGCACCTCATACAACCCCACATCAAATAATCCAAGCTATCCCTTTAAAGTCTACATTCAATAACACACTCGAGAGCAAGGCTGTGCTAGGCAGGCTGCTCTCAGCACGACGCAGGCACAGAAACCTGAGTGCCTGCACAGCTAACTAAACATACTCGATGGATACACTGAGGAGCTGGGACTGTAGCATTGCCAGCTATGGCTAAAGGTGAATTTCATTAAAGCTGGGTCACTCTCCAACAGGGAAGGAGAGAGAGAGGGGAAAGGAAGTAAGGGAAGCAAAATGGATCAAACGAAACAAAGAAAAGAGAAAGAAAGAATGAAAGAAAGAGAGCCCTGGGGAAAATGAGTTCAGTAAACTATCATCACCCCTGATTTCAGCCCAATAATGAGCCTCTTTCAGCATGATAACTTCCTGCTACTGATGCATACTGATAGAGCCACGCTACCTGAATGCTGTCTGCTTGGTCAATCAAAACCATTCCCCGCCTGCAGACAAAACAAGTGGTGCAATCACCATCCATCCATCAGATAAGAAACAGATGTTAGTCATGGGGCTGAGCTCTAAATGACACACACACACAGATACACTACTATGAACACATGGGTGCACACACGCCTTTGAAGGTTTTTATATTTCATGTTGTTGTGGAAAAATAAAGCTGTTTCTATGATTTGTTTGGAACTACTCCTCACTGTATTTATGACTTTTTAAACATCCTTGATTGGTCACCATAATCATTATCTTGACTAAACTGCTCAATCATGTCCAGAAACTACTGTCTGTGTGTTTAACAATGTCTGTTTTTGTGTACACAGAATCTGCTGTGGGACGGATGTTGTGGGAGATTTGGCTTTGCAAGAGATGAATTAAACAAACCAGGCAAAATGAGAGAGCAAAAATAAAGGTCAAGTTCAATAAAGTCTCATGTTGAGGATCTTCCAAGTCAGGGTATCTTTGTGGGGGACTAGGCGGATGTCGGCTCTCCAAGCCCCGGAGAAACCGAGGAGAGGGGGCGAGATTTGACTGATAACTCTGGGCAACAGTGTTAAGAATACATCCAGAAAACTTTATGGATCTGACTCAGATGTTCCTGCAGCGCTGACAGAAGAACAGCATTTTTGAATGCTTCGTGCCGAAGGATCTGCTGATCTAAACCTGAGCAGCTCCAGGAAACGTGACCATCCTCACCACTAAATACATAATGTTAATAAACTGGAAAGAATCCTTTATGATCAAGGAAGGGAAGGAATACGCTGACCAAGTCTATGTGGGGGAACCAAGCAGCCTTTAAGGCATTTTCATCTCCATATTGCAGCCCACATTCAATTTTCTTGGGGTTTTGGACCAGGTGGGATGTGTGTTAAATCTTACTTGTTGACAGGTTTGTTCTCTACAAGCCTGTCAAATGCAGAAGCCATTGTTGGGCTGTAAAACTCCTGGAGTTCCAGAGTAAAACATCAGTGCAGTGCAGGATCCGCTGTGAGAGGGCAACTCTCTCTGGCATGTACAAAAACTAGCTTGGTTTAAGAGCGCTGATGTATTTGATTTGAGCTAATTTAATGTGTGCATGATTGCTGCCATATGCACCCCTTGTGCCTAATTTGGTTTTGTGCATCTTCAGATGTTGGCCCGAGCAATAAAACAATAGTGATATGTATCAGCAAGAGACACATCAATAGCAATAAGAAAAATAAAAAGTTCAATGGTTTGACTTAAATGCATCAAATGCCACGGCTGACACCCAAAAAGCCAGTCATTTAACAGGTATGTTATTCAGTTGCACCACTATGTGACACAACAGAAACTGTGCAGTGAGAAAAAGAGTGTTTACAGTTTTAACAAAAGGTCATCTTGATTTTATTTAAGTCTATTACCCCTGTGCCTTGGTAAAACAAGAAATACGACTCATCTGTCTTGTGAAAATTCTGCAACCACAGCTCCGTAACAATCTGCACTGTGATCTGCTCCTGCAGCACATCTGCAAACAACACTGGGTTTCTACTTCACATCAACACACTTCATACGTCCTGTGTTTCCCCACAATAAGACTGAAATGCAACACCGAGTCAGAGACAAACTGAGCAAGTTGATGAAATAAGGGGGTCACCAGAGGAGCTGAGCTGAAAGATACATTGAGGAACATGTGGAGGAAAGGTTTGGAAGATGCAGTGACAGCACTGTGAAGCTCCACTGGTGGCTTTCGTTTAAGAGAGAAGTAAAAGTAGGTCAGTGGAAATTAGAGAAATGCAGTGCACCTGTGGCTGTATTCCCACATGCTGAGTAGATCAATGTGTAATTCGTTCCATCAATTATCCTACGCAGTGGCCTACGCTCGGACAGTGGGTGTTGTCCAATTTGCTGAAGGTGACCGTTCACAGTGGAACTGTAATTTTTAACACGTCATTGAATGTAATTTCAGACAACACATGTGGGGTTAGAGTTCAACACAGTATGCGTTAATTGCACTGTGAACAAATCATCATGTATTGCCTGTAACGGATGTAAAGGATGTGTTGAAATTCAGCCCTGTTTTGTGAGTGTGTGTGCTTATGTGTGTGCATTTACCATCACTAGAGGTGTTCCATGGGGTGGTAGCTAGCACACTGGGGTCTTGGGGAAACTCAGACCCTGCGAACAGAGGAAACGGAGAAGACTATTAGTGTGTTTCTGACTGCTGGAATCTCTCACTTTCCATGGCTGTTTCACAAGACAAATTGTAAACCCTGCAATACATATGGAAGAAGTCAGTGAAAAAACTTAGTGAACAAGCTGAAAGCGTCAGCACCCTTCACAGATACAGACTCAAACACTGTGATAGCGACAGGATGCCATTCATTATGAACTGAACCTTGAAAAACATGTTGCCGCTGCCTACTGTTGCTCACAGTATCTAAAGACGCCCAGTTGTGGCAAAGTGAAGCACAGTTGTTTTCTACTCAGACTCAACTACATAAAAGTAGTCCCTTTTCTGAAACATGCTACCAGGACTTGAATGAGAAAGACACAATTATGCAAAAATAATATTTTACTAATTTACCTAAATTATTATCATTACCTGGTAAATTATAAAATTATTAGTTTTTCTTCATGGCTACAAGTGTGCAACTTTCTTCTCCTACAACCTGCACTTTTTCATGCACTAACCCTAACCTCCTCAGTACTGGTGTGTGTTCCTCCTTCCTACACATCAGAAAAATGCCCCTGAATTTACAACAACAACAGCAACAGAAAGCCTATGCTCTTTCATTTAAGTCACACAAAGTCAAATAACAGGGTTGTTTTTTATGAAATAAACAATCACAACGCTGCAGCCTCTTTTTCAGATAAAAGACGGCACACAGACAGAAACACAAACATGTTTCTGGAAGTCAGTTTTCCCATCTTAAATACAAAACAACAGTGGTGATATCATTGTACATTTGGTAGTGTAGATCAAAGGTTTGAATGTATAACAGGCAGCCTATCAGCGAGCCATGTGGACCTAATGCTGCGTTATTACCAGCTGACGACAGAGCAGCCCTCTGCTTTTCATTACAGGAGAGAGGAGACAGAAAATGGGCTTCAGTGTGCACTGCCACCGGTCATAAGGTGATTCCTGACAAGTGAAAAAGCCTCTGCAGGACTGACAAAGATGGAACCTGGAACAGTTTTATATTTGCCGATTCTTCGGTCACCAGACAACACGTATATATTCACATATATTATCCGATTACAATGAGTTTTGCTTTACAGGCTGAACCAGTGTGTGTGAATCTATGAGTGGGCTGATAGTTTAAGATGATGAATGAGTGAATGTCTGCCGGCTAACTGAGGGCATGCATCATACGTTCACAAACATACAAAAATGCAAGAATGTTCACTGATACAGCCATGCACACACAAACTAATCTGCAAACCTAACCCTCCCTGTGCATACTGTACCTCCACATGTTTCACAAACATTTTTTAAAGGTTAAACCTAATTTTAAGTTGAGCTGATTCGTGACTTGACAAATTGAAAACATCACTGTTGCGTGTGTGGTGTGCAGGGTGACAGTCGGTGAGAGAAAGTTTGCAGTCAAACAGGACCAGGCGCCTGACACAGGGTCATGCTAATTGGGTGATAATGTGTTGTTTCACGCGTGCTGTGTCAGGATGGTAACGGCTGTGTGTGTGGTGGTGCTTGTGAAATGAGCTGTGTTAATGAGCAGCGCTTTGGGCCTCTGCACCTGTTAGACAGGGAGTCTGGAGGCTCAGCAACAGGCTCACAACAACCAGCTGGCAGCTTTATTAGTTGTGGTCAAGATTCTGACGTATATGTAGCATATGGAGGGATTGATATGCAGTATAAAGATAGCTGCATATTCATCACATTATGTCTTTATGTCAGATTATTTAATTATCTATAGTAGATGCTGGTTGGCACGTCTGGAGAAGCAAAGAGGAGCACCAGACAGAAGCTAAGCAATACACTGCTGTGGACAGGGTCAGCAACAAAACTTATTTTAGCCACTTAAAAAAGTCAGTATCAGTTTACGGTATATTTAGAATATTTTCACTCCTTCACCTTGCTGTCTGACAGCCTTTTCAGATGGGAAACCACCATTACATAAGCTATATGTTGTTCTCTCAAAGTCAAGCAATCTCCATGGGTGAAATCAGTTATTTGTCAGTTTGTTTGTATTATTGTGTGACTTCTGTGAATCTAACCTATATTTTTAAAATAACAAACAGATTGAGGTCCCAGTAGACCTGCAGCTCCTGTGTTCTGCGAGATAAAATGAATGATTTCACCCGTGGAGTTTGGTTAGTTTGAAGAAAGTGATATTTGGCTTATATAACAGTGGTTTCCCATTGGAAACAGCTGTCTGACGACGAGGTTAAAGCTGTGAAAAATGTTCTATAGTGTATCATAAACTGACACAGACTTTTTCAGGTGGCTACAGTATCTTTAGTTGCTGACCAGAGCGGTACATTTCTTAGCTTCCATGCTGGTACTCCTCTCTGCTTCTCCAAACTGGGGGAAAGAGAGAGGAGTATGCATCGACTATAGATAAGTACCTCACACAACCCATCATTAAATGACCTGAACTATCCCTTTAAACTGACTTTTATTGTCATAAGAATGAAAATATCTTCATCCTTTGCTTTCATTTGCTTCTGAGTCATCTCATGGGACCCAAAATGACTCGCCGGTTTGTTCCCGGGGGCTCGTAAGATGACAGCGTATTATAGCGAGTCTTTGCCCCCGAGGTGAGTCTAAATTCTCCCGGTGTTCTGGGTGGATAGTTTTAAAGAAACACAGAGCTCTCTGGTTTACAAAGGACAGAGGAGAGGGGACGTCGCAGCTCACTAGCTTCACTAACACAAAGCTAGCCAAGTGCAGCCAGGTGGGAGTTCAATAGAGGGGCTGGACATGGGAATACAAGGAAAAGAGAAGGAAAAGGGAGGAGGGAAAGGTGAATAATAAGGAAGTTCATGAAAAATGACTTGGAGTGGGTGCAGTGGCATAATTTTGAGAAGAAATTGTGGTATTTTCAGGAACGGTAATACTTTCTACTGTAATTTTGGGCCCATCTACTGTAGGAAATCTTTTTTTTTCCAGGAATAGAGCGGCACTTGTGATTTTATTGGCATAACTTTCACAGATAGGACAGTTTTCCATCTAGACAAAATGTTATTCGCTCTTTTTTCCCCCCTCCCATTTCTCTCTCTCGTCCACTTTATATTTCCTCTATTTAGGTCACATCTGTTAGTTCTCTTTCATTGAGACAATCATGTGGAATATGCGGGATGATTTGCAGAGTAATTTTGAGATTAGCTTTCTAATGTTTCTCAGTAACAGAGGGAAGCAATTGTATTACGCCCGTTTGTTAACGAGGCCCTAAAAATAGGTACCTTCACGGCACCTGTGTCAGTTTAGATCAATGGTTCTTGTAGTTGTGGTTCTGGCCCCTGATTGGATCATGATCCTGATTCTGATGGCCTCCCATATGTTAACTGCAATGTGTATTGTCAGGATGCTGGTCTGGCAGCATGAATCAATAGCAAGGATCAAAGGTTTAGAGGAGAATATATAGCAGGAAGAAACTATTAGTGTGAACCTTGTTTGAGGTTTGAGCTGAACGATTTACTCACTGTGGTAAAAAGTGTCTGGAAAGGAGATGCTAACTGTTGTCACACACTTTGTCAGTCAGCAGTCTACAATGATTTCTTTTAACCATGACCACAATCTTGCCCAAGCAGTTTTAGCTGCCTAAACTTTTACAACAATATATTTCATGTATCTTAAATGATTTAAACTTTATCTATGTTTTTTTTTTTTTTGGAATTAGGTAGGTAAACTGAGTTATTAACTAATCAAAAAGACAGATATTGATTTTTTTTTTTTAGCTGGGCCTTTTTTAAATACCTCATGCAACCCCACTTCAAATAATCAGAAATATCCCTTTAAGCTAGTGTCAAAAATATTGATATACTGATAAATATTGATACTGAATATTTGAAATCCTTTAGATACTCATCTTCTGCAGTATTGATATTCTGTTACCAGCTGCACTTTTTCAATCTCTCTCTCTCTATGTTAAATCCTTGTTATCTATCTTTTAATAAAATCCACATTAATCAATTTTATCCTGTGCTACAGAAAATGGTATTACAGACACAAGATATTTTTCGAGGTACTAAATTGAAATGAGACCTTCCAGTATTGTGACTGCACTACTTTAAGCTCCAATAAAGCTTGTGTCAGTTGATTAAAGTCTATAGCATTAAGAAAGACAACGAATGCCAGTAAATTATTTTAATTTTATCAGGCGAGTTGTGTCCATTCCAGGGCTTAATGTCAGACTTGTGAATTAAAATGTTTTGCAGCTACACCACCATTAAACTAGATGTCAGTTTAAATGTGAGTGCATCCCTCCCTCCACATTCTGTGATTGGCTGTTAACATTACTGTTGTCACTTCATGTGACTGCACTGGTTCACACCTACAGCACCTCCTGAAATCCCCATTTCATGCCTTTTCTCAGAGAATTTATCAGCGTCAGTCTTTTTCGTGCTGCAGGACTGTTTGTGAACTGATACCATGACGATTATCTAAACTGTTAAAAACTCTAATTTTACAGTAATTTCCGTTAAAGTATCTTCAAAGAAAAGCTATAGAACACAGATCATAGACCCATGCACATATTTCCATAACATGTCAGAAATAAAATGTTAAAACTTCAGAGGCCATGTTGGCATGGCAGTAAACATGCATCAAAAATCTGGATGTCTGACAACCATTATTATAGTATCACTTTCCTCTCTTGGCTGGTGTTGCACATTTCATACAACTGAAAATTTTGGAGGCTCTTCTTTCATTTGCAACTGAGTGCCACTCAATTCCCATCCCAGTGGCAAAAACATACAGTAAACGGTTAACATGAAGGTGCTTTTGAGAAGTCCAGACATCGAATCTCCACACAGAAAGTTCCATGAGAGCGGCCTGTGATCCTCATCCAGCTGTATTTGGCTTGTGATGATAAAAATCACGCAGGGACATGAGCTTAACCCCTATAAAGCTCTGAGAATTTGGTGTGACTTCACTGTGACAGCAGCATATGGGAATTAGTGCAGAACTTCGAACTTCAAGGCACGGGAATGAGGGAGAAGAGGGCGGAGGAGAAAGTGAGAAAGAGGGAGCCTCAGAGGGTAAAAGCTGAACCAAATCAGAAATGTTCAATTTGAGTGGTTATGCGTTGCAGCTAATATGCTGTTATATGGTCTGGGGACTGCGTTTGGAGCCAGGCTGGTTGGTGTGGTGAGTGAGACTGATGTATGAGCTCTCCCGCTCTGTTATTAGGGCCTCTCCCAAGGTCCTCTTCCTTCCCTATTAGCTGGAAAACTGACCTAACTCTGGGGTTATCTGGAAGAACAGCAAACCCACCATTTTCACAATATAGCTCTGTCATATTTTGGTCTTAAAAACGTGAAAGATACATATGTGTAAAGTAGATGAGGAAAAATCAGGAATGATAATCATTTCCCTCTCCAATTTGTCTTCATCATATCTCTCCTTCTGCCCAAAAAATTTCTTTTTCTCTTCTTTTGTCCTTACTCTCTCTGCCTTTTTATTTTCTGAATTTACGTGCTTCTACTTAAAAAGATCTCATCCAAATCCGGCTTTGATTTTCCAGACAAACCACTGTCTCATCCCACGTCCCTCCTAAATGCTTATCTAAAGGAAGTAGTTTAAGTATTTATGTGAACATCTATTAATTTTGCACACACAACTATGCAGTTACAATCAGACAATGAGTGAAAGAAGAAGTTAATGTCCATCTGTGGCCTGCATCCAAAACCAGACTATAAGCACCATACAGGGCTCAAGCTGCCTTAATGAATTATTAGCACAATTAGGCTCAAGATTGGAAAACTAGCGGAAAGTTACAGACTTGGCAAAGAGACGGGGTTTTGAGAAAATGAAGATTTTTCATGCCAAAAGAAAGGAAAAAAAGGGAGAGTTAGGGAGAGAAGAAAGGGAGCATAGAGGACTTAGATAAATGCGGAGAGGAAGACTTGGAAAATGTGAGAGAGTAGAAAAAAAAAGAGAAACATAATAAAACCAGAGTGAAGGCGCTCGTAAAATCTGCTTTTTAAGAAATGGGCTTCTGTCCCGCCAGGCAGAGAGCAGGTTTGTGTTGGCTGGAGAGTTTATTCACTGTCAAGGTGTCAGATGGAAGTAACTGTTACACGGGTCACACATGGACATCACAGAGGGACTGATGACCAGCCAAGGAGGCAGGTAGACGATAATTCTAGTGACCGAAACTTCCATAGTTTTGGATTTTCTATAAGATTAGATAACATTATGTTTGCCAAAGGAACGTGGCAACTAGGGGTTGGGGACAAAAATCAATTCTTAGATGCATCACAATACCATTTATCTGAATTGGCAGTAAAGTTTCATATTGTACAACTATTTCAGTGGACTAAGGATACCAGTAAATGGTCGGGCACACAGTCTGCTGGAGCAAGACACTAAAAATTGTGCCCTCTTTTCTATTCAGTCAATCATTAACTCTTCATAGCAACACCACTACAACAAAGTCCACTGGATCAAAAAATGCAAAGAAAGTGAGGCCACCTGAAATTTTTTTTGATGCTTGCACAAGAAAATTCTGTGCCTACACAACTATGCAAAGTCAATAAAAACTAGAAGAAGAAGAAGAAGAAGAAACTAGAAGTCAGTGTGCAAACTGGGGTGGAGTATCTGATTGCTTGAGTTGTTGCATTTCTTGCCCAATCTGACATCTTTTTTTAGCAATGTTGATGTGCCAAACATACATAACATACTTCCAAAACCAGTACTGTAAAACTGTAATAAACCAAAATTAAAACCAGCTGATATCAGAGACAGAGAGGACAAGACAGTAGAGATGAAATGGTATAAAACTTTCATCATGACTGTAGTGATCAAAATGATCAGTTATCATTATCTTTGCATTACTAAAATTATTTTAAAGTGATTTGAAATGGCATCAGGCCCTTTGTCATGTCAGGGTTTTAACTGAGGTAAAACGAACCCACACTGCATGCTGCACCTGTGCCTGAGAGATTAAAATTTGAAATGTTAATATTAAGCTTTGAGAATTTCCCATGGTTTACTGTGAAACTGGTTATCATTTCCAGCCAGTAAATTTAGAAAAGTCTGGGTTCAAAAATTGAAGATGTAAAAAAAAAAAACACTATCTAGTGTTTTTGAACACAGCTGATGTGTACCTGTACATGTGCATACTTGCATAGCTGCACCTGCGTATGTGTGTGCAGGTATTTGTTCCCTGACTCAACTGGAGCATAAAGAAGAATAAAAGCAGGCTCAGTTCAGTGTTCACCTGAGGACATCATGGACCAAAGAACACAGGATTCACTAACACACACACACACACACACACACACACACACACACACACAGTCCTGCATCGCCTCAGAAAGTTCTGCTCTGTAACCTTATAAGACCACAGACGGGGGTGAGAGAGAGAGCGAGAGAGAGCGAGAGAGAGCGAGAGAGAGGCGGGTGGGCTGAGCAGGGGAGAGAGATGTGAGCAGGGTAGATGACATGAGGCAGCATGACAAGACCCCTTCTGGATCAGAACAATAGACAACAAGAGAAAGAAAGAGCTCAAGTTGCAACAGACATTAAAAAACATTTCTTCTGCTCAAGAAATCACACGGAGTTGAGCACAGAGGACATTTTATGCAACCTACTACATGTTTTGCAAAAGTTGCATTGCATTTGGGATTATAGTTTGGTTTGACCACAAGTAAATGTTGGAGGAAACTTTTGGCTCACACTGAAATACTAAAAGTGCCTGGTTTTTAATCTACTTTTTAAATATTTTGGAGTGTAATCGAGGTGACTAGTGCATACTTCCTGGAGATGCGGTTCAGTGTCATTTTGCAGAAGCAAGTAAACCTTTTAAAATAGATTTCTGCAGAATATGTGGCTGTAAACCTTTCGCACATTAAATCTGAACTCCAGCCACTTCAGAGGGTTTTCTGAGCTGCTGCAGAGCGACTTCAGAGGAAACTTGAGCACACTGAGAACAAGCTAAAAGCTGATACAGACCAACAAGTGCAGAGATGATTCTTTTAAACAGCAGCTTGTCACTTCACTGAAAATTATCTCACAGCGCCAGGCTCACACCGACAACTGTCACTACCCGGCATTCCTCACCCCACGGGGGGCAGCATGGCTGATTGGACAGCGGGGTGACGTCCTTCAGGAAGACACTGAATCCTCATGACCTCCTGGGACGCAGCAGACTCTGACCTCTGACCTCTCTGGAAGTGACAAGCAAAATGACATCTTCCATAGAGGTGTCAATTGTAGTTCTAATCTAAACCTGTTGTTTAACGCCATGTCACAGTGTCCGCCGCCATTCTGTTGAGGGGCGGAGGCTGCACTGAAACTCTATAGTGTCTCCTTGACATATCAGGATTGGCTGGCATACAGTACCAATTCAAGGTCACACTATAAACTGAAAATGTAAGTATTATAACCATGAACAACACTATGAAGGTTACATACAATACTGGCAGCTTCTTTAACCTTTTTTGACACGAGAGACTTTCTTATCAGCTTTCAGTAGATCATATAATGTCAGAGAAAAGTAAAAGAAATGGCTTATTTTTTCTTTCTATGTTAAAAAAATATATATATTTGGTATTCAAATTAAGTTTAATATGAATTTGTTCATTATATATTACTTAAATATTTATTTAGGTTGCATTTGTTTCTTATAGATACTTGGTGCACAGGTCCTGTACCACCAAACTTTTTGCTGTTTTGTCAAAATGTTTGGAACTACATCCGTGCTTGAGATCTTTCCACCACTATTTAAGCACTTTTTTAAAAAAAGGAAATGATGCATTTTTTGTTGCGTTGCTTCCTGAAGTTAATTTAGATGTTTGGAACATTTGTAGGTGTGTTAAATAAATGAATCTGAATTTTGAAGTGGCAAGAAGTTCTTGAAAATGATGGAACCAAGAACTTATTCAGCACCTGTCACTTTGAAGTTTGTTAAAGTAACAAATCCAAGCAAACTGTAACTAAAAATCTTTTTTTTACATAATGTGCATGGATAACAGTGGGACAATGATTGCATGTAACATTAGTTTGTTCATTTTATGTGGTGAATGTGCATATACTGTATTAGGTACATTGGACAAATTAGAAAAAAAATCCTTATAGTATTGTGATATTTATTTCAGCCGTAAAGCTTTAACTGACAACTCAATAACTGCTGGTCTTTTCAATGGTCAAATCCACTCATACATTTGTACCCATGGGCAAATTAAAGTGTCCAGTCCACCAGACTACTTGCATGTCTTTATAATATGGGAGGAAACTTGAGAGTGCCAAGGAAACACACAGCATGTAAACCCGACGCAGAGGGCTGGAGCTTGGAAATGAACTAAAGTCTACTGGGTCTGTTTGGATTTATGTACAGTGAAGGCAATTTCACACATCTCCATTACAGGATACGACTGGTTTTGTGTTATGAATCTCAGTTTATATTAAGCTATAGTCCATCTCAACACATTCATCTGTTTGGTCATGACAGAAATGTCGCTCTTTGAGTGACTTCATGCTGTGCTGATGGCTCTGCAGAAGCCCTATAGTCCCTATAGGACTACATCGGCCCTCATAGGTTAAAGAGTCTGATGCACCAGCCCCTTCTGTCACTGCGAGGCTCTGCAATGGAAACCACGGTGATGTATACGGCCTGGTTAGCCCATTTTGGGTGAGGCTCCCCTCGGCTCCAGTTACCAGCGGTGTAAGCAGACTAGTGAGGAATGTGCACAAGCATGTTACCACCTACTGTGCTGCTCATCTGTTTTCACCTGACAGGTCCAGTGCAAGTGTGTGTGTGTGTGTGTGTGTGTGTGTGTGTGTGTGTGTGTGTGTGTGTGTGTGTGTGTGTAAGTGCTCAGCTTTCTGGAAAACCTGATCGCTTCCAGCTCAGATAGACTGAGCCCTGAGACCTTGACGTAATCTGCAGAGGTAGCCGTCTGTCTGTTCATCTGTCTGTGGAATGTGAATACAGTCATCACACCTGCATGTTACTGTGTGACTTTACTGCAGAGGCTGCGCTGCTCAGAGTCCTGTGCAGAGTGAGGTGAACATGGTGCACGCATTGGTGTTATGTCCGTGTTGAGGTCTCCGTGTGCCGTGGGTCAGGTGTGGAATGTATGATTTAAGACCTTTAAGTCAAAGTCAGTCAGGCTGTCTGTGTGTGGGACATGAATATGGTCATCTCGCTTGGCTTTTTGTACATGACTTTTCTGTAAATAGTGTATCATGTGTGCCAACAGTGTGAATAACACACATGCCATGTTGCATTCCTTCCTGTCCTTGTGTGTTAGACAAAAACGTGTGCGTGTGTGTCTGCTCAGGTGCAGCCAGGGACACGTACACACGCCATAAGCTCACTGCCGACATTCCCAGATTCCTCGAGGATGACAAATTCAAAAGGAGAGGCCCCAGCAGATGGAATCTGGGAACGCCAGGATAATGCTGCTGCATTTCAAACGTGACTCGGATTTAGACATCATGTGACTATAGTTGAGCTGGGTGCCATTCCAAAACCATTCTTTAGGGTCTGTTGGTATTTCCTCCCTCGCCAGACTGCATCTCGCCTCGTCTGCAGGACGTGTAATGACTGAAAAGTGTTTTGGCCAGCTACTATTTATGAAACACACGAGCGTGACCATCTCAAGTGAAGGATGTTTGATTTAAATGAAATGTCAATCACAGTGATAGTGACATTTGGAAAACATTAGCATTATTAGCCAAAATGTTGCTGTTTTGTCTTCCATCAGGACAGTTATAGTAGTTTTGACTCTAAAGCATGAATAATTAGTAGTGTTGAACAGGATTACAAAATTTAAGTACTTTTTTGATACTTTTTTGTTAAAAATGGTTCGATGTAAGAATTTCCCATGTTGCAGGTCAATATTGGTGAGTTTACAAAGAAAGTGAAGCAAATTTTCATCTTGCGTAGGTACCAAAGGTGTCTATTTGTGGTCAGTTCAGCCTCTGACTGAACTGCCTACTCAAGAGACTCTCTCCTCTCTGTACGTTTATGAAGTAAAGCATATAAAATCAGAGTGCAAACCGTTCACAGGGTTGGCTGTTTCCTCTACCACTGTCTTGGGGAAGCTGCTCACCTCCCCAACAGGACGACCTACCCCCTTGAAAGAATCAATTTTTTTCATTTATTTTAAGTCCTGAATCAAACATTTCTGTGTTCCATGTTTCTGCCATTGTTGTGGCGCAAAAGTCGCTAACAATGTGCTGTTAGGTTCACGTAGCACAATAACTCGATCCTCACTAAGTTGTGCATGATGTTGCACTTGTCAGTGTTAAGCGAATTTATTGTACTGCTGTAATGCCTGTAAAGACTTGTTTCAATAATTAGCCCAACATTAAGCGAAGTGGCTAGCTCAGCTAGCTTACTCTGTATTGCCTTGGTCTGTCCTCCAGTGCTCGGCAGCTGTCTGCCAGCGAGCAGCAGCTCTGTCACTTCACTCTGTCTGGTCCTCCTCACCCAACACTCTGCAAAGCCCTGCAATATGTGCATTTTATTTGCTCAAATTGAATATTTTCCAGTTATTTTGGGGTCTTGCTTTGGGGCTACAGCTACAGTAAACAGCATAAGGATACTCACACCAGCTACATGTCACATCTAAACTATGGTGGCTCAATAATGTCAGACAGATTGGGCAGTAAAAAGACACACTCCCACTGGATATTTAGCGAACATGACAGCGCCCATATTGAACATAATGACCCTGGCCTTGAGTGATTGGTTTCATGATTTTAAACTTGGCATTGGTATCAAAGTCAATATTTTGGTATCATGACAACACTAATATCAAGTAATGCAAGTCAGTACACATTGGTATGTTTCTCTGTTTGCGTTTCCAAACACATTGTGAGTGCATAATCAATCAAACTAATATCAAAGTCCTTTCGTGAATCTTTTCTAACAGAGCTCCATTCATATAACCGTTGTGGCGTGCACATTTTCCATGATTGACCTGATGTGCAGCACAGGCCGCTGATTGTTGGCTTCTGACTGCACAGATAAAACGTGCTGAATAATTTTTGGATGCTTCTGGGAAACTGGGTGTGAGACATCGTGTCTCCATCAACTCAAGACTCTTAGTCAGCTCTCTTTGACTGACGCTGTAAAATAGACTCAACCACAAGAAATGTGACTCCACGCCAGAGAGAAAGTTAGACTGGGAAAGAGGAAGAAATTGAAATAGAGACAAACAGAGAACAAGCAGACAGGGTGATATACTGCTGAGATGAAGACACAGAGAGATGAAAGTGAGAAAGGAACACCATGCGCGCTAAAGAAATAGTCATTCCAGTAAAAACGTCCTGTGTTATTCTTATTCTTTGGTTTTCCAGCTCTATATTGGAGACCGAGCCCGGGCAGCCGACAGCGAGACTCTGAGCCATTCCAGCACGCTTCCTTGTCAATCACACCGGCGCTCTACGGGAAGCTCTCTCCGTCCCAGGTTAAAAAAATAAGCAGCAGCATTCCTCCACTTGTTTAGAGGAAAATGTAGCCGGCTAATGAGGAAGACAGAAGGATGGAGGAGAGAAAAAGAAAAGGATGGGAAAGATGAGTGGCGGTGGGAAGGAGAAGTGAGAGCTTTGTGTCCCCAAAGAGCGAGCTGAAGAGAAGCCAGAGACAAACCCACAGTGACGGCGTCCAAAATACTTTCCGCTACTGCAGAAAAAATGATTTAGAGTCAGGGAATTGGATCAGAGTATTTCCACATACCATACCACAAAAAATATTTCATATACATTTAAGAATATACAGAGAAATAGATAGTTCGTATTCAGGATGACAGGATAGTAATTCACAATCAAAACAGTATTAAATTATAATAAATAAAAATATTATGCACATAAAAAATGAACTAAATTTGAGAAATACCTTCTGAACAATAATTTCTGTCCACGTCATGTGTTAACCAAATACCAACTTCTCCAGTCAAACGATGCATTTGTTCCTTTTTGTACCCAAATCTGGAAAAAACTACATGCACGTTTCTGCTCACAGCCGATCACCTAAATTGTTTTTCTGTTTAATGCGATGTGTAACAGGCCCACTAACACAGCTGCTACAACCTGTGCAGTCTGTGGTGCAGGGAAGTGGAGCCTGGTGTTTCTAACACAAAGCTGCCATGAAATCAGACATATTAGCCACAGTAATCCTTAAAAATAAAAAACACTGAATCCTGGAGGGGCTGTCTATCGGTATTCAGGGTACTGGGACCTTTACTGGTATCATAATATTTCCCAGCTCCTCTTAAGTCCTATGATCTGAGATATTTCCGAATTCATTTTGTGAAGACCTGTCATCCAAAAATAACTGTCTTGCTTAACTTGTGTTGTTAAATATATTGCTGATAGTAGATCCAAAGTTACTTCTAGAAGTTTTTTTCAGTCTCAATCTCTTTTCTTTTATTTTATTTAGTGTTGCTCAGTATCATACAGTGAGTCATAAAGTGTTGAAATACTGGTCTCATGAAAAAATAATGGCATTGTAATATTGCATCTATGCTGTCACTTACATTTAGTTTTATATGAACCATGCATCAAATTAATCTTAATCAATAGCTGAAACACAAGACTAAACTGTCCTATTCTGTCAATTCACAGTTGGACAGTAACAGGTACATTTATAAAACACAACACTGGCATCTATAAAAATCAAGTAAAAATAATACAAGCCAATAAAAAAGGCAGCAGTTAAGATTTTGTGGTTCTCTCATAAAAAAAAGTCACATTCAAGACTTATTGTAGATCACTCTTTTAATGACTCACCCTCGACAATAAATGCTACAGTGTTTGACACAATACCAAAAATTAGCCTCAAAACTGAGCTTGTAATATATATTTAAAGAAAACTACTAGAACATTATTGCCACCAGAAAAAAAAAGAACTTACACAATATGTTTCCATTTTCCACAAAGGAAAATTTGTATAAAAATCTGCTTGGTAGAAGTGGAAACATAATGTAATTTTGACCGTCAAGAATCCAGCCCTGTCAGTCAGTTCTTTTTTTTTTTTTTCAATCAAATCTACATTTCGATGCCCTGAAAAGCAAACTCTGACATCCGGTTTCAGCTTGCAGAAAAATCTGACTATTCCATTGAATTTTTCAAAACAGTGCACATAGTATTTTATTTCCAACTGACACTAAAATAATAGTAATATAATAATATACATAATTAATGATAATTAATAATATAAATTGGAACAAAAATGGACAAGGGATATTGCTTTTTACACGTGAGTGAAGATTTAGGTGATTCAGAAACTCAAAAGGTTCTCCTAATGCAAAGGTTTTGTCAAAAAGGATTCTCTTATAATGAAATTTACCTTCTGCCTTTATAAGTGAAGAACCAGATGTGTTTGTGTGTATGTACACTGTGTGTGTGTGTGTGTGTGTGTGTGTGTGTGTGTGTGTGTGTGTGTGTGTGTGTGTGTGTGTGCGTGTGTTTTTGCAGAGACAGGCTCCTTGATTTCCAATTCTCCTTCGGCCCATCTCTAATGTCAGGCAGAGGAAGGAGGACTGATGAAGACACCTGCTCTGAATCTGCCTCAGTTTTGAAAAAAAAAAGATGGCAACCGATATGTAAAAGTAGAACAAAAGAGAAGAAGAGAAGAAATGTCAGGCAGATCTAAGTGATGAAAACTGTGGAGATGATATCAGGTAAACGTGACGTTGTGGGAAACTCTGAATGGAAACAGAATGAACTGCATATTGGGACTCATCAGTGTGTGAGGAAAAAAGAAGCCTGAAAGCAGAAAAGAAGGAAGAAAGCAGACAGGTTTCGTAAAGGTATGAAGCGATGAAAAGTTGGAGAGAACAACTGTGGATAACACATGGAAAAAGAGACAAAGCGAGCTGGATGCCAATCTGAAGGAGAAATAACAGAAAAAAAAAAGTTTCATGTTCCTAAGATATGGAAGGATTGCTTGTTTTATACTGTTTTAGTAAAGTTAAAATAGTGCTGCAATGATTTTTTGATTATGAATTGATCAAATTAATAAGCAATTATTTTTACAGTCAATTAATCATTTGGATTTTTTTTTAAGAAAAAAAACATTTTTTGATTGAATCCAGCTTCAGACAGTAAACTGAATATCTTTGGGTTGCAGACAAAACAAGACATTTGAGGATGTAATTTTGGCCTTTGGGAAACACAGTTTATCAAGAAAATAATCAACGATTCATTGACAATGAAAATAATCATTATTCTTAAGTCTCCTTATTTGTAATTTGCACCAAGGCCACTTCATTCATCTAAGTGTAAACACACAACTTTTCAGCCACCCTTTTCAAGTGGCATTATTGTTGTGCTGCTGTGTCAAGGACAACAGGTGTTGCGTTGAAATCTGTTTCCCTGTCGATTTGTGCTCCCCCTTACTTTACTCCGCTACACATAACCAGAACCTTCCCCTCAACCAAAGTAGGCACGGCTTCGATACAACACCAGATCACTTTCAGTTTCTTAGGAGAGCCTTGAAATTATCAACACACTTTGGAAATAAGTGCACAGTGAAGAGGTCACCTGAAATTGTATACTGAATTTGGTACCATGCATAAGCTAATGTAATGATGTGCATTGCACAGTAATAGCATAGGCGGAATAATGTTAATGCATTGCACAAAACTGTAACTTTAGCAGGAAGGGAAGTAATGTTAGAAGAAAATTTTTTATTTTGATTTTGTTCATTAATATAGTGTATAATTGAGACATCATTTCCCTGGGAAAATCATGTCTGGTGAAACCCAACAGTTTAAATGCAGATGCTGTCATTATTCTATAACCATTACACTGTGCTGTCAACATTTAATTAATAATGATGAAGTATAATGTCAAAGCAAAGAAGTCGTCTATTTCCCCTTTAATGATGCATGAGGCCTTGCAAACACACTTCAAAACCAGACACCATGCTGGGTGGAACATCATGCCTGATCTCACTTTATTTGACGTAGTTTTCCATTGGCTGCGACCTTGTGCCGATTATGAAAACACTTCCACCCAAAGCCATCTTCGAGGACTGAACACGGAGAACAGTAGAGGGGGCGGGGACGGCTGAGGGACTTAGAAGGCCTGGATTTTATTAAAGTGGGCAGAATACAGAAAAAAGCAAGACGAGCTAGACAGAGACACAAAATCTGCCACAGGAGACAAAGACGATCACAGTTCTTCTCACATTTCCAAGGCTTGTTGTAATTTCCATCTCATTTCACCAGATGACTGCTGAGGGGGCTGACTAAGCACACCTTGTAA
Source organism: Lutjanus erythropterus (assembly GCF_056507025.1). NCBI lineage: Eukaryota > Metazoa > Chordata > Actinopteri > Lutjaniformes > Lutjanidae > Lutjanus > Lutjanus erythropterus. Next base: position 37,458,542 of record NC_139323.1, read on the forward strand.
AGCATCCCAGCTTGCTTCTCCAAACAGTCTCACCTCACCTCCCATAAACCCTGTTCTCTGAGACACACAGTTCATAGCTGATCCACCTCCACCCCAGACGATGGAAAGGAGGATAGGCAGATGGCGGCAGCAGGGAAGAGAGAGAGGTGTTAAAGGAGGACTACAGGCACAAAGATCTCTATTGTATTACCTCATTTCCTGTTCAGAATCTCCCAGGTTGCAGAGATGAAATCTGTTAGATCCCTCCGAGTGCAGGATCCCATAGCCTGCTGTGCACCTTCATATGTTATTTCTGCTCCTTACTTCTCATCAATGTGCCAGACCTTTGAACCCGAGACTTTTTAGGCTTGTTTTTTCTTTACTCCTTTTCTGCAGGCTTAAAGTGGAGGCGAAATGAAAAATGCCTCTTTAACCCTTTTAGATCAAATCCCTGGTCATATTGTGCAAAATCCAATTGTTTTTTCCCTGAAAAAACAAAATATGACGTGCTTACGTGGGCTTGAACCAACCAATCTCAACCAATACTAACATGACATCCATCCATCAATCAGTCTTTAACTTTTCGCAGCACAGACCCAAGATTTATCAGTTAGCTAGCTAGAGACAGCATGGTACAACGGATTAAGACACGCCCACTTTTCAACATTCAAATCAAATTCCTTGCAGCGTTTAGTGCCGCCAACTTCATGCAGACCAAGGGGGTCAGGGAGCAGAGTGCCATGGACCCCTGTAAGTCCCCAGATCCCTATTTGGGAACCACTGCATTAGCCTACCAAGAAATGGGATTATTTGGAATATTACTTTAAAAGTGAATGTAAAAGGAGACGTAGATGATGTAGAGGAGGATTATATAACAACCCTGCTCATGGTGCTAACAAAAATATATTAATTCTGCAGCACAAAAAAGCTTATTCTATGTATTTTGTCACGCCTGTGTGTTTCTTTTCCTTATTAACATTTGGAGTGCTGCAGTACGAATGTCATCATGCTGACAGGTGAAGCAAACGGGATTTGCAAAGTTGCCATGGAGTCGGTGAGTTAGCTGTGGGCTGCACCTGAGCCCAGTCTCTTTAGCGTGAAGTTGTTTACACTTGCACCAGGATAAGTTATGCTACATTTGGTGCTATCCATTACTGTTTGTACTGTAACCATGGATGTACAGACAACAAGCGGCTGATCATTGTAAGGAAGTATGTCAAGCTTTAAGGGGTGCCTATAGCACTTCTAAATATATTTATGAGTTATATATCATCAATAGAGAAAGCAGAAAAGGCCTGAGTGATTTATGGCCTCCAGTCTATTTGTATAATGTTATCATGCGCTAAATGTAATAGGAAAACAGCATTCACTCCAGCAGACTCATGATACAGATAAGAGGGAAAAGGTGCCTCTGAAAGCCAGTTTCCTGCTGATAAGGACACATTAGCTAGTTTGCATCTAAAAGATAAAGATCACAATCATCACTGACATGTGGTGTCATGTCTATTATTTATATTAATGATTTTTATGAGTGTGCTGTGGAGGGAAGTTAAGGAGAAAGGGTGGAGCCAAAAATGTGTGCAATATAAGCTTTTAAATGTGGTGAGCTGTGTTTGTGTGTGTGTGTGTGTGTGTGTGTTAGATTCGCGCATGTGCAGTGTCTATGTACGTGTTAGAATTGGCAGCAGGCTGGGGTACTCTGGCCTTGATTAGGCGTCTCTTTCCCGTCCACCAGTCACTGAGTGAAGCAGTGAATTACGCTGCCATCTCAGCAGTGTAATTGGGGACACATGCGGCCTTAAAACCCCTCCTCCCTCCCTCCATCTTTAGGGTCAAAGCAGCACCAAGATCAAATGCTCTCCTCAGTGGAGCATTCCTCAATAAAACAACAAGTGGGCAGGAGAGAAGGGGGAAAAGGGACGAGGAGTGAGAAGAAGGAGAAAAGAAAGGAAATCAAAAGAGATGGGGCGAGACAGGCAGAGGAGAAAGAAGGAGGCGGAGGTGGAGACAGTGGGAGCATATGGAATATGTTTACAGTAATATTGCTGGGCCCTGATGTTATCATGGCGCTTCATTTGGTGAATCCTGACGTCTCATCAAATTGCAGTATCGTCTGTCCTCTTCTCTTCTCTTCTCTTCTCTTCTCTTCTCTTCTCTTCTCTTCTCTTCTCTTCTCTTCTCTTCTCTTCTCTTCTCTGCCTCATCACTTTTCCCCTCTTCCCGCCCATGCACAGTTCTACTTCATTACCTTTGCAGGAATCCCCTTTTTCTCCAGCTCTGTCCAGCCAGCGTATACTGTAACAGTGTCTCTCTTCTGTACACATTACACAGTGTCCTGGGTCCTTCTCAAAGCAATAAAGCCACGACGGGCTCAGGTCTGGTTCAAGCTAACATAAACAATCCTCCCTCCGCCTCAGAAGGCAGAGAGAAACAGAGGTTGAGAAATGGACTGCGAGGCTACTGCAAGTCCACTCATTTGAGATCTGCGGTGACAAATGTGGACGCAAAAATAGTTCGGATCAAAGCAGCTGCATAGTTTGCGAGAGAACAGAACAATTTATCATGAGTTTAGGACAAAGATGAAGGAATTTTCCCACTTCTGTCCAAGTCTTTGAAGATACAGTCAGAGCCTAATGACGCACACAGCTCTGCAGTGTCAGAGTGATTTCACAGGTTTCTGAGCTGTTTTATGAAAGGCGTAAAACTGATGTCTAAGGTGGAGGAAACCATTTAGGGGAGAAAGTGAACTCAGGCTTTGGATATTAGGTTGATAGATTGTGAGATGGTCAAGGGAAGCAAAAGAAAAAGACATAGAAAGATGAGCAATGAGGAACTAAGCTTTTTATGATTAAGTAGAGATTTCCTATTAATTCTACTGTTTCATGTCTGTGTGTGTACGTATGTTGCCTGCCTGTCAGTGTGCGTATTGTATAGCTGCAGGCTGCAGACAGACGGCACAGACACTGGAGTGTGTCAGACTCCACATCTGGTGGATGGGCTCTGTTAGCTCCGTCCGTCTGCCTATTATTATATAGTATGAAGCCTTTGAACTGAGCAGCCACTGCTGACAATCACCAGACTCCAACACACCAGGTCATTCCCTGATTTTAAAAGGGAGCTGGGCGCAGTCCTTTCTCGCTAAGTATTTTTGTGCAGTGAAGAGACAGTACAGTGTGTTCATTTTCCTTCGACGTCAGAAAATGTGACAGCCAGGTGGAGGGAGAGGGAACAAGACAAAAGTCGCAGGAGCGTTTGCTCATTTTAGGGAGAGGTCTTCAGTTTCATATTAGATGTGGAGGACAATCAACAGATGTTACAAATGGAGGTGGTGGAAATTTCGAGGCAAGACAAAAGTCAGTGTGTTGCTTCACAAAAACCTGCAGACCAGCTGTACCTAACAACTATTTCTTAATGTGCACCTGTCATCACTTTGTATGGAATAGCCTTGATATATTGATGAAGTGCCTCAACACTTTTTGATACACACAAGGCCTTCATAAGTCTCTCACAATGGGAAACTAAATGTGGTATTACTGGGTGGTTCTCTGGCTGCCAGCATGTTGGAAACATTCAGCTGTTTCTGCTATGTTTCAGTTCAGCTTTTTCAGCCATCAGACTTATTACGGATTCAAGACCAAGAGTAACATTTCAAAGACGAGACGTTAAGTTTATGATGTGTCGTTGCAAACCACACTGAGAGGTCTGAAAGGAGAGTTTTTAAGTGTACTGTCCTTTGTGTGCGGTAGGGATGGGCATCGACAACCGGTACTAAACCAGGACTGGACAAAATATCGATAAGCTCCTAGACAAATGATTAGGACTTGAACAGTATCTCCAGATTTGATACTATCATGATTCTTGGGTGCAGATTAATTATGTATAGCAATTCTTAAGTATTGTGACTCAATATTACAATTTATTATAATTTTTTTTTTGTTTTTTTTACAATAATTTTTGCAATACTTCAGTCAGTCTTTGCGTTTTATTTCAGCAGCACCATTAGCAGTGATTCATTGCCACACTGCATATAACAGTTGAGTTGAACTACTGTTCTTTGCTGTGTTGTTCCTTTGTTGAGTCCCTGTTATATCTGCAAAAAAAGAAGTATCGTTATCAATAACCAGAACAATACCAACACTGAATCAAAGATATCCTAATGATAGCCTCCCTTAATGTGCAACCAGTGCAACGGTGTGGCTCATTTATGACTTTGCTTGTTTTTGTACTAAATAAACTGTATCAGGCTTTGGATACAAAAACTATATTTGTTAGTAAGATGAATTTTAACACAGGATTAGGGATGAAGCAATAAAAAAACAGAACCAAATACAGAATCACCAGAACATATATATGTGTGTGCATGTATATATATATAGCATATATATATTTGTAGCATGAACTTTTCAGTGTCTCTTGCCAGATGTCTGTCAGGGTCAAGTCTCAACAGCTGAAGTGCAGAATTCCTCCCGATGAGCCGAGACACAAAACCAACGGTACGTAGAGAAATGACTGGTGGAGAGCCCGACCAGTGCTGATGACATTTACAGCCCCACAACTCAGCCTGGTAACAAACCAAGAACAATCCAATCTCACCCCCCTCAACCCCTAAAAACACTGACTCTGTTCATGTGTGAACAGTATGCATGCTCAAATGTACGCTGCTTAGCTTGTTTACTTATGGGTTTACTTGGAAGGCCAGTGTGAAATAGCGAAGGTGTATGATAAAATCCTGTAGTCATGTATGAGAGTGAGCTGCTACATTACTCACTGTAAATCAGCGGTGACAGATACATGCTTTGTCTCACACACCAAGGCAGCAGAAAGCATATAAGCCGTTTCTTATGTTATGAGTGAGACTATAAAATACAGCAAACACATTTTAGACTCTAGCAGTCAATTAAAGGATTAAGATGGCTGCTCTAAAATGTTCATTTTAATTACAACGTATAAAGTTAATGATTGTTATTGATGGCTTTGTGAAAGTGGGTGTGGTATTGTTGGCAGTTAATTGAGTTAAGCTGTAGATGGATACAAGTCACACGAGACAAGAAACCTACATCAGTAACCAACATTCATTCACTTTACATTGGTGGTAACAGATAGAGGTCGGTGTATCTTAATGTAGATTCATAGTCTGCAGAGTCTTCTTTTGTTGCATTACAAAAACAATACAGCCGTGCCAAATCAAACTATTCTTTTTCCAACTTCCAATAAACGTTTGAATCCCCCAGCAACACAATGTTACCTTTGGTGCTGGAATCACAGCCCCTGGTTTAGCTCTGTGACACTTTTACACTTTGTTATTGGACCTTGTTCAAAGTCAAATAAACAGTTGACACGATCCTAAGATCCTTTCCCATCCTGACTAAAGCCTGGTACGGCACTCACATCCACGCACATTAACCTGCTCTCACATCAGTGACACACAAGATTAACCATAGCCTTCTGGGGGGGGGGGGGGGGGGAACACTAGTGCCTCTAAAACTTCTAAATTCAACATTTTACTTTAATTTGTTTCACATAAACACAATGTAATTGTTGTAGGCTAATAAATTATACCTCCAGACAAAGTCACCTTCCAAGAAAACTGCTTGTACTTGTAAAGGCAAAATGAAACCAATTATAGGATAAAGAGTGAAGTCAGTCAGCATCCAGTTTTCTGCAGGACACAATGCATAAAGCCCTGTCTACAAAATAGGTTCTGTGGTATAAACCAGTATTAATTCCTCATGTGAGGGAACAGTTTACTTGTCAGATTTCACCAGCAAACCGCTCCAGCTGCAATTTTACACAGATAGTTAGAGGGCAGTGTCTGTGTGTTTTTATTTTTTTCCTGTTTGTGTACTCACACTGCTGCCCAACCAGGTCTAAGAAACCATATAATGCAGTGAAATGACTGTGAAACAAGCACATGCAAAGATACAAACATGCACACCAGCTTGGTCACACAAATTTCTTCAGATTATAGAGCCTTTAATGCTCCACCATCTCCACACACAACTGCATACACAAACTATGAGCACCAACACATGCATGTACACAGAAATACACCACAGTGTATTGTCAGCCCTCTGATTTAAATCACTTGCAGGCTCAAGAGTTTTTCCTGCTCTCAAAATGCCTTATTACTCCTCCTTTGTTTGACTGGAGCGTGATTTGAGCCCGGGCCCTTTTACATTCTTTCATTCCTCTCCAGTCAACACACAGGCGTGCCAGAGCGACTCTATGATCCACACTTCACTTACTTTGATTGTTTTTGGGAGAAATTGCTTTTCTGGTTGGCACTCTCCTATTGGTGTAGCATGCTTAGGGCCTGCTAAGTGGGACTGTCTGTGCACGTGGTGGTCTGGTCCACAGAATATCACTGTTGCCGGATGAAAACCTCCTCAGATTTTTGTGATGTTTGTATTTCAGATTAAATGGAAGTATTTTATGCTTCTCTAAAGGTAATAAATTCTACAACCGCTGGGCCTATTAACATAAAGGACCGTATTTCTTTCAAGGCTGTTCCTGAAAAGCTGATATTTCAGAGACTTGTTTTTGTATTTTTTGCCACTAAACTAAAACAAAAAAAAGCACCTTTGCAGCACAAATATCACAACACTCAATGTATAGATTGTACAGACATTCATGGTCCTCAGAAGATGAATCCTAGAGACCTCTAGCTCCACCAGCAGGTCAGTAGCTATGTATTACATTAGAAAAGGTTGATGGAAATGGCCAAATTCGGAAAAATTTTTCCTCCTTTTTTAATTCACATGGCTCCTTAGCTGTTTCCACTCTGACCTCCATGATTGCTTCATACAGATTTGAGGTTTGACTGTCGCTCTTTCAGTTACGTCATCTTGTCCTCGTCTTCTGCAATGGTTTAATGGTTGTCTGACGGCAGGAATGGCGCCACCTACTGCTTATTTTGATGAACTAACTCCTGATAAACACGCAATGGTAGTGGAAGGAAACAAGCATTCGTGCAAATTTTCTTTTTCTAACTTAACCAAAATTTGGTTAAAGTTTGTGATACACTTAGATGAAAACTTGGATGGGTAAAAAAAAGGCTGGGTATATGTAATCAGGATCCTATTACAGACTAAAAAGTGTGTCTAACGTGGGGGTTCTTAGAGTCACAAAAAAGAGCCATATGGAAAAATGCATTTCATTTGCAGTGAATATGTTTTGAGATATTTTAAAAGAAAAACTAAATGTGCACATTTTTGTGGCTGCATCATACATTTCAAAGTAACTGGAAACCAGCCCTGGAAACACCTCTATCATTATTTACTGGATGAATTAACATAAAATGTTTTACATATAAGATTCTCAGATGATGTATAGTAATGATTTTGGTGATCCCCTTTTTGAGTGAATCAACAACTAAAACACTGATGTTATGAACAATGTCATATTAACAATGAAAGCATCATCTTAAAGTTTTTTATCTGATTTGGCATAGAATAGAAAGCTAAGCATATGAATTCTCACTTGTGTCACTGTAGTAATATTGTGTATGTCAAATACGAGCATTCAACTCTTCTTCATTTAGTTGATGGGCCCCATGAGGCCCCTACAACAGCCCCAGAGTTGTCCAGCTGGACTGAGAATCCAATTTTTGTCAAGTTCACTGCAAGGACAAACCATTACATATGAAGACTCTTGGTGCTCTGTTTTTGCTTTCAGAGCAGATGACAAAACAGCAGGCATAACCGTCGCCTATGAAGGCACAATAGCAGTGACTGTACCATCCCTGACTACCTGACCTTTCATTAGAACCAGAGTGACAGTGAAGCAAGACAGCTGGGCAGAGAGGAGAAAATGAGCAGTCACTCAGACTATGAATAGACCTTTGTATCATCTCCTCTGTCTAGGAGAGCAGAGAGGAGAGGAGGAAAATTAGGAAGATGATGACTGGAAAAAAAACTGAAGAACCAAAAACTAGGAGGAGGAGATAAAAGCAGAAAGAAGAGAAGAAAAAAGAAAACTGTAGACAAGTAGGAAGAAGAACAAAGAAGACGGAGTGACCTGGATGGTGTTAGCAGATAGCGGGAAGGTTCTCCAGAGTCCCATTTAACCAGTTAGGATCTGAGGGATCCTCACTGCTGTAAATCCACTGGAATTCCGAGCGTGCCCACTGCCTAGAAAACAAAGCTCGTGTTTTCCTTCGGCCCTGTCGTCTAATCACTTGCACATGAGGGGAGGAACAACAAAGCTGGAACAGTGGAGGCTAAAAGACGGAGAAGAAGCAAAGCACAGGGACGTGAGGAGGAGGAGGCCACTTGGGGCCGAAGCCTTTGATGCCCTCTGATGTCTTTGAAGCTTTCCAACTGTTGGGAAGGACTGAGAAGACAACTGAAGCAGATGCACAGTGAGAACAGACAACAAAAAGGACCAAAAGGAAAGGATTGTGCACAAACATAATGACAGAAAAAAGAAAAACTGAGGGAAACATACAGTAGGAGGTGAGATCAGATTTATTTACTGCTACGACTGCAGTCCTTGGACCGGGAGCATCTTTGAAACTTTTAAGATACAACCAGCACCAGTAAAACCTCTCCACGTTTTGCATCTTGCACTGACTAACCTTACCCTAACATTGTCAGTGTTGGACAACCCTCAAACCCTACTCTCCATCATGCACTCTTTTAAACAATAAACTTCTGTGCATTAAACCTGATAACAATCCCTGTGCAGGGGCTGAACACAGCAGCCTATAAATCCAGTTCACCACAGGAGATCTCATCCCTCTCTTTCCTTCCACAACATGTAACTCCTGCTTTGGATTCTTGCTTGGCTCGTTCCACTCATATCCATCCCAAGGATAACACTGCAGGAAATAATAAGCATAGCAAACCAGAACCATTATCATGCTTATCAGGTTCATTTTTCAAACTTCAGGTTTATTTCATCACCTATTTTAACTCAGATTGTCTTGTTGTGATTGTGGACTGTTTTGTTTCATGGTAATTCAATGTCTTTCAACATATTTACTTAAGATGTGGGAGTCTAAAGCCAAGTTTCCTCTTTTAAATCTGCTCTTTCATCATGACAAAGTGGTGATTGAAGTAACGTCAATTTTTTCTGACATGAATTAATATCTTTAAATATCTCACAAGAAGCTTAACGTTTATTTTATGCACTGTTTTCAATATTTGAGTTAATTATGCAATTGCTGCTGTTGCACGAAACGGAGAGGAGTTTATTCTGATGCAACTCAGATCTGTTTTGAAACCTGACAGTTAAGTGGATTTCCCGAAGGCAAAATATAACACAGACTTTATGTGAATTTGCCAGAGGTGGGGTTGAGTCATTGTTTTTCGCAAGTCAAATGTTTGCACTCAAGTCCTGAGTTAAGTCCCAAGACAAGACAGGAAAGTTCCAGGTCCTAAACTTAGAGTTTTGAGTCCCAAACAAGTCACTGCAATTCATTTTTTGTTGACCACTGCATAGTTTTTGAATGCAAACTAAATTATCTTTGATATAATCTTTTCCGGATGAAGTTCAGTAGCATAACGTTAGGACTTGCGACTTGATCGGATCCGTCTGTGGCCTTTACATTTCCTCTCTTTACCCCTTTCCAGTCATATCTTCAGCTGTCCCTATTAAATAAAGGCAAAAAACCACTGATGTGAATGTGGGGAGAGAATCTTGTCTAGTAAGGCGTGTCCAGGTTCATAGTGGCTGTTGTCACAATTGGCACATTTCAATCGGTAGATGGCAAGAGTTACGATCGCCTGGTGTCAAAAGACCAGGGCAAGTTTGCAAATAGGAAACGACTGCTGCTGGTGAAACCACTGCACATGCGCTATATCTTTTGAAAAAGGAAACAAGTGAGAAAATCCATGTACTCCTGCAGTGTAAAATGAGTTTGACATGTAGCGGTTGATGGCCAAAAACACGGCTATTACAGCAAATTATAACTATATTGTCTCACAGGATTCCCCAAACACCTTTCATGCTTTATTTCATATGTTATTTGTGTGTCTGCTTTACTTCCTCCCTCTCTGTAATCCACTCAGGAACAATCTGCTCTCTTTTTTTATTATTCCTTCATTACATTGGACATTTCACTCGGCACTTGCACAAATCGTCACCTTGCTTGAAATTCAAGAGAAGCAAAACTGTAATTTATGATGGCAGTCCAACATAAAGACAGGAGCCATGGTTCTGAATTCTGGGGAATGTGAAAGTCTAAGCACAACAGCTGAGGCTCTGAAATGAATTTCATCTTCTCCACACACGCAGACACATAAAATATCTCAAACATTCAGCCTAAGCTTTCCATTGCACACACACACACACACACACACACACACACACACTTTATTACTTTTCATTATCTTTGATGGCTATCTGTGCTGCCAAATCTGCTCTGTGTTGTTCTTTTGGCTGTGCAGCACAAACGCTAATCCAGTGTCTTGAAAGACAATCCTCCTGCGATTCAGTGAATACTTCAGCTTTTATTTCATTTTAAACTAAATGTTTATGTTGAGCAATACATGCCAAACAATGCTTACAAACTGACCTTTACTTTTTCACTCATAAGTTAACACTACTAGGAACTTTTTAATGGTTTAAGGCTTGCTACTAATTCTTCTATTTTTAAGAGAAATGCAAATTAATGGAAAAGTTTATCAACAATGAGGATTAATAAGTATCATCACATCATATTCCTGAATGGTTAAATTGACTCGTCTACTCCTTGAACACAGAGTTCAAACAAGACCAGAGGGGAGAAGAAGCAGCCAAACCAAAACTCTCTCCGCTGACCCCAATAGGAAAATCTGACATGCTCATTTCATGCGATAAGGGATTTTCATGAGGGCTTGTGAATGGGCACTGCATTCCTTGTTTGCCCTGATGTTCTTAAGCCTCATGTTTGTTTAAGTCTTCGCTCTTGAACCCCCATGAGAAACTCACTATGCTCGCAATGTTAGCCACCTCAGACTCACTGAAACCCAAAAGAATCTCACCATGCCCGCCCACAGGCCAAACTAGGTCGCTGACCAGCGCTGAAAGCAGCAGAAATAACACTAACAATGACGGGCTTGCACCATTAACACTCATTGAGTGCAAAACGAGGGTGTGGCCAATAAAGCAAACTTGTCTTTGAGGTGCTCCGCCAACATTATTAGAAAGTAGTCAGCCTTGGCCTCTGCCCTGCTGACCCTTTGTACTGACAACGTCCGCATTAACCACTGCTGCTGCATTTATTTAATTTGGTGTACTTGACCGCAAAGCCTTATTGTTCCCATTACAGTGATGGCCATTGTTCCACATCAGACATCTGTGCTAAATTAATCATACAATCCTCCATTTATTCTCTACCTAATACTGCAATCCGTTTTCTCCATGACATTAAGTACTTTCCTGCACAATAGAAGAGCCTCAAAGCCCGATGAAGGTTTAAAAACCAAAACACTCATCCCTCTGTTATCAATATCTGCTCATCCTGTGTATGGCCAAACATCCTTCCTTAATACATTTTGTGCTGACAGTGTGTGGGAGTTCAGCACTTTTTCATTGGGTTTCATTTGTCTATGTGTCAGTCTCACAGGTGTGCATTAAATCATGTAAAAGATCGGCGGTAACTGAGGAAGACATGCAGGGAGAAAATGTGGAAGTTTTCATCTTCTTCTGGGATTGTGGCCTACTCAAGACCACTTTCAAGTCAAATCAAAAGCAAACTGAGCTGTAAAACAAACCAGAAAGTAAACAACGTATGTCTTCAACTGTAGGTCCGTGACCCCTAGGTCATCCTAAGAGTTCCTGCAGAGGGGCTTCCAAATTATTGTTTAGTAATGTTTTGATTTTTTTTTCATTAAAACTAACTTTTATATAAAATTATGTCAGTATAGTAACATGTTTTCAACATATTATTAGCAACAATAAAAGCTAACCTAAAAGCTAACCTACTGAATAAAACATGTTGGCAAATTAGCTGTATTACTATCCCAAGCATACAGACACTCCTGTGACTACAAAATAATCCACGAACAAGAGACTCTGACATGCCCTCCACCTCAGAAACCACATGTCAAGGTGTAGTGGTTGAGGCTAATGCAGCTAACATCAACCATGCTACAATTGCTGCTGGCTTAGCAGCTACAGGTGAGCACAATTGAGAGAAGACCAGCTCCATCTCTCTATCAGCCAGGTCCATGACCTGAAAAATCTTCAAGACCCCTGCTTTACAAGACCAAGTGAATGTAACCCTTCATTTTATTTTGGGGCCAACAAGGAAAACATACAATATTGGACCAGGTGAAGAAAATACTATCGTTCAAAGTATATAAAGGTGAGGTCAGTGAAGTCAGTCTTCAGTGCTGACTGAGACCAAGACAAGCTCAAGACAAAACAGGTAAAAGAACGAAACATGTCCAAGAATTCACAGAAACAACCCAGACAGGGTTCAAGTAATACCACGCTGCCTCTTTCTGTATATATGTACAGTACTGTGAGCAGCGGAAACATAATGAGGGTGCTGCTGTAATCTACACCCAATCGTGCACCCGCCCATAACTCTTCATCTAGTAACATTAGAAGACCTGGACCATTTAAAAGCTAAGCCCTGATCTCACTATTTATGTATCTTTGCTGCTGCCAGATGTTACAAGGTCTTAAAAAATGCTCTGGCCTCCTATATGATGTTGTGTAATATGGATTTGTGGCAGGCAAACACAGGTAGTTAGGCTGTAAAAATAGTCCAAACACCAGAGTCAGGGCCTATGGAGCTTATTGTGGGCTGTTAATGTTGCTCAAAGGACCTTCCTACCCTTTGGCCCCGTCTGATGATGTCCTGGATATTTTCTGGTGTTGCTGGCAGACACATTACAATTCATATACATTTGTCTGGATGTGTGTAAGTGTATGTCTTTTGTTTTATCTGATAATAAACTGTATTCATTGCCATATGTGAGTATAAACATTATAAAGTTGTTTCCATTTTAGTAAAATAAGAGCTTTCTTAGTTTCCATTTTGCCTCATGTAGAGTAGGTGTGACAGCAACCAGCTCTGACTGCAGCTTCCAACAAGGACAGTCCCAGTTCTCAGTGCAGTCCCATAAAGAGAGGTCTCCTAAACTTTTACAGGCTGACAACAGCCTGGCTTCCACCAGCAACCCTAACAGTCACAGTCAGGTTTATATCACTACTATGTAGCAGTTACAGCTGTAACTTAGGCAGCCGTAGGCTCAAACTAAAACTTGAAAGGCCAACTGATCGAGCAGCAGCCCTCTTACTGGCACCACTATGGTGCCTTTAAGGAAAACACATAAAGTAGCACAGTATCTTGACTACTGTACTGTAAGTTTAGAGTAGAGTGCTGCAGGAAAAGAGTATTTGTGCTCAGCATGCATACCTTATATAAAAAGAAAGATTTAAAAGTTAAAAGAAAACTCAAAATCATGAGCAGTACTTCAACATTTTCTGGGACTCTCTGCAACCACGCATTTTCTATTGTAACATAAACTAACACTTATGTATCTCCACTAATTTATTCAAAATTATGACTCAGCTTACAAACCACATCTCAAAAAGATGCAAATCTAACACAGAGAGTTATTGTGTGGCTACCAAATATTCCATGTAGGTACCTCTCTGTGATCACCATGTTTTATTCCCATGAGCCCATCACCAATGCAATGTTACAGTTCCAGAAATATTCCAATTCTTTCACACCTTTTAGTCGAACAGTCCATGAAAACAGAGAACAATATGTTTTGCTGCTTAGCTACTGGTATGTCAGACCTACTTAATTATGGGTTTACTGAGGCCACTCAAACCGCTAACACGACTCTGACAGAAGACCCAGGAATACAAAAGGCAGACAATGAAAAAAAAAAGTTTTAAGTGGAGTTTATGTGTAAGCAAAGTAAACGGAGTTCAAGTGGCTAGAATATGACATATTTAAGGACATAATATGTAGCTATGTTTACCACCGGTTTCTGCAACTAGCCGAAAAGTATGTCTCGTTTTTCCATCAGAAACAATGCCTTCAGGAATGACCACATTACAGTTAACGGCAAAAGTGGACCACCCAAGTGTTAAAGTAATTTAAGGAAGACTGTGTTAAGTCTGAGGATCAAAGGCATCTATCCCTGTCCTCGTGTCCTTGTTAACTGTAACTAAAAATAAAAATCAGAATAATAACTTTGATTTATATAGTGCCTTTCACGGTACCCAAGGCTGCTTTACAGAATATGAAAAAACAAAAAAAAAAATAAGTAATTATCTGCCAGATATGACACTGCTTCAATCATTTGCTTGGCTTGATGATAATAACGGATCCAGCACTGAGAACTGGTCCTTGCTGTACGTAGAAGTTAAAATTTGCTTTCATAATGCTGTACAAATTGTCTCCAACAAAGCACGAAGTGAATCAAGGTTTGAGCAGCACCTCCTGGAGTTCAGCCATAATGCATGTAAAACACCATACATATTAGCTTGAATGCCACTGAACTAGGCGCTACTTTACACTTGAGCCCCTGCTGACTGGTCGTAATGATTGAAAATGTGTCACTCCAGTAGGACTGCTATAAAAAGTAAGGAGCATAATCGTCAGTCTGAGACGCAGAGCTCGTGGAAAAGAAGTCTTTCGACTCGCCGTCTAAGAGATTTGGCATCGCTCTCCATCCGTCTGCTCAGACACACAGCCTGGCAATGCTGGGCAGCATGGAGCCAGATCCGATTGCAGGGTTTATGCATGTTACTAACATTGTCATTATCCCCGGTGGCCTTCGGAAATGCTGTGCCCTGGAATAACTGCAAATAATAAGCAGGAATAACTGAGAACGGCTGGTCATTCCTATGGTGATTTATGAATGGTGGTTGTCAGTGTGTGCCATCTGAGGGCGATTGTATATCCGTATTTATGACTCTATTTTCCTGGCTGATCAACACGCTGGCCATCCATATCTTTCTCAATCCCTGGGGTAAAATCAAACTTGGTGTAGGTCTTTGATGAGAGCTTTTCACATCATTTAGAGCAACTTGTCAAAAGGTCAGTGGTACTCCAGGTTGCATACTGTAGAGTGAATCATCTCTCTTTAATGGCCCGTTGAAAATGGGATCAGAGAATTGAGACACAGAGGTCTCTAGACTGTAAACCATATCTGGGGAGACCAGAGGAGGGGTGAAAAGATGGGCGGGAGGAAAAAGTCCTGCAAGAGAAAGAAGGCATAGAGCAAAGAAAAGATTGTAATGACTAATCAAACCAAACTATGTGTCACAAAGCACTTTCACCTCCACAGCAGGAGACGGAGAAAGCAAAGGAAGGAGAGGGAGAGAGGGGAAGGGGGTGGCAAAAACCCAAAAGAGAGAGGAAAAGTCAAAGAAAGCTCATAAAAGCAGCATGCATCTCTTTAATTTTCACACTCGCCGTGACTTTTACAAGCTGCTGTGGCTGAGCGGGGAAGCGGGTGAGTAAACGGGGCAGGAGCGAGGCCCCAGGCACCCACGTCACGCTGCAGCACACGACCCTGCACGGGCTATAATGTGGTCACCGGTGGGGCAGGTCCATTCCTGAGCAGAAGCGATCCAAAAGCAGCACCGTGTAAAAAAAGCATGTGTCGTTTTTAACACGCCTGCAAAAGGTGTCTGGCGACAGCACGTCAACACGCAAGCTTGTGTTAAGAGCAACAAATGAAGGAGTGGGAAAGAGAGAGTACCTGAATATTTAACTCATCTTTTAATGCTCCACATGATCTGCTCTCACCTACTAACAGGACACGCTTTTACAATAAGCAGGCATCCGTATGCTGATGCTTGTAGGTGCATGTGTGTGTTTTGGGAGGCGTGTCAAGCTAAGTACATTTTGTGAGTGGGGAAAGGCGAGTTGTGTGGTATTTAAGGACAGAGGTGTGCAAACTCATTGGGGTTTGGCAGCGTAACTTGATGTGTTTACAGGTGTGTGTAAGAGAAAAATAGAAGGACACTTGTATTCAGATGTACGTGTGTGTCTAGAAAATGGTTTTCCACTATAATTAGATGATATTGAGCTTTTAAAACAATGGTGATTCAGAAGACCGTTCTCATCACTAATGTAATTTCACGCTCCTAAAGAGGGACACTATGGATAGGACTGGGTATTACCACAAGGTCCCCATTCAATTTGATTTAATGTTGATTCTTTTAGAGATAATTTAGTCACAGTGCTTGGAGATGAATGAGATTCTCAGAGAAACAAATGTTGAAATTGTACAAGGGAACCCTCTAATCTGGTGCATTATTAAAAATATTATTGTTTACTCAGGTAGTCACAGCTAAATTGTAAATAGAAAGATTGATTATTAGATAGATTAGACACAGATTGTTTGTAATTAACTGCAAATGGAATGACTGATTTTTCTATTCACAAAAAGCACTATGAAAAAGACACGCACATCCCTGACGTGCTGGATCACAAAATATCACAACATAAAAAGAAAAGATCTGCACACCGAAAGAGCTCCTGTTTAAAAAAAGTATTATTGGTGTGACGTTTCGAGCTACCAGCTCTTCCTTCTTTTCTTTTCTTTTTATGTTTAGTTTTTTTCTATTCACCTCACAAAACCTCTGTGCATGTACATGTAAGTTGGTTTAATATGTAGAATTTTAGTGACATTCACTCATTAGCACTGTGTGGTTATGTATTAATATTTATATGCATTGTTTACTAACTTCCTTTGCCTTAAGTTTGGAGAATCTTTGTGCTTTACAGAAAGAGTCCATCAAGCTAGCAGCATGACATGTGAAAGCAGACAAATTTGTAAAGTTTCCCCAAATACACAAGTATTGCACTTTTAGTAACTTACACCTTCTAATTCATGGAGCCCAACCGGCTGCATTTTGCAGCGGTAGAATGCCTCCAGATCCTGGAGAGGAGCAACAAACACTTGAGCCTTTTTTTGTCTTTTTAGCTACATAGGTCTGAATCAGATTTGAATCAGAAAATCTTCTTTTTCAGCCCTAATTATGGATGTTTGTGAAGTTTGTGAAGGAGATGAAGAGAAAAAGAATAAGACTGCACGGCTGCATGTAACTGTGTATGACTGCCCTTTCGTGTGTATGAGATAAGAGCTACTTTAGAAAAAACCCTCGAGGCAATTTGGGGCCAATAAACCTCTCTCTCTCTCTCTCTGTGTGTGTGTGTGTGTGTGTGTGTGTGTGTGTGTGTGTCTGGTGGTGGTGTGTGTCAATCTGAGAGCTCTTTGGTGGGTGGAGGACAAGACACTGATGTCAAACATGATACGGTAACAGCTGGAAAGTTCACTTTACCTCCGCCCTCTGCATGCTCCCTCTCTCACTCCCCACTCCCCCCCAGGGCACTTGTTCTGGTTGGCATGTGGCTAATTTGGCAAAGTTCTGTCGTCTGTCTGATTTTCAGGGTGTGCATACTGCGTGTGTGTGTATTTTTGTTTTATTATCTCGACTCTTTGTTGCAAGCAAGTTTTGGTCCAGGTCAGTGTACATTTTCAGAGTTAAAATAGGTTTGAAAGAGGTTTTACAGAGTTGGCAGCCTAATACTTTTCACCAGGCTCTAGTCCAAAATTCATGCAAATGCACACTTTGTCTCTGAGTGTGTGTTCGAGGCAGATCAGACATGATTAACAAGATAATTACCTCTTCTATATGAGTTAACTTTGGACATCTCCATTACCTCAATGTGTTGTTTGTGCTCTGAACCTCCTGTGAGCACTACAGGGAAATCCAACCACCAGAATGACACACTACCCCAAAAATGTTGGTCATGAAAACTGAACTGTTTTATCTGAATTGTGCATGACGAAATCTAATTAAAGGCTGTAATAAAATTTCAAAAAATCTGTCAATCTTTCAAGCAGCCACATTTTCCAAAGAGAAATCCCTTTCATCCAACAATGTCTAGACATCTCTAACCACCTCGAGCTGACAAAAGAGGCTGACAGACGAGAACCAATCAGGCAGTTATTTACTGCCTTGTTGGACTTCTCCCAGCCACTCCCTGCTGCCACTGTTGATAAGTAAAGTAAAGGAGATATCACTGGATTCCTTGTTTATCTTCACTATCTTTGTTTATCTCGCCGTCTTTACAAACTACAGGGCAAGTTGCGTCTCCAAGCGCAGGTATTTTCTCACGCTCATTTTTTTTTTTCAGTGTCACTTGTCTCTAGTTAAAGACTTTAGATTGAGGACATCCTAAAAAGGACCCATAAGCTTTTGGTGGCGTCTGCTCATTCAAACCTGTGATCCAGTGTTAATTTCACTGACGAATAATTTTTGTCAATGACATGACGAAAATGAGACGAGGATAAGTAATTTTTGATGACAAAAACTATGACGAAATCTATTGACACTTTTGTCAACAAATAAAAACATCAATATGTTAGGGAGGGATGAGTTGGGAAGAGATCCAGTCTCTTTGTGTGGAAGGGAGGTTAGATGCACACAACTGGATAGTATTTATCTACCCGGGAAGTCAACTAGCTCGCACTTGTTGCATGTCTCATAAACACAAACGTCAAGGGAGAAAAAGAAGAGCAGACATATGGATAAGTTTAACGTCTGACAAACATGTCAAGACAAACAAGACCTGTGTGGAGTGTCAACAACCGGTGAAAATACAACAAACCTGAAGCGACAAGTGCAGATGAGTCATCCCAAAATTCACGCACAGGTAAACACACTTGAATGTTTTTGTTTTTCAAGCTAACAATATTTTATCATCTGGGGTGTTTTCGCTAAACTTGTAACACAATACAAGCCATACAAGCTGTACTTTCACACTCCTCAAACTGAAGCAAGTATGTAGTAAATAAAAAGAGGATTGCACCTTTGAAGAAATGCAGTGTATTTAATGTTAAACATACGATGGCAGAAAGAAGCCAAAATGTAGCCATCATAATATTAATGATAGTAACAGGTTAATAGATATTCCCTCCAGGAGAATGAGTTTGGAAATTCTCAAGCAAGGTTTGAATAATGCACTACACTTTACTACTACAGTAACTAAACTCTTTAGTCACTCAAATCTACTGTAAATTTAGTCAGCTAGGTGTAATTTGCCTGTTAGTTGCAGCCCTGCTGCTGTGACTGTATGGTAAAACGATGATCTGTGTTGTGGAATTCACCTGTTAACTGTTATCTCCAATCTCTGCACATATTCTACCTATCGAGCCATTGTTCATCTCTCCACTGCTCCTCATGTCTTCCCTCTCTGTCTGTCCCTCCCTGTTTTCCTTTAGGGAACCCTTGTTGCTGTCATTACATCTCCCACCCTGATGAAAACCTCACAGGACCCGGCAGCAACATTCCTGCTTGTTTTACAACCTTCCCTCTACTAATAGCTCAGTATCCAGCTGCCTTCCAATAAAGCCGCTGTCATTTTCACCCTGCCTGTCACTGTCCTGCATGCACATACATAAACATAAAATTATACACTCTTTTATGATCTGTCTGTTTGTTCTTCTTCCATCTTTTTCTTGGCAAAGCATCGTATTTGTAATTGTCAATCAGGCTTTTCTGCCTCTTCTACTCACAGGGAAAATGTACAAAAACAAGATGATGTTTCACATCTGGGAGATAGCGGGTAATTCATGATGGAAGAAAACAAGAGGTCCTCTTCACCCGCACACACAGACTGGTGACAGCAGGGCTGGACAGCATGTTGAATGCAGCCCAAAGATTACAAATCCACTTTTTGTGACGTCAAGTCTAATGTAATTAAGTTAAACCGATGTCCAGCTAAATGAATCATTGGATTCCGAAGAACCCGGCCTGCAGACTCGCTTAGTGTCTCCACTCGAACAATCGGTTCTTTAGTCTGTCACATATGTGTCTCCTGTTTGCATTAAGCACTGATTGAGGAAACATTCAGATACTTGACATAACTTGAAGTAGCAATTCTACCAGGGCTGCAACCAACCATCATATTTGTTGTCGATTAATCTCAAGAATATTTTCTCCAATTCGTGCGTTAGTGAATAAATTAGAGTGAAAAATACCAGTTACATCTTAGAGCTCGAGACGACTTCATAAAATTCATCTAGTTTCGTCTGGCCAACAGTCCAAACCCAAAAAAGTTAAATTCACAACAATTTAAGGCCATGAAAAGCAGCAATTTTCAAATTTGAGAAACTGAAAAAACTTTCAATCGACAATCAATCAACCAATTGTTGTAGCTCTACTGTAAATACCACAAAGGTAATACTACAGTTTTCTCCTAATTTGACATGTCTAATTCCTTATGTACTGCACTGACACTACTAATACATCTGCCAGCCTGATACTGATCATTTTTCTCCTGTTTGTGATGGACACCACCTGCAGGGTGTGACCCAGGGAAGGGGCAACCCACCAAACAACTGAATTCTGAACACTGCACAGTTGTCTTACTTCACCAGTGAAAGTTACTTCTGACCTTGCAAAGACAAGAACTCCCAAACATGGCCAATTAAACTGGACCAAATGAACCAAGCCCAGAGTGCCGAACGGTGCAGTAATTTGGGCCACAGTCAAAACTGCGGCTCCTGTGACCGTCTGTCAGCCAGGGAAGCACTACCACAAAATCATCATGGGCCATAAAACTGCAGAAGCCTAAATAACTTTTTGAGAATATGTGTCTTCTGAGCAACTTCACTGGACTGAATAGGGCGCCAACTTGCAACATGATATCCAGTTCTAATAATTCGTCCATGCTGGGAGCTTAATAGAGCTCAGATGATTAGATGAATAATCTGTCAGTCCAACCATTAGTACGGGCCAATGGCTGCCCTCAGAAACATTTTGTGCGGCCCTTAAACGTGACATGAAATACATGCATTATGTTTTAATCATCCCTTTCAGTACCATCACTGTCAGTCGCCTTCATTTAATACACTAGGTGAATCTGGTGCTCAAGAAATTTTTTTATCTTGAACACCATTATTAGACCATTCACAAACATGATGTCAGGTTCATGGTTTTTTTTTTAACGGCAAATTGTAAAGGACAATTTTCAGTATTATCTGGCACTGTGTAGGCAAAACAATTCCTAAAGAAAATAATTGTTAGCCGAAGCCTTTGAACATTCAACAAACACTGAGTCTCTGCAGTAGTGGGCGATGACTCTGAGCTGCAGTGAAATCAAATGAAATATTTGGACAGTGAAAGCACACACAGGGACTATGCCAACTCTCTGTTTCACACACACAACTTCAAAACATTATCAGTGTTACATGAGTCCTTCATTTTCACTGCAGCATAGATCATTTTTATATCGTACGTCATTAAGACAGCCAAAGTACAGACTGTGTATCTTCAGGGTCTCAAATTTACTGCAGTGTAAATGACAATGTTTCATTCTATCAAACACACTGATGCATACACACACACACACACACACACACACACACACACACACACACACACACACATACAAACACAAAGGGCCTATTGAATACAGTGTGGTAACAGCTCTTCATAATAAAGGCAAGCTGGAGCTGACTGAAAGAGCGAGCACACAGCCAGGTCCAAAGTCTTCATGAAACTGGACATTTGATCGCTGCTCGCGGGGCTGTTTGTGTGAGATTTTGACATCGATACCTTCTAATAAAACAGCCGACTGCATCCATGCATCCAGCCAGTTGAAAAGGTCATTCCTAATAGGTCAACCTCGGACAGATGGGGATGGACAGAGAGAGGGGTGTGTGTGTGTGTGTGTTTGGGGGGGTTTATTACCAGAAAACTATTAGGCTCCATAGGCACCACACTGCTCCGCCTCTTTCTCCACTAATACACACACTGATATTAAAAAGGTCAAGCGAAAGAGGAAGCTGTATATGCACACACACCTCATTTAGGAGACCGCAGTCACCTCTGATTGTTATGGAAAAAACATGGTAATGGTACAGTAATGATGATAGGAGGTGCAGCGGTCCATAGGGTTGTGCAGTACACCAGTCTGTATTGCACTGTAAGACTTCAAGTGGAAGGTGGCTGAGGGGTGTGTGTGTGTGTGTGTGTGTGTGTGTGTGTGTGTGTGTGTGTGTGTGTGTGTGTGTGTGAGTGTGAATATGTACAGCATGTGTGTGGTAGGTGGGTAATATTGAGCCAGGCTGGGTTTACCATCTTTCTTGGACTGCCCCCTTTGTTAAATGACTCCCAGATTGGGGATTAGTTAACACACTCACACAGCACATTATAACATGCTTGGAGAGGGTGTGTCATGCTCATCCTCAGCCCTCCGCCAAGTTCTGACATTAGATATATATCTATTAACTCTACATTTATGTTCATGTGATCCCTCCATGGACTGTGCCTGGACTTTCTTTGCATAATGAGAATAGACATTTCTTTGAATCGCATATTTGGTTCAAGGAGAACCTCTGAATGCTTTATCTCCATCTGCCTTAAGACACGCATAACTTACACTGGATGTCTTTTTTCTTTTTTTTTTCTTTTTACATTTTTCAAGAAA
This sequence comes from Lutjanus erythropterus, assembly GCF_056507025.1. Lineage (NCBI taxonomy): Eukaryota > Metazoa > Chordata > Actinopteri > Lutjaniformes > Lutjanidae > Lutjanus > Lutjanus erythropterus. Next base: position 37,480,926 of record NC_139323.1, read on the forward strand.
GAAAGTATGTAACACGCAATAACATTACAAGCGTTTTTGCAGGAAAAGATGCTATTAGACTAAGAAACATCCATTTTTGTGACTGAAATTTTAACTTGCACATGACAACATAGAATGTGGAAGTCACCGACTAAGCAGCAACAAGACAACTAAGTGAAAGCATTAGCAAAAGCTAAAGGAAATGGGTTGCTGCAATTCACAGCTTCAATGAAATAAAATTAAAATATCTGTACAGACCTATACATATACAGCCAGAATATCCTTTGGAGTCCTTGTCACTTCAATTTTGATAATAAATTTCACCTTGAAGTAATGTTGTAAAGGCTTTTATGCACTGTCTTTGCTTTCTGTATTTCCCAGGCATTGAAATCAGGGACATACAAATGTCAGGAAACCATGTCAATGTCCATGAAATATCCACTAAAAACAACCTTGCAGGACTGAGTTCAACAAGACTGAGCAGAGAACAGCAGAACAGGTTGGAGACTGAGATGATCATGTCGACATGGGTCAAAGGCCAAATCCAAAAACACATGATACATGTTATTTGCTTTGGCTCGGTACACCGCAGGGTGCCCTCTGTCTCATTTCCCCATTTCATCTTAGTGGAGCATGAATGAAAGATGCTCTGGCGGAAGCAGGGGGAAGCTCATAGCAAGACTTGGTGCAGGTGAAGCATTTGGCCGGAGCGAAGAGAGCTACGGCAAATTACACATCCAGAGACACTGGGCAGATGTGGGGAGGTGGCCATAAAGTAAATATAGAGAAGGGAGAGAAGAAATGGGAAGAGGAAGGTAAAGGAGAAAGTGCGAGCTTGGCAACTCTGGGCTCTCCACTGGGAACTGCTGTTCATTTTGACAGCAGAGCTATTTTTCTAGGATAAAGGCAGAGAACACCAACATATTGAGAGACTCTTAACTGGTCAGTTGACAAAAAACACTGAAGCTTTATTCAACCTCATGCTATGCAGTCGTTCTCCTACTTCTTCCTAAATTCTGTGTTTCTCTCTCTCTTGAATGTGAGTCCCTAATTTAGGGAATTTAGGCTTTTTCATGTGGTTGTGGGCAGTGGGTAGACTCTTCTATCATGGTGTGTATGTAGACTTTTCTGTTATTACAAATGAACCATTATTACAAAAACAACAATCACAAAAAAAGACAAAAATACCCGTCTCTGGATCTAAAATTACAGTTCACATCATTAATCCTGCAAATCCTGCAAATCCAATAATGCAATAAAGCTAACCTGCTTACTGATTTGTGACGTGCATTGGCCTTTGACACTAACATCGATGTTGCCACCATTTTCCCAAAGTCAAGACTGATCTGCGAATAAATAGAAATAAATGGGGGAGCTGCCTTTTTTCTGAATAGAAAGCACTATACTGTTTATTTCTCAAATTCAATAATGGGGTTAATATTCAAGGGTTTATGATCTACATGGAATGACAGAAAAAGTTTTGATTTTTTTCTAACTAACTTTAAAAATAAACACTATAGTGCTTTTTATTCAGAAAAAAATACAGCTTGCCCATTTACATGTATTTGTCCACAGGTCGATGCGTCGTCTATGTACATATTCTTATGATTCAAACCCACAATGTGTAATGTCCGTCACCATCTTTGTTTTTTAGGGGCCAGAAGTGACAATATTTGGTCAGGAGCATGGAGCTGGGGGGGATACGCATTGCTACGTCTCCATCCTGATTGGACCTGAGGACCTGAGGACATGCTGTGGTAGCCTATCGTGTATTTTTTTCCAACTCGGACCATAATTTACAAAATGAACATCATGCTGTATTGAAGAAGCCTGGAAACTGCTAACTGAGACCATACGCTAATTATGAATCAGTTTACAGACGTAATAAATCCAGTGAGAAGTAGGGTAATTTTGTCACAAGAGTACATACAAGTGAGCTTCTTTTTATAGGCAGTGTAGTCGCTCCTGCTGGCCAATACAAGGAATGCATGTTTAAAGCACTTCCACATTAAAGGGCTCACATGTCCGGGTTGCTATTCATAATCCTGATCGTCGGGCCATTAAAATACTTCTTGTCAGCTGCCCCAGTTTATAGGGCCCCATTAGACATGCAACGTTTCAGCAAGCCACATATAATGTCTTATCTGCGGGGTCATCCAAGCACAGATATCTATGAAGATAATCATATGTGCTTTAATGGCAGCTGCTGCTTCTTTGGCTTGACCGGTCCAATGACACGGAGTATGAATACCTGGGAGGTTGGTCTGGAGGGATTTCAGGGAGACAGATAAGCCTTTCATCTCAGCACACAGGGTCAGATGTGTAAGCGTGTGTCTAAGTAAGCATGGTATGAGTGTGTACTATCAGAGTTCCATCTCCAAGAAAATCACAAATAGACTGCTCTATTTCTTTACGAATTAATTACAACATATGAAACACAGAAAGAAAACTTGTGTTTTGTCGATGCACAACTAAACTGCCAGTCAAAGGCTTGAAAAATCAGAATTAACAGCTTTTTATTTAGTCGCTGTAACAGCACAAACGCCCTGATGGATGCCAAAATAACACAATTATATGACCAGTTACTAGCCTGCATGGACACAAAATTTAAGGATTTATTAAAGTCTGTCACAGGTTCAAGCATGGGCCACGTAGACTACCATTTGGCTGGACAAAGTTTTAGAGAGCAGGTGGGTCAATGAGGCCGTCTCTCTGTTGCTGGCTACAGCCAACAAGCATCTGGTTGCAAGCAGGCGGAAAAACAAGCCCTCAGAGCATTTGAACACAGCAACAATGTTCAATTAATTAAAGGTTAATTGTTGCCGGATCTTTCTCTGGCCAACCTGTGAGGGTTGAGGAGAAGCAGGAGGATGTGAGTTAGCTACTGGGGGGGGGGGGGTGGGAGTAAAGCGCTGAAAGGAGGAGACTGTTGAGGAAGGAGAAAGAGAAAGTTACACAACGGGAAGCCAATGAATGAAGTGAGAATAAAAAAGACGGAGGAGGACCAGGGACCAGGGGGTTTTCCCTTTGGCAAGATATTTTTTTTTATTCCTTAAAAAGTGCACTGTTTAGTTATGAATGCAGTTGGTTAGATGTGTCCACGATCTTAAGGATGTATGGGAAAGTTTCCATATAAGTCAGGGGACATCAACCATGGCAGAGTTTCATTCTCATGTCAGTCTGCATCAGTCTGGGTCACGGGTTTGAGCCAGAGGTCAATCGTTTCTTTGAAAGACTTTGTGAAAATAAAGATTATGTTTGACTTGTTGGACTATTTTTGTGCCCAACCAAAAGCTACTTAGCAGTGGATGACGTTACTCTTTACTTCACTGTATACTAGTCATCATTGTTGATAGAAATGTATAAAAGGATGACGTTTTAAGTGAAGCACTTTTACAAATAGATTTACTTTATCCATCTTACAAGTTCTTGTGTGATGAATGAAACACACATTTAGGGCTACAACTAATGATGATTTATTATCTATTGTGAAAAATGCCCATCACAATTTCTGAGCCTGAAGAGACGCCTTCAAATCATCTAACCAAGAGTCCAAAGACTCTCCATTTACTATCATAAATGACAAAGAAAACTAATTTTCTTTTGTCCAACTAAGTGATTAATTGACTAATTGTTGTAGCTTTGATTGTATTCTTGTGAATATCCTGCAATGTGCCAGTCAGAGTTGGAGTATGAATACAGCTGCATGGTTATGTCTCTGTATGTATGCGTTTTTTAGTTCACACCGACACCACAACCACACGTACATGAGACTACAAATGTTTTGTGACTTAGGGCGTTTTCACCCATATATTCAATTTGTTCTGGTCAAAATCAGTTGATGAGTTTGTGAACTTGGGAGTGTTTTTCCCCTGGGTTTGGTATCTTTTCACACAGACAACATGCATCACTCTAAACCACGTGAGAACGCCGACTCCGCTCATTGATAAGATGTGTCTGGGGTGGGAGCAAGGATGTAAATACAGTGCATATTTCTGTGAGAAACACATCGCTATTCAGTTTAACATGGAGCAATGGCAGAGTTGGCGTTTGCTCATAACAGCAGTAATTACCTGGGCAATAAATCAGACAAAACCATATAAGCAGAATGCCAAACGTACTTTGAGGAAACACTACAGTGCTTATCTTGGAGTACACTTGATAGTTGGGTCGGACTGAGGTTGAATCACCTTTCCACCACAAACGAACCGATCCAGAGTTTTTTGGGGGCAGGGTTGAGATCACCTCCTCTCAAGACTTTGTACGTGTAATTACTACGGTCACATCAGCCCAAACTAATCGCATTAAAGTCAGAAACAAACCAGAGCTGTTCAGCAACAACAAGCAGCGAAAGAGCAAGTTAGTGCAAAAACAAAAGGGAAATGTTAATTATAACTTACTGAAAAATGATGGGAAGACCAAAAACAGAGACTCCACAATGAAAACAGACATCATGACATTTCTATTACAGTCATGACACAACAACTTTCATCATGCTGGAGTGGAAGGCAGGAACAAAGACATGTAGGCTAAGAACAAGCAGAGGAGATAAAGACGTTTCAAAGCTTTCATCTCTGCACTGCTGTTATCTGCTCATCATATCACAGCCCAGAGCAGCAGGTCAGCTTCAATCACACACACAACAGCTCTTCTTCTCTGGCCTGCATGGACACAGCATACCTGGGATTCCTGTGTGCATGTGTTTATGTGTGTTTGTGTGTGTATATGTTAGTCAGAGGAGATGAGAGAGTAAAAGATAAAGAGAGAGGAGGAATCAGAGGGACGGGAGATGCAGAAGATGGTTCCTCCAGAGAACTGGAAGAAGAAACTATGGCTGCAGCTAATGATCATTTTCTATTATTGATTAAATCATTGTTTAACATGTCAGAACATGGTGAAAGATGCTCATCATTGGAGTTAATCCCAGGAAACAGGATTCTAATCCAAACCATTTCCCAAAAAATATTTATAATATCACTAGATAACACACTAAAGCAGTCCGGTTTGGAACCCACATTTCTAAATGTTACATAAAGTGTTACCACAAATGTGGTAGCTGAAATTATATTTTAAAAACAAGTGCATTTCCTGGGATTCCCAGGATAGTATGTGCTTCTGTTCCTGGGATAGAAAATGTCTGATATTTGGGAAAAACATTAATCCCTACTCATTCTTCAAACTACTTATTTTCACATTTCAGAGTCTGGAAGCTGCAACTTTAGGGCATTTTTCTTACTGATTTACAACTTAAATATTTGATCTAACATCAAAAACTATTGTTGATTAATGCACGTCAGTATCTGGTCCAATACTGATGCTTCAGCCAGAGAGTTATTGGCCGGACACAACTGATCGACATTAAATACACGTCTTCAGTTACATTCATTTAACTCACAGCAGGTCTCTGACTCAGTTTTTGGAGCTGCAGTTATCCCTGGCCTCATGTTGAAGTATCAGTCTCAGGAGAAAGAAGCTGAATCAGGTATATCAATTCATCATTTTCACAGCATAAAAAAAACACTCTTTATCAAGAAGAGGCTTGCCAGGCAGCACTTTTTGCCACTGTCCTGTTCTTGTCTGTCTGTCTGTCTGCACGCTCATCTACTCCTGGACTAAAATTTGAGGAAAACGCAGAAGAGCTCATTTCGTGTGTTATTATGTTTGTGTGTAAGCCAGAGGGATATGTGCAGAGACTTGTCCGTTACATGTCTCAGGTGGCACCTCAGGGTCGGATATGATTTCTCACAAAAACACACACCCACACCTGCAACCGAGACAGATTTCACAGATTATTCGGGCAATATACAAATCTTCCCCCCCAGGTTTTACGTAAGCAGAGCTCAGTGAGTGTTGGTGGTGGTGGGGGGGGGGTCGAAGACCGTGTCACAGCACTCATAACCAAACATGAGGAAACTGGAAGCTCCTCAGACGCCTTGGGCGAGTAACACATGCCAGTTATCCTGCATGGTGTTTGAGATTTTAGATGTTGCAGATGTTTCGTGGGTAGGAAGGAAAAGTTTCCTCAAGGCTTAAAAGAACTCACTCATCTCTGGTGTCTGTGGTAACTTATCAGTGTTCTTAGATCACTTTTTGTAATGACTGATAAATGCACACATAACTTTTTTTATTATTTAAAAAACTTTTTAGTTAACTGAAATAAAAAAAAAATTAAAACCAAAAAGACAATACAAATACAAAAACTAACTGAAACAATAATCTGTTCTTACTGGGATGTCTTAATGAGCGTCTGTAAACTGCCGTCACAAAGAAAAGCTACACCACAACACCTAAACATTATTAAACAATAAAAACTAAACTGCAATGAGCAAACCCACTGTGGAAACTAATTGAGACTTAGCTGAAAACAAAATAAACATAAAAATTACTGAAAAATACAAAAATATAATAACCACGCCAGCATTTTAATAGCAAATTTCTCCATCTTGTATTTTAGTCCTTCTTTATGGCAGCATATTTTCATCACTGATTAATCTGTTGATTTTTTTCTTGATGAAGTGACTAGTTGTTTAGTCTATAAAATGTCAAAAAAAAAAAAAAAAATGGTTAAATTCTTTTTTGTGTCCATCAGTGTTTCCCAAAGCCCAGTCCAGTTTGCCAACTACCCAAATATATTTCAGTTTACTGTCACAGAGGAGTAATGAAACCTTTAAGAAGCTGGTAACAGCAAGCATTTTTCATAGATAACATAACAAATTAAAAGTTGAGTGTGTTATAGAGTAAAGTTCCCAGTTATCTCTCACCTCCAAGACTCTACATTATATTTGAGGACATAATCAGTATCATTAAAACATGGACTTTTGTTTTAAAAGGAGCTGTTCAATTTGATTTTCTTTTTTTTTTCTGTTTAGTTTACAGTAAAAGTTTAGTTTAGTTTTATTTATTATTTAACAGGAGCCCTGCACAACATGACCACTGAGCCAGAGTTAGCTATATGGTTAAATTACATCTGTGGTCCCTGGACAGGTAGTAAACAGATCCTTTTGTGAAAAAGGCAACTTAGAAAATGTTCCAAGAAACCAGAGTACATAAAAAATGGGAAGACAATGCAATCGCACTGTTGAATGCAAGTAAGGATAAAAAAATGAAAAAGAAAACTGCAAAACTCACTTCTCACTAATTTTAATACAATTCATTCATTAATTTTAAGCAATTTTCTGCAGATATTTAACCATTCAAAGAATTTATTTTCTGGATCATTTTCTTTTTATTCATCTCACTGAGCCGTAATTCTGCTCCCTTTCAGTATGACGCCCTGTATTATCACTAAACCGCAGCCTGACATTGACATAATTAGCACAGTGAAACTACATTAATCTAAACTTCAGAATTCCCACATGCCCATGTAACTGAATAGGTAAGCACAAAACAAAAGGATAAGGTTTTCTAGTGCGGTGCTCCATCTGCAGCGCTCCCGAGAAAACCTGAGACGGGGAAAAGTGTGGAGAAACAAAGAGAAGGTGGAAAAGAAAGAGCGAGGGAGCAACGAGGGAGCAGGGAGACGGAGGGAGATGAATGGTTGTGTTTTCGCTTAGAGTAAAGCTTTTCCAGGCTACATTTTTTTGCAACAGCGGTGTAAGGTATCCCGCTGTATAATCCTCTGGTGGTGACAGACACAGAGAGATGGAGGGAGTGAAGGATGGAGGTGGAGGCGACGTGTGTGAGTGTGGTTGTACGTGCGTGAGAGTCCACATGCTTGCAATAATGCTCATTTGTCACCGTGTGCCTACTGTATGTCGACACAGTGTGTGTACGTGTGCGTCTGTGTGTGTGTGTGCGTGCACGAGTTGACAAGCCATCTATCCCCCTCTGAGAGCAAATTAGTCTTGTTCACCTTCACAGTCCTGCACTCTCTCCATTACACTGTAAAAGCCATTGACACTCACTCCGCACTGTAAAACCCTCTGGTTCAACTTCAAGTTGTGCAGCTGCACAAATACTCAATTTAAATCACTTGTGACCATAAGCTGATTAAGTGGTTTTTGGAGTCTTGTACACCTGGGGATATCGCGGCTGGACTGACACGGCTGTTGCACTGAGATGCATCTTCAAGACAGTTAACTCTATTTTTATGTTCTGGCGCACAAGCATGTACAGTTTATGGAGCAGGTCAAGTCAGCTGACACAAACTGTAAATTTTAGTTTACCTTTTTACTAGATTTATCTTACTTTGTGTTTCTATTAAGAACTGTCTTTGCATTTATTCCCTAAACACTTTATAATTTATTACTATTTGTTTTTCTTCTTACGTAATTTTGGAGCAATCTCAACTTTCTTCCTCAATTTCCTTCAGGATCAATTAAGTTTTATCTTTTTTAAAGTACTAACTGACTGAACTGTATTTAATTTATTTCTTTTGTTCATCATTAAGTGGTCACACTGATCACAGCTTATCAGAGGTCAGGATGATGTCAAAACTGATTTTATAATGCGGCAACCAGTTTTATGTGCTACAGGAGTTGCTGTTTGATTCCGCCAGGCTTGGCTCGATAATGTCACACCCACAACCCGGTTTTGTTCTGTTCTACACATGGCTTCATGCACCACCAGGAGGTTTCCAGAATTGGATCGTTTTACCTGCAAGACTTTGATGACTTGCTCAAATTTTGTTAATTTGGTAATTATTTCTTACTTTTTGTGCTTCTACAATGGGCAGGTAGCTTTTTTTTTGTCTGTTTGTATGACTGAGAGTCTGCACAGGATTTTGAAATTGACCAGATTCTCTACATCGACACGGCTTCTGTCAATAGACTCGTGAGATAGAGATGTCGCTTCTGGGACATCTGAAACATTCTGTGGCGTGTCTGGTGGATTCACAAGCATTGTATAGAATAGCCAAGATCAGCATCCTGCAAAATGTGGTTAAACTGCAGCCAGTATGCAATGCAGCCGGTTAAACAACTGTTGAACTAATTATTTGTTCAGTTGTTTCAGGACTACAACCTTTCATCTTCCCATAAACATCAAAAAGCTATAAGGGCACAGTCTTTGCACTACAGCAAAGACTTGTATTCAACTGTGCCTTTTGTCACCTTATGACCCCTCTGCTTCTCACATCTTCTCCAATTCTGTCCCAATCTATTATCTTTATCTGTGTCTTCTCCCCCGGGAGACGTCAATCCCACACAACGGCCAGTCCATTAGCCTCAGGACTGGAAGCCTTATTCAGTAGGTCTGTTCACGAGCTCAGCAAGTATTGCAAGCTCCTCTTCACTAGCAGTGACCTGGAGTCTGAAGGGGGAGGGGGAGAAAGCCAAAGGGAAGGACTGGAGTCCTCCAGCCCTGTGAAGTCAGCAACTGCAGGTTAGCAGGGGTCAATGGGACAAATTGTCAAAGACTTCTTGCTCTCAGTGTCTGATGTTGGAGCCCGAGGCATCTTGTCCCTCCACTGAGAGATGAAGATCTTTGAGGGCCAATAGGATACAGAGAGAAGAGGGTTTTTCCTACCTACATTTTGGTTCGAGGAGGGAGGGAGAACAGCACACACACGTAAATCATGTATGAGTAAGTGGCTAAATGACTGAGAGCTAAGAAACAGAAAGAAAGATGTTGAGACACACACAAAAAAAGGAGGATACCATCATGGTTTCAAGGCTAGGTCAGCTGTGAGATGAAAATAATGACCCCAAAAGGACCTATTTGTATTGATTAGCGCGCTGGTAGGAAATTATCAAAATGAGCGGCCACACATCTGGTCAAATACACAGAGGCAAATAGAGTCACGCAGCACGAGAACCTGAGAAGGCCGACGTTTGAGGCAGTGATTACTGCCGCTGACAGACCAGCACCACGTCTGCTCTGCAGAGACATCCTGCACAATGTAAGGGCTGTGTTAAAGAAAGAGAGCACATTATACAGCTAGTAGTGGGCCTTTTTTCTTTATAAATCTATGACTACAGATTATCACCTTCTGAGGAAACCAACGATTCTGCACTGCCCCACTGTAAAAAGTGCATTTCAGTAGTAGGTGAAGTTATGAAATGTTTTGAATGAGTCTGATCCAGCTTTCTGCTTTTTCCCCCTGAGTTTCCCCCCTGCAGTTGAGTCATTATTTTCACTTGGTGACAAGGAAAGAAGGCAACTCTACTGAAAAACAAAATTGTATTTTGTGATCTAATAATGTATCATTTCAGATACAAAATGGTAAAATGAGCCATCTAAATTGGTTAAGATTTGTTGTTTAGGTTTTCACTCATCTAACCAAACCAGTTATCATTAATTCAGGCAAACATTCACAATTTTATTAATTATATTTAGCAAACTAAAAAAACACACTAAGGTTACCATAAAAAAATGTTCCCTGTTAAGTAGCAGTATTTACTAGTTACTACTTAGTTTTTAAGTTGACTTGCCTTAATTTTAAGTTAAGTTTAAGTTTTTTAAGTTGCCTTAATTAAGGCAAACTGTTTATATCAAACTAATCAGACTATTGCTAACTGCGTTCATCTAACTTGTTAACCTTTTGAAAACCTTATTTCATAGGTGTTACTATTACAAGTAAGTTTGAGCATGTTGGTAAAAAAAAATCTCAAATGGTACTCAATAACACCGATAGTAGAAATGATGGACACTGACTTAATAGGCGTCTCACAGCAGAGTTGTAATGAACAGAATTTAAGTAAAAAAAATTATCCCTGCGGATAAGTTCAGGCATTTGGAGATAGATTGCACTGTGAATCTCTACTTAACCCGTTTCTAGTGTGGAGGTAACAGGATCATGACAGACACACTGATATTCCATCTGCTTGTCTGTGTTTATGTGTGCATGTCTACCTGTTGGCGGTCGATCTGTCTCTATGTCTGAAGTCGAGCCAACAGTTGGTCTGGTATTCTTTAACCATGGACAGAGGAGCAGAAATCCCTCTCTACCAGACAAGAGCAAGCAAAGGACTGGGACTTGTAAAGTCTGTGCACGTGTGTGTGTTCAGACTGGAGCGCCTTCAAAAACACGCTACACATGCACGATTCTATACAGCGTCGCTTAGTTCAGCAGTAGCCCGAGGAAGAAATTTTTTTCTAATCTATGTTTTCAAGACTTCACCGAAGACAGGGGTTCACTTGATGTGAAAATTATATGCAGACATTTTCTTTTTTACTGTTAATTTCTGCATTTACCCCTATTTATTTTCCTAAACTTACTTCAATTCTGTATTTACTTTTTACATTTCTGGTTTCATTGTGCAAATAAGGGTGCTGTCATTCAAAGTTTGTCAAAGTTTGGTGTATTAGTTGATCAACATCACATTATTTTTTTATGTTTTTAATGGCATATGAATTTAGTAATTTAATCCTTTTTTCTTAGCAGTTACAGTCTTTCATACTCACAGGAAAAAAAACCACAATGATCTAGATCTAGATCTAAACTGGTCACTTGGAGAAAAAAAATAATGATTTAACACCATTCTTTCATCTGGTGAGAGTAGTTTGGTTTCGGGAGGGTTTTTAAATGACTGCAGCATACTGGCTGTAAAATCTCATCTCTCTTATCCACCCCATATCTCTAAGCAGAAATGGAGCAAACTATCAGACAATGATCCCTATCTCCATTAGGACTGTGATGTTTTTTTTTTCTGAATGGGATGAGGAGCTGCACAGGAGGGGAACATTAATCACTGACGAACGTGGAGGTCAGCAGCAGTTCACCGGGTAGACGAGCTCGAGGCAGAGTGAAGGCCTGAAGAGATAAGGACAGAGGTAGAGAGGGAGAGCGAGGCTGAGGGAGCAGCAAACTAGAAGGAGATAAATACAGAAAATAATCAGATTAACTCAGTAGGACAGGGAGGCTGAGCTGATTTCAGACTTCCAAGTAGCCCAGTTACACAAAATTAACGAAATAAATCAACCTAAACCTTGAACTATGCCATTATTTTTATGTCTCGCACATCTGTGCCTCTTGTCTTTACTCATTTATGTACTTTCCATTATTACCATCATCCTAAATAGAGCTGAAAAGAATAGTTAATTAACCAATTAGCTGTCAACTATTAAATTAATCATTAAATATTTAGATAACCAGTTAATGATTTTGACTCAATTTTTAAGAAAAAAAAATCCAACTTCTTTGAATTCAGCTTTTAATTTGGGAACATTTTCTGGGTTTTTTTTGGTCCTTCATGACAGTAAACTGAATATCTTTGAGTGAGTTGTGGACAAAACAAGACATTAGAGGACGTCATCTTGGGCTTTGGGAAACACTGATCGCCATTTTTCACTATTTTCTGACATTTTATGGATCAAAAAGCAAATTGATTAATCGAGAAAATGATAGATTAAGCGATGGTGAAAATAATCTTTGGTTGCAGCCCTAATCACACATTTGTGCTTTAAAGTGTGGCATCCCTGTGCTTATTACACCAGTGTTCAGCAAACTTTACCATCAAAAGTCTCAAAAAAGACAGAAACAAATATATCTGGAGCTGCAACTTTTAAATCCTCTATTTTCTGAGACTTTCCTTTTTTGGATTTCTCATTCACAGCTTGCCTGAGGACACTCTGGACGAGCCACTGGCAAAAATTTAGAGGAAAAGGCACTGAGCCTTAGACGCAGGTTACGCACATTTTAGTTACCAAAATATTACAATATTTTCTTTTACTCAGTGTACAGACTCCACATTTTTATAACTGGAGAATGTAAAAATCCATGTAAGCCTACAACAACAATGGATGAGAATTACAACATTTAAAAAAAGGAGCAGTTTTTCATTTCCACACATTTTTTGTCAAAGCCACAGGGAGCCACTGAAGAGGAGTAAAAGAGCAACAGGCTGTTGGCGTTACACAAACAAACCGTCTGCATGCATACATGCATGTGTGTACAAATTAGATGCATTTCAAAGCAGGTTACTGAACATGTCAAGTAATTCTTACGCTACTACAGTATGTCCAAAATGTTGGAATTGCTCTAAACCACATGTTCTTCAGAGCGCACACACGCCTACATCCACTTTGTGGCTGAGAGGGTCCTTGTGTGTCTCTCCCTCTCGCTGGTTTGGTTTGCTATGAGTTATCTCCCCGCTGAGGTGTATTTATTTGTTGGTTCGTTCCCAGAGTTCCTGTTTGCGGAGGTGAAATTCTGCACGCAGCTCACAGAGCAGCACTGAGTATCCACTCACACAGCCAGCTGTGATTTAAAGCAGGATAAGAGGATGGCGTCCCCTTGTTAGTGTAATTTACTACATGCGCTCTCCTTATTTTCCAGAAACTAATTTTAGAGAGAAAAAAGTCTTTCCTCCCCGCCACTTTTCACCTTGTTAAATCTGAGAGCAGAGCAGCCTGCCTTTGCGTGTTTCTGAACAGTGAAGGTCGCTGGGGAGAAGTTATGGACTTGTGAGGGAAAATTATATACAGTATATCAGCGGTGGAAGTTATTTGGTGCTGCTTTTCCCCCTTTTACTGTACAGCGCACAAAGATTTCTCAGAGAGAACAACCTCCTGTATCTGGAGCTTGTTTTAAACTTTGTATAAGCTGAAATGGCTAAGTTTCAGGCCACTGTGCTTTAGTAATCCTCCCCTGGGAGTGCGACTGTTCTTGGATCAGTGGCAATAGCAGACTCCATGAGGCCAGAATGAGTGGGCTATAAGTTAGAGTGGAGCGGTGGGAATTCTCCTGCAGTCTGAAAAATGGCTGGGATAAATGTGAGTGGAGCCTTTCTAAGTCTGACACATACACACACACGTATGTAGGGCTGGACTGTCCATTGGTCTGTGCTGGATCAAATTAGGCTTTGAGCACCCAGATTTATCAATATATGAACCTTCAGACGTTGAAAGAAAACTCTGCGAGGTATGTTCATACACATCGACTGTTCCAGATCCAGGTCCGCTCGGTCGAACTGTGAGCTGAGCAGGTTTCAGCAGAGGAAAAAGCTCATAAATTATCTCCAGTAAGTGAGTGAGTGCAGAGTTAAGGCTGGGGGAACTACAGTTTATTCCACCTGGCTTACAGCAGAGAAAAGAGAATTGTTTCTCACAGATAACGACACACTGCCCCAAATGCACTCAAGATATGTAACTTTTGATTGTAAAAGTGGAGAAGAGACAAGCATGCAGGGAAATGCCAGCACTGCAAGGTACAAAACATACTCTATCAGTACTGCATTTATAAACTTAACTCAGCTACAAGTAAAAGAAGTATTATTAGCACATACCTAAAGAGACAGTTTGGATTATTTATTGTACGTATGAGGTACCTATCAATAGTGTATTAACTACAGTAGAAGGTCATCATGCCCACATGTTGGGGAAGCAGAGATGAGTCCCAGCATGGAGGTGCAACTGTGGATCAGCAGGGTCAGCAGCAAAACATATTTTAGAATATTTTCACCACTTTGCTTTGCCATCATACAACTTCTTTTTTATGGGAAATTGGTATTCTGTGAGCAAAATATCACTCTCTCCAAAGCAACCAGACTGTAATTTAAAACTGTAAAACTGTAATTTAACCTTGCAAAACACAAGAGTCGCTGGTCTTTCACTGCCTCAGTCAGTTTGTTGGCAAGTTTGTTGTGTTATTGTGTTAAAAAGGTTATTCCAGACTCACGAAAGTCACACAATAACACAAACTAACTGACCGAGTGAGGGAGTGGCAGACTCAGCAACTCCTATGACCTGTGAGGTAAAATTACTGTTTTTCCTTTTGGAGTAAAGATGTTAATGATTAATCATTAATCAATTAATCACCATTAAGACTTTTAATTAATCAGTGGTCTAGAAATGGCCGTTATTTTCCCTTATTTGACAATGTTATGTTTGGCATTTGTTGAATAAGGAAACTTTAACTTCAACTTAAAATGGGGGGAAAAAGACGAAAAAGTGAAAATTTAAAAAAAAAAGAGAGAAAAAAATGTGTTGAAAAAAAATTAGTTGACTGTTATCAGTTAAATAAAATGCATAAAATTTGCAACACTATTAAGGAGTCTGGCTGCTTTGCAGAGAGCGATATTTGACTTGTATAAAAGTGGCTTCCTGTCCGAAAAGGCTGTCTGATGGCAAAGTAAAGCAGTGAAAATATTCTGAATATATCGTACACTTAAAATGATACTGATCTATTTTTCTATACCCTGTTGCAAACCTGTCCACAGCAGCACATAGCTTAGCTTCTGTGCCGATACTCCTCTCTGCTTCTCCAAACTGGGTAAGTATGAGCACCTCACATAACCCTACTTCAAACAATCTGAACTATCCCTTAGAATATGAAAATAAAAGCGGTCATGATGCAAAATTACCATTTTTGGAGTATTTTATTAATACATTGTATTATTGGATTTGAGTTACTGATGCAAGTACAGAACTTGAGTAATTGAACTTGGTTGCGTTCCACCGCTCCAAAAACATTTTAAGTGATGGATGAGAATGTAAATCCAACTGCACAGAAGAGGTCAACTATAAAATGTTTGTAATTACAAAAGCCTTAACGGAATTATTAATTTATACTAATGTATAAAGTATGAGAAACACCTGCTCTCTTCTCACAGACGTTTACTGGCCTGAGCTCTGATGAATGAGCGTGTGTGAGAAAGTGTGTGTCGGGCCGATGATTGCTTAAAACAATGGAGGAGAAGGGGGGAGCCCATATTTGATCTGGTGTGAATTAGAGGGGAATCAGGAGGAGGCGGGGGGAGGAGGGACCACGGTGTTAAAGGCCCGCTGAACCTGCCTGAGGCTTTGGAGCTGGGGTTGACGAGGGAAGCAGAGCCCTGGAGAAGAAGAATCTGGACGGCTACAGTATGTAAGAGCTGTAAAAGAGCCATAAAACAGGGTCAAACAGAGGGGACACTCGAGAGGTCTGGGAAAACACACCCTGACACACTCAGCATCCCTCACTCCCTCCTCCTCTTGCTCATTCACTCATCAGCGAGTCTGTCTCTCTTTTCTCAAACCACTGGACCCATCATCTACATATCCCTCTGCTCCCACTCCCTCCATCACCTCTCACTGTAAACATCATCTGCACTCATTCCTCCTATTTTGTAGCACCAGAAGTCACATTACCTTCCTTTACAGTCATTTAGACTGAACCCTTCCAGGTATATTCAAGATGCCTCCAAAAACAGTTAATTAAAAACAAAGAACTGTCCTGTGTGGTTCCTGCTCGGCTGGTGTCAAGTACAGAGCATGACTGCCAAATGATAAAAAAGTATTCAAGAGCCAATTTTCATCATTTTATCTATGGAAATTAATGCTGAAATGTATTAAAATACCAAATATTTGCTTGTTCCAGCTTCTCAAATGTGAGAATTCAGAGTTGTATTTTTATGTCATTGTAAAAGATTGTTTTTTAAGGATTACAGACAGCAAATTTAACAAAACAAGCAATTACAAACAAACAAACAAACAAAACAAGCTGAATGTCAAAAAGTTCAGTTTTTTCATAAAGTTTTCATATTTTATGGACTAAACTAGGGATGGGTCATGATTTTCACATTTCTGCAGGGTCATTAAATTGAGACTGTCCTCCTATTTTCTTTTAATTTTTTAAAAATATTTTCCTTTGTTTTTACATACAAATAGTTTGCAGAAAATACCAATGGCCATCCTTAGACTAAATTATTATCAAGAAAACAATGAGTAGCCCCAACATTTTAAAGTACATACAAGGTTAGCAAGCAGCAGTTAGTTGATTTATTAATTAATCGGTTGAAAGAAAATTAATTTGCGTCTATTTTGATAAGTAATGAATTATTTCAGTCTTTTTTCAAACATCAAACATTTGCGGGTTCCAGCTTCCTAAATGTATGTTTTGCTGCTTTTCTTTGTCATTTATGATATTGCATGAAGAGTTTTTGGGTTTTGGACTGTTGGCTGGAGAAAAGAAATTGTGATGAGCATTTTCACATTTTATTTAACTTTTTATACATTATCCAATTGTTTTTGCTCATTTTTGTCTCAATTAATGTTTGTAGCTGTTACACTTAACACAATTTCAACCACAAAGGCCTAAAAAATATATATAACATGCATTTCAATTTTTTAAGAAAAGCTGCCAAAATGAGCTCATTAGCATCATCTATCCTGTGTTTTATTTCTTAAAAGCCTAAGCAGGGACAAGTACTGCAAATTATCTATGACTAGAAATCCTATATACATTGCATTAATTGCATTTTTATTCAAATGTAACAATGCTTAAATGTTTTCCCCCTGTCAAAGAAAAAATGCAGCCCTATTACAAATGTGTCTGCAGGAGATGCTGCATATCTATACAAAGTTTTCTTTGGCTTGTTAAAGCTGAGAAAACCCTCACTGGGATGAACCCCGACCTCTGTGTTGCCTTGTTCACTCACCCATCATACTGGGTGCCCTCCCTCTCTCCCTAAATCCATCTCTCCGTCCTTTCCTCCCTCCCTCTCCGTCCCTCCTTCCCACATGTAGATCCAGAGACTGATAAATGCTGCTACTCCATTATCCCTGACAGCCCTTTCTCCCTCTTTTTTCCCTTTCATCCCTCCACTCCCTCCCTCCTGCATTCCTTTCCCGCTCATCCTCGGTCTCTGTCTTGAGGCCCGCTCTGATTACCCATAATCCACCCCCGTCCCCTCCGCCCTCCAGATGATGTGTGGGCTGAGTTCAGCCTAGCACTGTCTTAAGTTCATGTTGATGAATGGTGATTTGACATCACATCAAGATAAGCAGGTAAAAAGATGCCAAGGGAGGTGTAGAGTGCCTGACTCAGACCTGCGTGCCTGTCATGGATAGTTCTTGGATGACAGTGCAGGCCTGGATGTACTATAATGTGGATGTGTGTGGATTTAGTACGCTTCACTTCATTTATCTCTCCTCTGATTCTACTCATTCCACAATTACTGTCTATTTTTCCAGACGTCTTTCTTTGAATATGGCTAAATAATCAACCTGGGCTTCGTTCCATTGTGATTTTCTCCGCTGGCTCGACTTCATACTGACGTCTTCAGTTTTACATCGCATTACATCACACGGCCAATATTACACACAGGATCCCACATCTTTAATAAACATTTACGATTCACCGTATCCGACTTTAGGAGCTCACGTTTCGAAGATATGGACTTGGAAAAGGTGAAGCGCTGCACCTTCAATAAAAAACATTTTAACAGTCCCAACTGACTTTCCAGCAGAGCAATAAATAAGTATAAACCTGCTTTTTTTTTTTAATAACAAGTTAGAATTGTAAAAAGGGTAGGGCACTGATGATAACATGGCAAAATAAATTGCACTGTCTGTCCTCACATGTTCCTGCCAATCTCTGAGATCTCAGGCAGTCCCACTGAAAAATCTACTACTGATTAAAAGTTTTTTAAAGTCACTGAGAGCTTTTTAATTTTGATTTTTAAATTGGTCCAGTACTGAGGGACAGCGCTGCAGATGACGGAAGCAAAACTAAGCTAAAATGTAATTCCTATGGGCAACTGCACACTGACAAAGTAAGTTCACTAAAAGTGCTTGGTTTTCATAACTGGCAGACAACATAATGGAAAAGACTGCAACAGAGACAGACATTTTTTATAGAGTAAGATATACTTTGGTTAATCAGAAACAGTGATTTTATTGCTCTCACCAAATTCACCAGACTCCTTTTGCAGAAACAGTAATTTAATCATCGTCATCTTCATTAAAACCCAACAAAAACAAACCAAAATTCACCAAAAACACAGTGGCTCATCTCTCTACTGTTCCAGCAATCACCAACTCTGGTTTGGTTGATATAAACCCAAAATTTTGTGCACTAGACGTAAAAATATTGGGAGTGGAGTGAGAGGGAGGTCAGACATCCGAGAAGCAGCAGGGCAGAAACGTAGAGCCAGAAAGATTTCACATCTACCTCAGTGAATAAAGGGTTTATTTGAACCAAGCAACCAGAGCTGGTGAGAGAAAGATGAGCCACCATGGTTTTGGTGGGTTTTATTATGTTTCTTTCAAGTTTAAATGAAGTGTGTTTTATGGTGAGAGAATGACTCTTTCTCTAAACTGAGTTTGGATGGGTTTGGAGAGAGCAATGATGCAGCTGTTTCTGGTTAAAAAAAAAAAAGGTCTGTCTTTTTGACAATCCTGTCCATAATGTTTTCAGACACTTAAAATAACAATCTGAGCCTGTCAGTGGAGGAAACAAGCACTTTTAGTGGATGTATTAGTCAATGTGCAGCAGTCCAGAGGGATTATGTTGTAGCTGAGTTTCTGAGTTCTGTTATCAAAACACTGCACATCACGTCAGTCAGTCTTTCTGAGTTTTACTTCAGCAGCATCATTGCTATTCTGCTTAGAAACTTTTTGGTGATGGACCCAGTTATTGAGATAATATTACAGTGATCACGATGCTAATTTATGTCTTACTGACATAAATCTATGCATAACCCAATTATTAATAAATGTCTAAAAACCAACAATATGTACAATGACGACTGACTTCTCATCAGAAGTTCACTTTGGTCAGATGAGCCTTTCAGACAAACCACAAGTTTAGTTTGGGATTACACTCAAGGTTACTGTGAAAATAATAGACGTACCAAAAGACAACAAGAGGACTTTGCTCTGCAGCTTTATCCAAGCGACCTCATGCAGGACACAAGTGGTGAGCACCTATTTTAGCCTAACTGCTACTTAGAAGGCCACAGTTTTGGAAAAAGCTGACATGGACACAAAACTCAGTGCGTTGTAGCCGTGAGACACTGTGGCCATTTACCGACGCTCCCCGCTTAACACTGAGCCCCAGCACAGCCACCCCTCGACTCCCACCCGCCCCAGCTGGCCTTGACCGAGACACAGCGGGCCCGACACACAGTCCTCCTCTTGCCACCTGCCTGAGGAATGTTCCATGCGTGCAGCTGTGTATGTATGAGGCTCTCTAATTGGCCCGCATCAGCTCAGGTTGGCTTGTTGAGACCTCTAATTGATTGCTGTACTGACCCTGGGGTGGGTGACTGAAAGCTCATTACACCCTGAGCATTACTGTCCCCATGACCTGGCAGGGCCAAACAGTGTCTGACTGCCTGATTGAACTTATAAGGTACTGATGATAGAAAAGACAAAGACAAGACTGACAAACTGCATGCTCCATTAATCCCTGTTAAATGCTTGCTAAAAAGAATTATATTTTATCCTGCTTTGAAACAAACTGTTCCTCTTCACGTTTCATGTGAGGTCTCGTAAAAGTGTCACCATGTGTGTTGCAGTGTTGTGTAAGTGTGTATCCGAGCATCACATTTCTTGTGTTTGGACTGAATTTGGCAGAAGAAAAGCACGCAGATTCAAAAATATTCCCTCTCAATTACTTTAACAACTTAAGTGGAGCGAGTGAGGTTGGGTTCTGATAGCTGGAGCCATTCTGCATTTGGTTCAAAGTTAGCTTTTTTTTTTATTTTTTATTAATTCATCTGGAAAAGGATTTAACTCTTTGATTGTCTGTTTCTTTATTTTAGTTTTTAATACAGGAGGATTTTGAAACGTGCTCTGATGCCAAGGTAAAGTTGAAGTTTCTCTCCCCGATTGACCATAAAATTCAGCGAACTGGCGGCTAGGGAGTGGCCAGGCTCTGTTTTGAGACTAATCATTTTATTGTATTGGTATTGAATCATTGCACAGACTTGCTGATATCTGACCCCACATGTTAGGCATCAGCTCTATTTTTTGAATAGTAAGTTATTACTTTTGGTGAAGGTAAACCTAAACAGATTCAAAATCAGAAGATTAACAGTTGTTCAAATTCCATATGCAGATGCAACTAAAATGCTATTGAACCCCAAACGCTAGTTGTCCAACACAATCTCTGGTAAATATTGATATTACTGGTTAAAACTCACTTTGCAAGTTATGCCACTTTAAACATTAAAGATTTGATGTTATAAATTCTACTTTTGGCTGTTAGGAAGGAAAGATAAATATAAATATCAGCTATTTACTTTAGAAAAATCTACACGATGAAATTCAAAGCTAATTTGTCTTTTTCATTTCTTCTTCCTCTTATCATTCAGCACCCAGAGGCCACACTAACTCGCTGACGTCATGCTGAACAACCAGGCTACTTATTCCCATATTTCTTTCCACAGGGCTCACCTGCCTCATTACATCTGATTAAATGCAGACATGCCTCTCCTTGTGCCGCTCAAGCACCGAAATAGTTCATGTAACAAATAATGCTTCAAATACAGCCTCTGACTTTATATTCTCACATTCTGAGACTTTATAATGTTTGGTGTCCCATGGGTGGGCCCTCAGCACATGCCACGCAACTGTGGAAGTGGATGCCAGATACATTATTACCACACTGGTATGTTAATATACTCGTATAGTTCTTCAGATGCTAGTGTGACTCGTGTGCGTCGTAAAGTGCTGAAGCGATGCATGTGTGCTAACCCTAACTCCGTTAAATGGCAATGCGTGTGAATGAGCCAACTGGTGAGGAATGTGGGTCATACATGATGCAAGTCAGCATGCAAGCCTGAGCACACACATATACACACACACACTTAACACTCTCTTTTCCCCAACCCACAAAAAAATTCAATCCACAAGTGCTGTCGAGCACTCGATATGCATGTGTGTGTTCAGCCTATTTGTATTGGTATGAAGTGGGTTGAGTTTCATATTGCGTACTATTTCTAAGCCACCCTGTTTTCAGCACTTTGGATTTGACATGCTAACTAGATACTCTTGCGTTTACTCTCCTCACCAGCAGCCAGTTGCTCTGACGGCCCAACCCGCTGCCAGATTTAGACTCATTAATGACAGCTGTCACACACAGTACACCATCAACGGAGGTAAAGAGAGAAGGAGTCAACGAAGGACACAAACTTAGAGGAGGAAAGAGAGGGAGAGCTGATAAGAGGATGGATGAACAGATGCATGGATGTGGGCCATGCATCGAGGGGTTTCTGGGTTTTTGGGACCGTCTCTGGGGCTGGCAAAGCAATTAGACTAAAAAAAACAGGACACACAACCAAATTTGTCATCTGTCAACATCGAACTAGTACTAGTGCACAAGTAATTTTTAATATCAATCATGTCCGGTGGCTGCTTCTCCTGCCCTTGACCTATTTAAAATAGCCTTCTAGATTTCCTAAAAAATCAAATCAAATCAAATCAAATCAAATTAAATAACTTGTCTCCAGTGATTTAAGTCAGAGAATCTTCATGATCTATTCCCATGGAAAACAAGTAGATATGTTAAAACGTTAATTGCCTTTGGGCCTGGCGGTTTTTGGAGTCGGGGCTTAAAGGAAGGTAGTGGTGTATGGAAGTTAACAGTGCAGCGCAGAGAGGGACAGCGGGCATGAATGAACACTTTGTGGAGCGTCGGGTCAGTAATGACATGTAAATACAAGGTCCAGGCCACAAAATGAGAAGACAAATATCCTCCGTTTGCCTTGCCCCTACTTTAGCTGTCTATCAATGCAAGTTTGTCCTGTTCCTTAAATCTATCACAGGAGGTGTCAGCTGGCAGGTAAAACGCCACTCCTGATCTATGTAATTGCTGATGTCTTACGTTTTAAAAAGATGGTATGAAACAGGATTACATTTAAATGTATTCATTTTTATTGAGGATTGAGGACCTATGCTTCATCAAAGGAATAGTTTGGAATATTTACCTCTGGTGCAGCCCCCAGTTTGGAGACGCAGCAGGGATACTGGTGCAGGCAGCTAAGCAATGTACTGCTGTGGACACAGTCAGCAGCAAAATGTATTTTAGCCACACAAATTTACCTTGCAGCCAGACAGCCTTTTCTGATGGGAAACTGCTGTTATGCAAGCTAAATATTGCTCTCTCCAAACTAACCAAACTCCAGCAGTAAAATGAGTAATTTCACTTTGCAGAACACTGGAGTTGCTGGTCTACTGCTGCCTCGATCGATTAGTTTGTTTTTGTTATTGTGTGACTTGGGTCTTTTAAAAGATTAGTTTACATGCACCAAAGTCATACAATGACACAAAGAAACTAACCGATCAAGGCTGCAGTAGACCTGCAACTCCTGTGGTCTGTTGAGTAAAATTGGCCAAAGGAATCTGAGAGAGAAAGAGCAATGTTTTGCTTATAAAACAGTGCATTACTGTCAGAAAAGACTGTCTGCCAGTTAAGTGGTGCAAATACACTTCTGTCTTGTTCTCCAAACACTGACTACCATTGATTCACTGACTATCAATAACTTCCTTATACAACCCCAGTTCAAATAATCCAAATTATTCCTTTGATGGGCTCCAATATCAATACAGCCTTATCGTGAACTACGAAACACCCATGTTTTAACTTTTTGCACTTCTCCCCTCCATCTTTCCACAATTTTTCCCCCCAGGAAATGATCGATCAAACACACAACCGTTCATGCAGTTTAATCCTGGATTTTCCAACATGCAAAATTTCTGCGGCACACTAACAATTTAGATTGGCTTTTAATAGACTCTTTCGCTGACAGATAGCAGTTGTGCACTCTTTATGGGGCTTCTGTTGGACAACGATCACGTTTGTGACCAACATTCAGGAGGCCTCCGAAGGGCGGGAGGACAGATGACACCCCTGTCAACACTGCCACCACAAGCACCGTGAAAACACACAGACGACGGTCCACGTAGTCCCACAGGCTTCTCCCTGTTCTACGGTGAACATCTGTGTTGTTCTGTGCCGCCCAGAGTAACTCCCATAAAAACCGAGATATGGAACCTATTAGGACCACTGAGACTGTATTTTGGGACTGTATTATTTTCCATTGCACAGACGAAAAACACAAAACTGATCAGGGCACTACGTTTTACGATTTCATATAATACGACGAGAGGAACCAGTTCCAGAAACTGTGGCCAAAGGTCTTTTTTATGCTATTTATTGGGGAACTGGAAAAGTGAGAGGAGGGGTGAAGTGGTGAGGGCAACCAACAGGCCAGTGTGGTTACGTAAGAGACACAGGAGGATACAAAGATGGTACAGGTATGAGCAGTAACAGAAAATTAGAATCAGACAGTGGAGCAGTAGCTTTCTCCGTCTCTTTGAGTCACTCCCCTCCGGCAGGAGGCTGCGGTCCATCAGGACCAAACCTCACGCCACAACAGTTTTTTTCCTGACTGCAGCTGGCCTCATTAACAACTCCTGCACAAAGCCGCACAGCTCTTTCATTTAAATAACAATTTATACATTTTATTTGTCAATTTTCTATTTACGCTTCTTGACTTGTAGTGCTTGCTTTTTATATATTTCTCCACTTGCTATGTTTTTTGTTATGCACCAAAACACCAATCAAAGTTCCGCATATGTGTAACCCGACTTAGCAAAAACCCTGATTCTGATCACTAAGATATTTTGTGGTGTGGTGCTGCAATCATGGTCACAATGTGGCGAGTCTTCAGAAACATTTGATTAGGGTTCCATCTGTCGATTATTTTGTCGTTTAATTGATTAGTTGTTTGGTCTATAAATGGCCAGAAAATGGTGAAAAATGTTGATCAGTGTTTCCAGAAGCTCAAAATGACATCCTCAAATGTCTTGTTTTGCCCACAACCCTATAATGGAGGAGTCAAGAAACCCAAAAATATTCACATTTAAGAAGCTGGAATCAGAGAAATATGACTTTTTTCTTTTAAAAATAAGAGTTGAACCAATTAATCGATTAGTAATAGTTGGCAATTAATTGAATAGATTAATAATCAAGTAATCTCTTAATTGTGGCTGCTGTAGTTCCATCTTCAGAAACCACAGCAAAGCACATTTTTTTCACCCAGTGATAAAAGTAGCTTTAACCATTTCCTGCGTTTTAGTAAAATCCTTGTAAAATGAGGCCTTATATATGCTATACTGTATAAGTGAAAGAGAGAATAAGCAGTTCTATCGAAATGTGGTTAGTACTGTTGAGTCCCTGCCAGATTCTCACCATGCTAAAACACAGTTTTATCCTTTAATATGAGGGCTGTTAAATTTTTTTCTGCCTGAGACCGAGAGGAGACACTTAGTCTCTTGCCTTCAGCCCAGAACCATGAAAGCATATTTCTGAAGTTGTCATGTGAGGAGAGGGACCCGAAGCAGGTAGGCCTGTGGCCAAGTGTGGCTCTCTAACCCATAGTTAAAGTAACAACATTTAATACAATCCCCGGTCTACACATTTTTAAAGAGAGTGCTTATAAACACAGAGAGGCAGTATGCTGAAGTATTTACTGTTTGATTTTCCCAAATATGGCCAAATTTATTTACAATATTCCTGAATTTCTTTATGATAAAATGTGTGTTTCTATTAAGATTTTTCTATCCTACTGTACCACACGGAGAGTATGTACAGCAGATCGAGCTTCTGGGTCTAAAAACAAAGCTAATGCGGAAGTTCCTTAAACCTGTATTGGGGGCAACTCCACTGGTTGCAAAAAGAGGTCCAATTGTATGTTAGCCTATGAGAAAATCACCCTACCTCTCACTTGATTTAATTAAAACAGTTTCCTAATGAGTTTATGGTCTCAATCACTTCAAGTCTTCTTCAGTACAGCATGGGCTTCTTTTTTATTTCCCCATTATTTTATTTCCCCAATTATTGTCCCATTTAGAGAAAAACAGACAACAAAGAAAAGTGTGATTTAAGGCATGTAAGTATCATGGTGTGTCCAATCAGTACGCTCCTCCCTAGCTCCACCCTCCAAATCCAAGGTCACCTCTAGGTCCATGACAGCAACGTCCACTATCTATTATAGTCTACGGCAGCCATTTTCCAGCATTTTTGGACCAATGTTGTATCCTTTAATCATAGTTTGGGAATGTATTCACGTGGAATTTGGGTGGGCTCCAGAGGCAGCAGTACACCAAATGATTAGATTAAAACTTTTTTAAAACTTTGGGCAATTTAGTTATTTTTGAATATAAACACTTCATGTGTTTTTGCACATTTACTTGGGAGGACGGAAATTTCTGAACAATCAGTAGTGTATTGGGTCTCAAGTTACAAAAGGTTGAGAACCCCTGGTCTATGGTATACACTGTAGATGAGTACAGTGCTCCTGTGCACTAAAAACACACTGATTACTGTGTGGCTAAATGCATTTTCACTCTTTTTCCCCCAGTATGCTTTGGGCATTTTTTTTTTTGCCTATATTAGATCTAGTGTCTTAAATGCCTAGGCCAGCAGGATACCTCAGTGTTCACTCTTTTCTTAACAAAGAAACATGCAACTGCAAAGAACTTCAGAAATGCCACAAACTTAACCACATTAACTAACAAAGAAAAAACAAAATAAAGAGACTTCCAGTGGCTGGACTGAGCCACATTTTTGCCCAATAATTTTGTTTCTGTGTGAATGTGAAAATGTATTTATCTAACAGACTATAATGAGAAGTACAACCTTTTTTAAAACGTGTACCTGCTCTGACACAATCTATCTTAACTCAGACCGGTCTTAGTTAAACAAAAGTTAAATAAAAACAAAAGGGACATTTTGCTAAATTATTTCTGCAGACCCTTTTGCACAAACTGTCTTACAACTTAAAAATACTTCTGAATCTCTTCATTTGTGATAATCACTACATATTTTCAATAATGGATCACAGTACACAATAAATCCTTGGATTCGGCCTATTAGTATGCTTCCAGACACAGCAAATCCCCACAACATTTTGTCAAATTCATTCATATTAAAAGCACATTCATACAGGACAGGACAGATTACGCTGTGCTGTGCTGTAGTTCCCATAAGCAGGGGTGGCTCCTTCCAGCTCTGGTCTCATGTGAGCATGGTATTAGAGGTTTGTTCCCCAGCGATAGGCCCGCTCTCCTCTCATTAACATCCCATTTATCAAATGTTCTGCTGTCATCCTGCACTGCCACCCTGTCATTTAGTTTACAGTAGAGCTACAACACACTCACACTCATTACTCCCTTTACCACAGTCTGAAGAGTAAAAGTGCATTTTTGGACAGGGGTTGTGTTTTTTAATCATAGTTTGGGAATGTATTCATGTGGAATTTGTGTACGTGTGGTTTCTAGAACATACTTTCACTTCCATTACATACCCTTGCAACGATAATCTTGGTGCTGGGGGCAATGCTTAACCAAAAAGAGGGAAAAAAACTGATTGTTTAAAAACAACTGCTTGTAAGACTAGTAAAAAGCACAACGTCTAATTCATGGAGAATGTGAACCATTTTGAAGTGGCTTGTAAATGTGGTCATGTGTGGTTTATGTGAGTGAGGCTGCTTTCCCCTGTAAAGGCTGAGGCTTCGTTTACGTTGAGCGGAGTAAGGTGCTCCCCATGTTGATTTCAAATCCAGCTGATGACCAGCATCACATTCCTCCCTCCCATCTGTCATTCGCGATCGCACTCAATTTGATGAAACACAATAAAAACACTCGTGTTCACTAACTGACATTCAAAGATTTGAATCATTAGTTAGAAACAGCTCAGTCGACTGAGATTCTTCCAGTTGAGTTGTTTTTTTTCCTTCGTCAATCAGTGTGCTCTGCAAAAACAGTATTGTTTCATATTAGCTGACGCACTTATTTAAAAAAATCCATGAGACAACATGTGGTGAGAGGTGGTGAAATGATTGGTTGATAAACAAGTTTCAGCCTTGTTTTTCGGTTGTGTCATTGTCCGCAAAGCAATGTAACAGCATGACAGACTGTAAACTTAATAAACAGAGTCTCGAAATCACCACAAACAACAAAACTAACTGTGATGGAGGCACAGAGGAATGATAGAAAAAGAGCACAGGTGATGCTCTATCAGAGACTTCACCTCAGCACGCTGAGGAGTGAGCAGGGCAGGTAGCAAGTGTATTTGCTTGTGTTTGTTTTTGCCACAGATGGGCTCAGATTATTATGCCAAGTATGTGACAACATTATGGAAAGGGACACGACAGTGAGAGACCTTTTTTAAGAGTAAGATACGCTTTGTTTAACCAGAAACTAACTAACCAAACTAACCAGACTCCTTTTGCAAAAACGTCATCATCGTCAGCCTCATTCAAACTACTAATGTCCTGCAGTACCCTTTCCTCTGCACAGAGCAGAAGTAGGCCGCTACTGAGTCTGAGCAAATGTGTGTGTGCCTCTGTGACTAAGTTGAGAGTGACATAAAACAGAATAGTTTGATGGTAAATTAATACTGGTCTTATTTTCTACAGATCTGGCCAAAGAGTGAGTTAAAGAATGATCAGTCTGTATGGGAGACCTCAGTATGCTCTCTGACCGAGACAGGACTGGGAATATGGGAAATCACACACATACACACACACACACAGGGTCGGGCCTACCTCTCTCTCTTGCACACAAACATACAGGGACACAATGCACCTGGTCTCTCTCTCTCTTTCCCCACAGTCGCAGTGACACACTGCAGGTCTCAGACTCCAGAGTCCAACAAAAACAGCAGTGTGTGTGTGCGTGTGCGTGCAGCAGTACACCGTGCTGTTTAAGACATGCACAGCAATGTCAATAAACTGTGAGACGATGCGAAACCAAACAGAGAGAGCTTAGATTGAATCTACAGTTTGGCAAGTCTACCACCCTCCAAGAAGCGACTGAGCCTCTGTCAAGATGCAGGACAAACAACTGCCTTTACATTTTTTTGTATTGAGCAGTGCTATAATGCTACAATGTAACAAAAATTACACTTTGATGCCAGAACAGAAGTTAGAACAGTAAAGGAGGCGGCATGTGTCACATGATGCAGTTTGTTCATAAAAACATATACTTGATGTATGTTTTGGTTCAGGCGTGTCTCTCTATGTCACCCGACATAAATCAAAGTTTGACCACGTGCTTCCAAGCTGGGTGTTTCTCACAAACTAGGCGTTTGTGAGGAAGACAAAACTAGACAGAAAGTTAACTTAATTTGGTCCTCATTTAAGGCTCCAGTGTGTAAGGTTCATGGGGATCTTCTGGCAGAATATGGAAGAAATGGAATATAAAATGTTTCCATTAGTCTAACGTCACCGTCACGTCAATAAGAATTGCTTTGTCATTCCAGAATGAGCCGTTCATTCTCTATGTTGCACTGCCATGTTTCTGCAGAAGCCCAGAATGAATTAAACCATATACTGGCTCTAAATGCAGCCTTTGTGGTTTTACGCAAGAGGGACAAAGATGATTCTTGCCTTCTTTTTGACAGTGACAGCTGAAGATCAAGAAAGGGGGTACACAGAGGCGGGGATGACACATAGCAAAGGGCCACAGGCAGGAGTTGAACCAGTGGCCCCTCCAGAGAACTGATAGCTTCAGGATGCGGGGCTCATCCTCCACCATCTGAGCTACAGGGGCGCCACATATTCCCATTTCCAAATACTTGTAGTTACCCACCATCAGACACACTTTTTCAGGTAATGGCCTGAGTAACTAACTAATCAATGAGTAATTTTTTAGGTAAAAATATTCTTAGCTTCTTTAGCTTCTCAAATGTTAAAACTGTCTGGTCTCTTTAGTCTTAGTCTTTAGTCTGACAGTAGACTGAATATCTTTGGGTACACAACTTTTAACGACGTCCCTTGGACTTTAGGATACGTTGGTCAACATTTTCTGGACCACACAAGTAACTGTTTAGTCGAGAAACTGATAGACAGATTAATCGATAATGAAGATCTTAGTTGCAGCCCTAGTCCCAAGACATTTCTGTTCATTCTTGCAACATACTGTGCAATGAAATCACCACTTAGAAAGAAGGCCAACTGGCAAACTATGTGGAGGAGTGGATGCAGCCTCGAAAAAGATGGATTGTGCACTTCAGATAAGAATAAATGAGACTGGTGCAACATGTCGAATGCTGCTTAATACTGACTAATTCCAAAGTTTTTAACAAGCTCCCAAAAGGGTAAAGGTATTTAAGAAAAGAGAGGAAAAACATAAGCTAGGGATTCAAGTCACAACATGCAGTCAGTGTTCATGATTTCTTTCTTATTAAAGAAAAAAAATATCTGAAATTTTCAGCAGTATATGAAACACCTGCACATAAAAAATATTCTGTAATGTAAATAACATTTTTGCTGCTCTGTCTCAGTGTTATAGTTTGTCATTTCTCTCCCTGCGGGTCTCAACAAATATTCAGCATGATGGAGAGAATAACATCCTTCTCAAACACAAATATAATGCCTCTTCAATTGAAAACAGTGACAGATTTGGAGAATACTTGACCAGCTTGTGTTGAAAATCGCTTTATGCCTTTTAATGCCGAAGCCAAGCCCCTCGCCTTTTGCTCTCCCTCCTCGCTTCTTTTCCTGGTTTCAGTTAGGCAGAGATGTCTGCATTTGATTATGGTTTCAATGTCAATAACGCCTGTTTTGAAAAACAGCCTCAAAGGGCCCTGGAACAAAGACAAAGACGAGGGCAAGTGGGTGAGAGGGTGAAAGAAAGAAGAGGGAGATTTGAAGGCAAGAAGAAACATAATAAGGTATTATGACTTGACATTCATGTGCAGTCCACATGTTGCTGTATTGTGTTTGTTTGCCCCTCAGCGTGATATGACAGCTACACTTGAACTGCTGAAAACACAAATCCGTAATGACTACGGCCGTGGAAACGAGTAGACCGAGAAAATAAAGCACGACAAAAAAAAATCAGGGAGAAAGGAGGCATATCAGTGACAGATGAATGGTGTATATGAAACATTTTAGTTTACAAATGAAGTGCGAAGAGCTGTGTGGACAGAAGAAGAAGCTGTCTTTCACTACTTCTCACTCTCTAAATGGTGGTTTCTTTCCGTCCACTGGAATCTAGCTGTGGGTAATTTGACACATTTCTTTATACTGACTCTAGGGTCAAGAAATTTTTTGTTGTG
This sequence comes from Lutjanus erythropterus, assembly GCF_056507025.1. Classification (NCBI taxonomy): domain Eukaryota; kingdom Metazoa; phylum Chordata; class Actinopteri; order Lutjaniformes; family Lutjanidae; genus Lutjanus; species Lutjanus erythropterus. The sequence goes on from NC_139323.1 coordinate 37,511,617, forward strand.
TGAGTAAGGAAGATAAAAATGCACAATGCACTCCTACTCCCCATCTTCCACTATATTGGGTCATAACATAGTCATTAGTGAGCAGCTACAAGCCTCTGTGCAAGTATTGTTGTAGAGACAGTCTTTTTTTTTTTTTGTAAGACAGTTTTGCACAGTTGTATTCAAGCATTTTGTGGAAGAACTCATTTCCAACTAGCAGGGCACTCAGAGACAGTAGACCTCCACCAAGGCCAATAGCCTGGTCTTGTGTGATATACCCATTATCCAAGCCAACAGTGACCTTTAAAGGGACAATTAACCTCAAAATTACACATTTTACTCTTGCCTGTAGTGCTATTTATCCATCTAGACTGTTTTCACACAAATCACAGAGTTTTGGAAATATATACAAAATATAGAATACATAGAACAAAATACAAAAAGTCAAGAGAAATGTCTTGTCAACATAGGATCAAATCATGACTTGGTAACTTGTGATAATCCACAGACCTCGTTGTGAACAGGTCCATGTCAAAACTACTTTCTTTCTACGATGGAATCTACTCGAACTACTTTCTCTCTATTAGAAACATGAGCTGAGTGCCATTTAATCCCATTATATCAAGAGAAGGCAGACATCTCTTTGGCTGTTATCTCGGAAACTCTGAAACTCAGACCAGAACTATCTAAATGGATAAATAGCGCTACAGGCCAGAGGTAGAGTATGTAAGTCTGATTTCTGAGGTGTACTGTTCCTTTAAGTAGACTTATTTTTGATTATTGACTTGCAAAAAACTGCAAGGACAAGTTGGACAATGCCGATACATCAGTGACCTTTAAGGTGTCCGTTGTGTTTTGCTGTATGTTTAGGTGCAGTACAACAGTGATTTTTATTTACAACACGTGCAACGAATTCAATTCAGTTTGCCATAGATACAGGTATTACAATTGACCCATCTTGCAATGTAAACAAAAATGAAAAATAATTCCCATATCCACCCCAAAGTTCCAAACTGTGCCAAAATCCTTTCGCCAAGATTCATGAAAATTGGGCCCGTAGGTTTTTTGTAATCCTGCTGAGAGACAAACAAACAAACCAAACCATGAAACATAAACTCCTTGGCGGAGGTAATAATGGAAACATTCTTTTGATCCAGTTCAATTACACTATGTGCACCTTACATGCACGTATTTCTGACCAAAATACATTCAAGACTAGAGCTATAATGATTTGTCGATTCATCAGTCTTTTAGTTTCATCAATTGTCAATTTATTTGTCAAGCAACAATGCCAAATGGCTGCTGTGGTGAAACAAACCATGACAATGTAATTTTGGGTTCTGATAAATTATAATGGACATTTTTCATTCTGGCATCTGGCATTACAGAAAAAAAACATTTAAATGACCAGTGTGTAGGATTTCATTCATCTTCACTTCACTGAGTGATGAAGTTGCACACTGCAACCAACTGAATACACCTCACCTCAACCCTCCCCTTCCAAGTGGGTATTCAAACTAGGGTGGTTACAAAACCCATGAAAAGCCTTCTCTAAAGCCAGTGTTGGGTTTGTCCTCTCTGGGCTACTGTAGAAACATGGTGATGCAACATGGTGAACTCTATAAGAGCTCTCTCGCGTCCTCTGTAGATATAAAGGGCTCTTTCTAAGGTACGCACAAATAATATATTTTCAGGTGATTATACACTAATAAAAACATACTTACTTACTATTATATTCCACTCTTGTCATATTCTGCCAATAGATCCCCATAAATCTTACACATCTGGATGTTTAATTGGCTGATTGATAATCAAAATAATCGTTAATGTATGTTAAAAAGCACCCCCACTGACACACACACACACACACACACACACACTTGGCATGCAGCATTGCTTTATGAAGCTCAGACTTGTTTTTGTGTTGCGTTGCAGTGAAGCGACTAGCCAATCATGGCCCACCCTGAAACAAAACAGCTTGCTGTTTTTGAAATTTAGTGATGGTTGAACGCTTTGCAGCTAAAATACAGAGCAAACCACATGTCAGATCTCTGCATGTAGGGTCATGCTGCAACAGTGTGTGCTTGGCACTTCTGTCTACCAACAGTAGGTGAGCCAGGCACTCGCTATGAATCAGCAGTCAGCTGATTGACAAATCTGGAACAAAATGTTTACATGGGAATGTATGTTTGAGTATATGATGTTGTATTTGGGTCTCACATATCGTGTATGTGTGAACAGACATAATGCATGTGTCTGTGTGTACACACGGGACACTGCCTCCCTTATCAGAGTGTGTATGCTTGTCTAAATCAATGCCACAGTGGAAGTGTGTGTGTATATTCGTGCCAAATGAGAAAATCCTTTGCATGGTCCCATGCGAGTGGCCGGGACAGACAGAGTGTGTGTTTATTAGAAGACAATGGGTGGTCCTTTTGTTTCAGTCACTCTCAGAAAAACAGCTTTCACTGAATCTTTTGTCTCTCATATGAAAATCATGCAATATTACAACCATTACACTGTCACTAGAGATTATATATCTTTTCTGTTAAAAAAAAAAAGGTCTTATTACTTCTCAACATGTCACTGATGTTTCCTCCAAGGTATGAATGTTGTTTGTACATTTAGAAAAATGAGCATGTGCCACTGCGGGACAGTATATTATTTCCTCAGGGTCGGGAAAACAGCATGCAGTAAATAAGATTTAACCTCCTCTTTGAGTCCAGCACACATCATGACAGGCGTTCACCCTCAAACTAAACATCTGCAAACATACAGCACTCTTAACCAAACCCGCAACCTCCAAATACACTCGTGGCTGGCTTTGATTTTTTTTTTTATTCCACTACTGAAAAAAGCTGACTAAGGAGCCAAACAGCGGACGTGCCACTTGTCCACATCTCAGCAACATGGTTGATTAGAATTGCTGTCAGTGCAACCAGTAAATAGGGCATCAGATTTAACACCAAGGTGTGCTGCATTGAAGCTAAACCACCGGCCTGCTAACAAGGCATAGCATGTTTTAATGCACTGTGCTTCCAACAATGTTATCTACTATTAAATGAATAAAAACCAATATTAAACTAAAGGCAACAGAAAAAAGGTGAGGCTGCTTTAAAAAGAAGTTATGGTCTGAGCTGGGGTTCATTAGAAATCTATGTCCATATCGTTGTCAAATGCTGCAGGGTTGTTGTTTGTTTTTGAAGAGAAGAGAAAGAAGGAGACGTATCAGCTGCACCAAATAAGCGGCAAGATCCCAATGAAGAGCGAGAAATGGAGCTCCTCTACAACCTGTGGACATAAAAACAGGACACGTGCGCAGGAGACAAGTGTACAGAAAAGTATCTGCGAGCAGAAAAGCATCCTTGTTACTACTTGCTTGTCAAGTTGACTTTTGAGACTTTGGAGACAGAGGAGATGGTGTAAACAGTGACTAATGTCTCCCCTCGTGTCCTCATCTTTTACAATAATGGCAAAGCACATACAGTACTTAAATAACAAGGAACAAGGAACAAGGAACAAGAACGATTACACAAGGAAATAACGATTAAAGTAAATAATAGTTAAATTGGGAGCTTCAGAAGACTTCAAACTGACCCTCAGAACAGCAATGACTGCAGCATTTTTAAGATACTTTTGTAGCCACAATGTTATCTACATCAAGTCACTTCCATTTATTTGCTTTAGGGTTATTTATTAATTGTACATCCATAATTAATGGCTCGAGAGAAGGAAGAAGGAGGGACAAGAAGAATGAAATAAAATTAGTTCAGATCAAGAAAAGTTAGTTTGGTGATAATAAGTGAAAAAATGTATCAAACCTACTGACCAAAAACTGCACATACTGGGAAAAGGGTTTGAATTCAGTTGTGTGACATAACAGTGGGTTATGAAGCATTGGAAAAAACATATGTGACAGGTGTGTGCATGTGTGTGTTCACTACAGGTAGTATGGAAACTAACACAAGCTATTATGACATTAAATGCATCAAACTTCTTCAAAGCTGCTGGATCTTTCTAGATGGACAGCCAGTGACTCCATTTCACAGCACTGAGCATGAAATATGGCAGGGAGACTTCATGGCCTTCAATACTCATACACACACACACAAACGCACACGCACACACACACACACACACACACACACACACACACACACACACACACACACACACACACACTCTCAGAGGCAGGAGGGGTAGGGGTGTGTAACACCCAGTGTCTCCCCCAATAACATACCAAATCCATCAAGGTGCCCCAGCATCCAGCGCTGAGGTCTGTCACCGCTGGAGGCACAGAGGGTTCAATAAACAGCCCCAGAGCAAATGAAGGCTTTGTGGATTAGGGCACATATAGTGTGCCAGTCATATTGTGGGTTTGACCCATGATTATCATATATAATCCCATTACTGTCACATACTCTCTAATGCAAACATTAAGTACAAAGGCCAGCCTTTATGATAAATAATAACCACAGAACAAAACAGTACAGAATGATTAATGAACCGAGATCTAATCTCATGTTGGAATATGTTTTTATGTTCAAAATAAGAATTTTGCACGAAAAGACACTGGAATGCTTTAGTCAGTGTAATCACTTTTTCTATTTTGGAATACCAACAATTGTTTTGGGGACAGACTTCCACCTTGAAACATCCCGATGGACAATAAAATCGTTGTTGTTGGAAACAAACTAACAGCGGCCAGCAGAAAAGAAACACTGCTGCCACCAATGTAACCAGGTGTATTGGGTTCACATAATAACACATAATAAACAATGACTAGGAGCAACAACTTACATCTACAACTTATCTACAACTCCTGTCTTATGGCAACTCTGAAGGGACACGGTACCTCAAATACAAAGGGTTTTTAAATTGCGATGTTATAAAGGTAGACGGGGCAGTGGTTGATGACTGTCATCCTGATGGTCGATGGTATCGTCCATCGACCCAATTCTTGTGTAAATCACAAGTCTCATCAAGATACCTTATTATATTGATTCTTTGGACAACATGATATTTGCTGATATGCAAAGTTTACCACAATGTTAACGTGTCCCTTTAACAGTCACATTACATCAGCTCATCGCTTTTGGAGCCAGCCTCAAGTGGCCATTCGAGGAACTGCAGGTTTTGGTACTTTCACGTTGGCTTCATTTTTCAGTCCGGGAGGTTTCCCCCTGGGACAGACTGTTGCAGCTTCTCCAAATGCTTCACAATGCCATTGTGTAAGATTTAGAAACAGTAAAACAAACAGGCAGTGAGGCAATACGACTGCAAAACACATGATTAAAAAAATACTGAAATATATAACACAAAGATAGAAAAGGACAAAAAAATGATCTGCCAGTAATTTACTTTCTCTAGTTACATAATCTTTGCTGTCTACGTTGCCCTGTCCCCAAAACACTGCAAACAAACTCTTACTCCATGTTGCATTTGGAAGCACATACCACCCCACACAGCAGCAGGCATAGAGCGAGCTCTAAAATGAGCTGCACACTGACAGGAAAAAAATGTTCTCAGTGTTTTCATAACCCACAAATCAATTAAAAGAATATAGCTCTCACATAATTAAAAACAAATGAGATTACTAAAAGTCAGTCCACTTCCTGGAATGCGGCTGAGCTCTGCTGGGTCAGGCCACTGGATTTAGACCCACAGAGCAGCAGGGGGATCCAAACAGCAGCGGGACAGGAAAGATGAGGAGAAAAGAAAGAGAAATTTACATACGAGTAAGTATTTGGATGACGGCACTCATGTTAACCTGCTGAGTTCCATTTCTGAGAGATGGAAAAATGAACATGTGTCTTTCCTTTTCAAAAATGAGATGAAATTTACACAAAATACAGGAAGGGTAAAACTGTGAAATATGAGGGGGGCAGGGTGGAAGTGTGTGTGTTGGCAGAGGAGGAGATAGAAAGAGAAAGAGACGCCTGTGAACGTGGAATGTTCCCTGTTGGTTTTAATAACTAATCTCACAAGACTGAAGTCTTTATAAGACGAGCCAAGCTCCTCGAAACACCCGCTGCATGGCAGAGAGATGAGAGATGACGATAAGGATAATGTACACCACCTCAGTAGTTTCCATGGGGACCTAAATTTCAACTCTGAATTGACAAAATGTGACCCGGTGTCAAATCAACTGTGAAATCTGTAGTCTTTGTCCAAATAATGAGACTAATAACATGATCCATGGCAGCTATACTGGACCTTATAAACAATCAAACTGAAATTGTTCTACTCATACTCTACACTATGCCAGTGGTTCCCAAATCTTTCTGCCCTCCTTCAGGGGCTGAAGAATTTCACACCTCCCTATGACACAGTTATTACCAATCATTAACAATAATTGAGGAAACAACTGATAAAAAGGAATTCAAACTGAATTTTTGTGAAATGATAACATCAGCAAATGCTTGTTTGTTTATTTCCACTACATAAATCATGTGCACTCTCAGCCATGTCCATTCACGCCCCACCTGCAATCTAGCAAACTAACCAATCAAGGCAGTGGTAAGTCCAGGGTCCAAGGTTTCCCATCTGAAAAGGCTGCCTGATGGGAAGGTAAAGCAGTGAAAATATCCTAAATATAGTGTACACTTAAACTGCTATGAATTATTTTTAAGTGGCCTAAATGAGTTTTGCTGCTGACCTGGTCCACAGCAGTACACTGCGCAGTTTTTGATCTGGTATTCTCTGCTTCTCCAAACTGAGGTCATGTCGACCGTGATCTACTGTAGATAATACAGCCCCATGTTGCGTGCATGAGTTCAGCAAAAATAAAAATCATCTTTTATTATTACACATTAAAATTGACATTGATGGGTTACAGTTGCTCTTCTGTTTTCTTTGTAAAAGGAAAAGGAGTTAGGCAACTGTGTACACAGCAAAATCCTACAATAAACATGTCAGCAGATGTCGGAATTTAAGTTATTGTAGCTGTTTGGTCGAGCACTCGGCCCGTTCAGGCTGCTAGAGGAATAAACACAAGTCTGCTCAAACATTGCCTACTGTCACCCTTATCGTATTACGGATCTGATCGGTGCTCTATCATGACACACACACACACACACACACACACACACACACACACACACACACACACACAGGATGTCTGTCTCCTGGGAGCTGATCAGCCTGCTATCCATCAACTGTCTTTTATCCGCATTGACCCAACTGCTGTGAACAAACACGTAAAAACACACGAGAGAGGGATTCCTGTACTCGAGCATAAACACACACACACACATCACCACAGTACAGAAGCCCCCTCTCTCAGTCACACACACGCACACACACACACACACCAGGGCGTCTGACCTGTCCGCCTGTCAGCACACCAAAAGGTCCCTTTGTCCTTTGATAACCCTTGTCCAGCCTGCTCTACAGGAGGCTGTCTCCCTAACAAGTCTTGCCCGTGGCAGGAGCTCTGAGCTGGGGGCAGAGAACAGAACAATGCCCTCTCTCCTGAAGAACTGTTCACACAGGAACCTCTAATGAAATCCGTGTCTCGCCAGCCTTTCCCAACCTCTAACACCCCCCCCCCCCTTTCCTCTTTCTTTTTTTTCTTCACCTTCTCCCCTGATATTACCATTCCTCCTGTTGTGATTCATACTTCTTCAAGGAATTCATTGATTTCTGAAGTATGTATTCAGTATGCAGAGATGTAGCCAGGGAGCTTCACATTAAAAGAATAAAAACCAAACATATTCCTGATGACAAACTGCACTTTTCAGATCCTGGAAGTTATGATGAATGCACTCTCTTTATCCTGCCTGCAGGTAATCGAGAATCTTTTCGCCTGAAGCAGCTTTAAATCATCTGCCCTTCTGGATTTGAGCAAGACAAATTTCACGAGCCAAAAAAGCAGAGGATGAAATGGTAAGAAAGGCAGAAATCCAAAGAGACAGGCAGAGAAGAGAAGGAAGAAAAACAGAGACAGCAGGGACAGGGAAACACTGACCTCTGTTTTGTGTGAGATGGGCTGTGAGGAGTGAAAAGTGGCGGGATCATAAAAATCCTGTCTTCAGTTTCCATCCGCTGTGGAAATCTGTCTGGACCAGTCACCACAACAAACACTCGACTGTCCATGAATCACATTTCACTATTTTCTACCCTCAGTTTATCCTTGTAAACTTCTCAACTTGCAGACAAAAGTAAGAGATAAATCAGGGGATAGTTGTATAGTCTTTTTTTCCGGATTATTATTCTTCTATATGATGCCAGAAAGCATGCTGACAGTTTATACTAACGAATAATTGATGACATTATTGTTAAAACATGTTTTAACCATGACAAACACTGGCCAAAAACAACATTTCCTGTCTTAACATTACTATTTGTTTTACTGTTTTTCCCCCAATAAAAAACAGTTAAAAGATGCTTTTAATTTCTCCATCTTCTCCCCTTAAAAGAATCTTCTCTTTTTTTTTTTCTTCGTCCCAAAACCTCTTGTCAGTGACAGAGGCCTTCGTGTTTAATGTCTCTGTCAACACTTTAAAAGAGTCGGCGGTGTTGTGAAAAATGAGCCAGAGCATATACTGAAGGGAGGTGATTTCCCCCGAGCCGCTTGTAATTGCTTCAAGCTTGGACCAGACAGGACAAAACCAGGAGGCCTGGCGCAGGAAGCTGGACAGGAAATGGTTCAAATTCAGCCAGTGAGGCAACATGCTGGCTTCTACTACAAGTGGGTAGATGTATCATGGCAACACCATCCTCCATGTTATCTCTAAGATGGTGCTAATCAATTCATATATTCATTTTAGTGCAAACATGACAGAAGTGTGGACTCCAGTCACATAATTTGGACTTGAATCACACTTTTGATTACTTAAAATTTGACTTGGCAAAATCAAAAAAGACTTACAAATCAACTTAGACTTTAACATTTGATTTCTTTCCCCAAGCTCATAAATTAAAAAGTATTTTTTTTGCCATGAATCAATTCATTACTATCATTTCCTGAATCAAGTAACGTTAAACACTTTTCCCTCTCAGCAAGTTGACACTTAATTCCCCTGATCCACTTTGTCTGAGCTAATCCAAAAGCATCCAATCAGACTGCAGGAGAGAACCAAGAAAAACTAATGTTACACTTCTAAACGGCACCAAAGGCAGTTTCAGCTGGGCACAAAAACTGTGCAGTAGTCAACAAAAAATGAACTGCCATGTGCAAAACATGCAGGTGGAAAATTAAAGACAGACATGCAGAAATTAAAACTTTGTGTGGAGGTTGAAGTTGCACAAAGAACTGCAAGTCAACACTCCCTTGTTAAAATGGCATCACATTTGGCAAAGAGCGCATAATGACTTTTTTAGGACTCAGGACTTGACTTGAGACTTGATTTTAGAACTTGCCTGTCTAAACTTGGGACCTGAGTGTCTTGTCTTACATGTCTGCAAAACAATGACTTGGTTCCACCTCTGAAACATGAGCAGACAAGTGACAGAGTGAGAGATTGCTCTGAGTTCTTGTGAGATCTTCTATGCAAAAAATTGCCTTCTCAACATGTCCAGTTACTTAAAAATGTCCATTTTCACTTTGCTCCAAGTGGTCTGGTTCCTATCTAGGGGTTGAATCTGATGCTGCAGCATTTATACAGAGGCTTTGAAGAGCTGCTTTAAATCCAAAAGGTCAGACTCACTCCCTCTCTTCTCATGCTCGGATTGAAAACATACCAGCGCACTCACACTGACAAACACGCAATCATAAAATACTTATTTTAACTATGCTTTTGCATCTGTATGATGACTGCCTTGCATATCATGCGTCAGTTTGGAGTGGTGGTTCAGAAATTAACGCTACATGTCTGCCAGCAATAAACACCTGACCAGTAGGGGCGGTGTGGGAGCAGTATTGGGATGTGACATGGTCAGGGGTCAGTAGTAGGGCTGCACGATATGGTGAAAAAAGAAATGTAATAAAATGATGATGAGGTGACACTTGTTGGGGTCTGTACCAAACAAACATGTTTTCTTACATAAGGAGAACAAGATTTATAGGCCACAGCATCTCTGCAGCACCACATTACTTCAGTACGCTGTACACAACTTTTTTACTCACTCGAAAAATTGCAGCTTTTGCAAATTTGGACGTTGCATTCGGCGCAACTGTGCAGCGCTAGTCAGTAGGCACCGCAGCTGCAACACAAATGGCGGAAAGTTTTGTATACAAGCTAAAAGACCAAGTCCACAATTACCTTCATCTGTACGATGTGTCACTGCCGCTCAATTCAGGGCCTTATTTACCATCTTTGTTCACACAACTGCAGCTTTTTTTGCTGTGATCCTAGAATTAACAAAACGGTAAACTTGTTTAGATCATGTAAATCCAGTAAAGCCAGAAGTTCTATACAGCTTGAGCCCTCTGGTGTGCCCTCTAGTGGTATCCTTCAGTAACAAAGTACATAAGCAAGTATGTGAAAAATTCCATTCACAACGCAGTCAGTTGTATAGGCAAACACATTTAAAAAGCAAGTATCTCTCCAGCCTAAGAATCTACGCATGATTCATAAAATCTTTATGTGTCTATATGCAAAACTATAAGTTATATAGAGAGAAACAAAAGCGGTTTCTGTTCAGACACCTCAAAGACAGGGGCATTTAAGATTCTTAGCACAATCTAAATTTGTGCAAATTTACTGAAAAGGTCTGATCTAATCTAAAATCCTCCATCCAGTCATAAACAAAACAGTCTGAGGTAGGTGTTTGTTTCAATATAAATGGCCCTTGAGGGTGAAAATGGCATTACTCACTCCCCTCAGGACTAAAAAGACAAGTGAGCGCTGGGCCGTGCAGACTGAGAAAAGCTGATCTAAAGGACTTCACCTCTCAAACAGTACAGCTGTCTCATTAACTCCAAATGCCTCGATAACCGAACAGAGACCAGTTGGACCACCAGCGAAAAGAGAACACCCTAAAGCCATGGAGAGAAAGCAGGTGAAAGTTAGAGAGAAACTCGTGAATGGGAAGAGGATTTTTTCTCAAGCAACCCTTTCCATTTCTGCCCAAACCCCGGGACCTTCCTTTGCCATCTTATCGTCTCCTCCCTCTTTCCCTCGCTTTCCACATTTTCTCCTTTCTTCCAGCTAGGATTAGCTCAGCAGGACACCAGCATTCCTTCTCTACTGGTAGTCTTTGTCTTGACATTCCCACTCCTCCCAGTGTCCTCTGCAGCCCTCCGTCCAACCAAGAAAACCAACTGTTCCAACTGGCAACAGGGTTTTTTTTCCCTTGTCTTTTTTTTTTCATCAAACGTTAATAATTTTATCCATCGTTTAAAAACATGAATTAAAGAATATGTTCGTTTCACATGAAGTTTCACAAACTGTGAGTGTGAGTGTGTGTGTCTGTGCTAGATCTGAACTGCCAAATGTCCACTACTGACAGTTAGAAAAGGTCATGCCTACAGAGCTGCAGGCCTGCTCAATTCAGACTCGAGGTCGGGGGTGCCCTTGCAGTGACTTTGATGTGGAGTCAGTTTTGCTCTGCCGACTACCTGTTGTGAGGTTTTGTACTGGGATAAGATAACTGATACACAGTCATAAATGGAGGGGAGCTGCACTCCATACTGGTATGCCCCACCAGGGAAGGCTGGTATATTGTTGCAGCCATGTGCTAATCCTATTACTTCAATTTTGGTGTTTATGTTTAACTTGGGTTTAAACTTTAGGCTACACGTTCCTTCTTTTGCCAATTTTCAACTTGCCAGCCAAATGTGGCATTTCAAAGTTGTCATACTCCCAACTAGAGTGTAATTAAATCAGTTTGGGGAAAGTGGAACCTTTTTTTAGTGATCTAATTACAAAGGCAAAGGCAATTACAGTATTTTATAACAGAACAAATGAAATACCTTTTCTGATCCAAAAAGTATTCCCTGTGTCTGACCTCAGAAATAACCGATGATCACACTTAAAACATCCAATCTAATGAACGCCAGGATATCAATGTGCAATAAAAGTTTTCATTGTTGCATATTTCCATCTTACAGCCCTCTCTGCATTTTGGCTGCAAGTCTAATTGTCAAATGTTTTATTTTTCCCCTGGCAGAAGGCTCGTCTGATTCAGCCAAACTATGTAATGTTTAAGGTCTTTGTAAGTCAGAGGAAGACCTAAGAAAACTGTTTATCAGGGGCATCTGGTTTTTCACATGCATAATATGGTGATATTTTCCAGAAGATTTTTCCATGATCGAGCTACTGTAATCATTAGTTACCCTTCCCTGACTTTTATTCTAATTGTAGACTGTTGTACAGTTTTCCAATCCTGCAAACAAAACCTGCTGGCAAACCCTAATGAGTCCAGCATCTTTCAGAGGAGTTTAGTCTGCAGATTGATGAAAATCAAAGGTCATTAGGTCAGTGCAGCCTATATATTCATGGGCTGTGCAGTGATTGTATCTGTACAAGTATCATGCTACAAGTACATACCAAGAGATAGTGAGGATCAGATCGGCTAGATTTACAGCAGCAAAGGGGATAAGGAGACCAAAGGTATAAGAACCAGCTGCTCTCAAGGAAGAGACTGCATTATAACAATATGACAGCTGTCAGCAATGATATACCAACAGCTAGGTTCTGCATGCAAAATACAGACTCACTCACAAACCTGAAAAGCACATGTTGCATTGAAAAGCAGGGAGATGGCAGCTTTTAGTTTTATTTTCTAATCGAGGTTGAAATCTGTGTATTCACGCACCTTGACCTCAGCACATAAAACAGACATAAAGAGGACAGCAGGGAGACAGAGAGAGAACAGACAGGGGCGATGAGATACGATAAAAAAAATAAGGGACAGACATAATGTAGCAAAATGGGAACGTTGGAGAATGAAGAAGACAAAAGGGCAACATGAGAACAAGCAGAGACGTCGCAGAGACAGAAGACTGATGGAGTATCTCAAACAAATGTGTCAGCTGGCCTTGGGCTTTGACCTATTACTGCTTAATCCTTTCACCTGGCCATGACAACTGGCCTGGCCATGACTTGGACTTGAGTAAGACTGGAATCACAAATTTGATGACTTCAGATCCAACTTGAAAAAAATCAAAAAAGCCTTGAAATTTGACTTGGATTTTAAACACCAATGACTTGTAACTGCTTCAATCTCAGCCTTTAGATTCGAAAATGCTTGATTTCTTGAGAAACTACGTTATTTGCCTCCAGGTGGAAAAAATCTTACCAGAGATAATTCTGTTTATGTATGAAAACTATGCAGTGGTCAACAAAAAACAAAGACTATATGCAAAATTTAAAAAATTACAGATGGAAATAGGGTTGATGTCATTACCATCATCACTGAAAATTTGGCCCTTGGTCTTGAGAAGCTGCAGCAGTTATTAGCTGACACACTATAACCTGTGCTGTATATTTACTGCCAGACTGACAACTTACTGCTAAGTTTCTGCTCCGCAATGAGCAGCACGGTTCATTCTGCCGCTTGCTCTCTCTACTTCACTTGCATACATGCACACACATTACACTCCACCCTATTCCTTTAAGGAGCTACGCTACTCTACGACAGTATCCTTCAATAAAGTCCAATAAAATGTATTTATCTGTGCAGTCACAATAAACCACTATCCTGCGGGAACAGGTCATATTTTCAGCCATAAAAAATCCACTGTCACACCCCAAGATGGAGAAGCAACAACTTCCATCTTCATTCGACATTTGAAGTTGCACAAAGATTCGTGAGTCAAGGCTCTCGAAACTCAAAGTTTAGGTCTTGGGACTTGACCTGAGACTTGAATGGAAAAACCTGTGACTAGCATAACAATGACTTGGTCCCACCTCTGCTGCAGGCACTGGTGTTCCAGATAAAGGTATACCAGCCCTTTCTGTTTTATGCTGGAGTGGATAATAGTTTTATTAGTACCACTGATTCTTCCATAGGGCTTTACTTCTTAATCTCCATGGTGATTTGGCCTTGTCGCCATACGAACACACACTAATCTCAGTGTGTGTGTGTGTGTGTGTGTGTGTGTGTGTGTGTGTGTGTGTGTGTGTGTGTGTGTTAATTACACAGACAGAATGGTTCATACACCGTCCAGGTCCCAAAAGGTCCTGTGTATGTGCGCACTGCTCTCAACCCGCCAGCTTAGTTTACACAAGAAGGTCATTTTAATCAGGTGAATACCAGGCCGCCTAATCTGCGGGTCTTTGCCTGAGCATAAACAGAGGATATCCCCAGGCTCAGCCGGGATCACATACCTGGAGTCATGGAAAAGTCATTTCTGGAGCTGACCGGAGCAATCCAATAACCTCCTGCCCTCCTGCTCCCTTTCTCTTCCTCCGACTCAGTATCACAATCACCTTGGGTGTTAGCTCTCATTCTCACGTCTCCCTTCTTTAGTCGACTTTCCCTCTCTGTCTCACTCTCCCTATTCCCCTGCCTCATGTCACATTATTGTAATGACTTACTGGCTGACCCACAAGACCACAGTGTCAAATCTACACATATGTAGAGAAATAAGACACACTCAAATGTACAAGCATTTACACATGAGCAAGTATGCAAGTATGCAATCTGACTTCAACAGCGGACATGTCCTGATACATGTTGGTAGGTGTACGGTCATTGTTAGCCTCAGTGTTTTTCTCAACATACCCGCATAAGCTGGGATGAGATGGGAAACTGGAGCTGGGCAATACTATCAAACTTAAATATTAGCATACAATATTTCTACTTGGCAATATGTTAGCCTTAATTACCGAAAAAAAAGATTTAGTAAAATATTTGTATCACGTAAAGGAAAGGAGAAAGGAAACCAAGAGGCATTCACTGTTCACTCCACTCAGCTTGTGGATTACAGAAAATTAACCGTGATTCACTTTTAATGCAGGAAAACACTAAAGCAAGCTAAATCGCTGCAACAACCAAAGTCCCAGACGACATCTAGTCTCATTTAATTAAAGTCTGATATTTTGAAATAATATCCATCTATGGTTAAACTGTCCATGACACTCTGGCATGTGGCCAAACATGGGGGTCTTGAGCCTTGGGGAATTCAGGTGGACTTCATAGTCTTGGGCCTGGACACTGGGAGACAAAAGCTCTAAATTAGATTTGACAGGTTTGGTCAGGTCCTACAAAACAGACATCAACCTGAAAATATGAACACAACAGGTCCTACAAAGTTCAATCAAGAATATAGCAGGACTATGAATTATTGCTTACTATTTCATAATACGTACAGGGATTTATAACAAAGTCTCCCTCTGCTGCTACTACTACTGTCTGGCATCCTACCTCTCTTCCGGTGGGTGATAACATATCAATAAGGTCTGACTCTTTATCACACAGGCACACCAGTTAAGGCAGTGAGGCAGTCATGAAGTGGCGACCTGGTTATCGCTGTCTGATTTGAGTTTAAGTAGACAGACATTTCGCCTTGCCTGCATGTATGTGTGTGTGTGTGAGAGGCAAATAAAGAGAAATAACAGCCAAAATACACTGAATCTCAGAAGCCTTACATCTGATCCAAAACAGAGAATGTTCAATAAGATTATTATACCACAGACGAGTAATTTAGATTCAGTGAAATCCATTGCAGAGACAAAGATAACTGAGACATTGTTTTCTCTCTGGGAGAGGTAAAAGTGGTAAAAGTAGAAGTATTGTTTCAACTTGTTTACTCAAGTAAAAGTGAAAAACTACATGCTCGGAAATGTACTCAAGTAAAAAAAGCAGCCCCATAAGGGTCATTTATACTGGCTGTTTAAGTGCAAAGCTAACTGAACCTCCCCTTTTCTCAGAGGCCGTTTTTGTTATGTTGCGTCTCACATGTGATATCCTCTAATAGTTACGCTAAGGAATCTTTTCTACATGCTACTGTCCCAGCAATTTAGGTTTAAATCAGTCTTAATGTTGGCAACATGCAATGATGCAAAATAAAAAACAATCAATAATTACCCTCAAAGGCATCGAAACTGTCAGAAAAATAAAACACTCAAGTGGAGTAGAGCTTCTTGAAAACTCAGCTGGAATGCAAATAACAAGTAATTAATCTGGTAAAGATTAGAAACAGGAAAAGTAATAAATACCAGATCAGCTGATACTAATAACATTCAACCACTTATTGAAATTGGCTCTCAAACATCAACACAACAACATTAATACAACAACACTACGTGCCAGCAGTAGATGGTGCTTGCTGACTAGAGGGAAACTTTGCATTCTTTTCAAGTCTTTAATCAGGACCAGTTTAGTAAATTGTTGTGGTTGTTACTATTCTGGGTCTGCCTCTTATCCATGTGTGTCTATCAGTGCTGCTCTCTTCCGGGCGGGACTGGAGTCTCTTACAACATTGGCTGCTCCTACCAGACAAGTGCTAGTTTACTCTGTGTGTGTGTGAGAGAGCGAGAGGGAGAGGGAGAGTGAGAGAGAGCGAGAGAGAGTGAGAGAGACATATATACTGTAGAGATAAAGGAGAATCCAGCAGATGGACTCAAATGCATTCATCTTGGTACAAGGAAGTTGTCGGTGAAAGCATGTGGGTTGTGGGTACGGGTTGCTGTCGATGATCTCAGTGTGACAATGTGTGTGAATAAATGTGTGTGTCAGTGTGTGTGTGATGATAGGTGGTGATTCAGACCAAAAAAAAACAGCTGCATGTCTTTCTTCCAGATGTTTTCCTGAAGCTGACTGCTGTCTGAAGTTGCTCAAGGACACAACAACGACAACCAGTCGCTGTGGGACGAGAACCAACAGAAAAAAAAACATTATCCTCTCTGGCCGCACAAAGAGACACACACTTTATGTTTTGGCAGACCAGAAGACACACACTTGTCAGTCATAACAACTTCCAAGCATTCCAGTTGTCCTAAATGTGCACACACATCAGTCACACAATAGAGGCTCTGTGAGTCATACTTAAAGAAGAGGGGTCAAATGAAAGCTACGGTGTCTGCTATTAATGATCCCTCTTGACTCATCTGTCCAGAAACACTTTACAATAACAATACAGCGCTTATTACAGTGGGTGAGCCATGAATCTGTAATGTCACAGATGTCTATACCTTATGCTGGAGGAGTTTAAACGATTTTGAAATCTGGTTGTATCATATAAGGAGAAACTGCACAGATTCTCCTCTCTCTAGTGTCAAACACCCACATACTGCAAGATTTGAAAATAATGGCACACCACACACTACTAGGGCTGCATATCGGTACTCAATATCTTTAAGGTATTGACTGAAATAACTGAAAAATAACCAAAAAAAACAAATAGTATCTTAACCAATTCACAAGCGTTCTACATAAAGAAGAACCTTCGAAAAAAAGGCATCAAATGAAGTACTAAATGGTATCGGTATCGCTTTAACTTTTATTGGTACTGGTGTTGAAATTTTGGAAACAATACCCAGGATATTATCAATAACGTGCCAGAGGAGAGAGAACACAATCTCATATGATCTCGCATGACCATTGAAAATTTTCAGGGCGGCTCTGATGATTTTTTGAGCAAATGGTGGAGGTGAAGATTGAATCTGAACCCACTCACATTACCGGATGATCTTGGCCAAACATCGGTACCGGCCAAGATCTAGTCCAGATTTCCCCTTCGATTCTCTGGAAGGCTGAATCTGAGGAAAATCATCCTGAAACTCCTGTAGTGTGGGGTCTACATGTTCATGTCATAAGCCAACAGATAGGCTTTAAAGCTGATATGGATCTGGTAAGATTTAATGTGTCATTATTTATTTGATAACCGCAGTCTATCATTATGAGGATTTTGTCACAATACATTTATTTTATTTTATTTTATTTAGGTAGCTTCAGTAGGATTTGCTCGAACTGTTCATAACATAACACTGATTTCTACATAAATTTTATGCACTTGTGTCAATGGAAAATTAAAAAAATATATATTACTGAATGAATTTTTGTGCATGACATACAGAGGATAAAATAAACTTTCTAGCACCCCACTAAGCCAACCAGTTACTTAACTTTTTTTTTTAAAAGAGCAATGGCACACATCATTCTATAATTTCATCAAAATCTAATCAGTGAAGTGACATATTGTGTGTGACACATGAAGCGAGACTGCCTTAGAAAAAAACAGAAAAGGGCATTTTAATCAAGAATCTCTGCACAGACTGAGCATATTAACCTACGAAAACGTGATAGTGACATGCCAAAAATAAAAGCCACTGGAAATGATGCTAACTACATTACATCTAAAAGGTCAAAATGTATAATCACAGACCGATTTCATTTCATTTTACGAAATTACATCAATCAGGCGCTCCCTGTTTTTCCAGCAATCAAAACTGGATTTGTGTACTATTCTGCTCTCGTCTTGAGCTGCAGTTTAATAACCTCTGGAACACGATGAGAGAACACGTTTTTTACGTCAATCCAATCTAAATTAATTTGCCAGCTGGGTCAGGCGGAGTGGAGCAGTGGGAAAGCTGTCCATCTGCTTAAAGCAACAGGAGTTTTATGCGATTTCAAACCACAAAGCCAGGTGGTCCTGCAGCAAAGGGGAAAGCACACAGAGGAGACGATGGAAAGAAACCTGGGATTAAAGGAAAAGGGCGCAATTTGGTAGGACAGATTAGATCAGACGGATAAGGTGGTTGGATAACAGCTAACAAAAGAAAGTAACAGAGAAAGAGGGAAATGACTAACAAGTGTCTGCTCTTTGGCTAGTTTGCGGTACTCTCAGCGGACCGGTGTCGGTGGAGGGAACCAGAGTAAAGGAGAGGTGGGGGGTTGTAAGGTTTGTCATGGAACACCTGCCTCCACTTAACCCCTCTGCCTCTCTTTCTGCTTGAGCTGCCTCTTTCAGCCATCCCCTCTCCTCCTGCCCTGCCACCCCCTCCTGCCCCGTCATTCATGCACAGAGTATCCTACAAGCTCACGGTCCCAGGGCTTCTTCTTTTCCCAAACATGGGAGGGCCCCCACTCCTAGAGCTGGGGCCTCACTAGTCAGCTAGTGAGCAGAGCGTTTCTTAAAGCTCCAGTAAGCAGTATTATTGATATTAACACTGATTCAACCGACTTCATGTAATGAGAAAGGGTGGATATTACTGCCACTGAGAATAAGCAACCAACTCTGAGGCTTTTTGCAGCCTTTAGAAGCTTTTAGCTCATCAGTTTGATTCATTCCCAACAGCTCTCACAGAGGGGAAAAGGCTAAGATGGGCTGGTGAACTCAACCTGTTTAATGCAAAATGTCAAAGAGCTGGAGAAAATATGAAAATATATGAAATATAAAAGATAAAGAGTACGATCTAGACTTGCTCTATTTGCAAAGTGCCCTGAGACAACTTTGTTATCATCTGGTGCTACACAAATAAAATTAACCTGCAATAAATCAAATACACTGCTTTTAAAGTAAGTGGAAAATTGAGCAAACAAAGGTACTCTGATTCACCAACCAGCACTTATTTCCGTTAGAAATCTTCACTTTCTCATCTGATTCCCACTGTCTTCTCATACTAAAAAAAGCTCAGGTAACCAACAGAGGCTTGAGAGGAAAAATCATAGTTTCATGTAATTTAAACAAATATGTATTTTAAATTATATGTACATAAAAATACATATTTATACTTATTCAAACCTAATGAGTCAGTAAATTGGCAAATCAGCAAGCCAAACATTTTTATTAATAACACAACAATAATTCAGTCCATATGGATATAAAACTCTGCCAGATATAAACATATATTTACACTGGAACATATAGATACACATGATCCACAAATTCACCAACACTTGATTTCAAATGCTGTATAATTTTCCAGTGTGATGACAGAATGTGTGTATTTTCTCACTTTCACACAATACAACCGATGTGGCTCTCCATCCAACTGGTGGGTTATACCAATTAAAAGCCTGTGTTAGGTCAGGAGTTATTCATTTGACATTAAAGAGGACATGGGGTCCCGCTATTCAGACCCACCGCAGGCATCGACTCCCCCCTCTCCCCTCTTTTCACCCCGTTTTCCATGCCTCATAAAAGACTTGCCCCCTCGCCTCCCCACTCTCTCTTTCACTCTCTTGTTTGCTCATTCTCCCTCCTTCATTCACTCACTCTTCACCTCTTCAACTAACTACCTCTCACAGACCCTTACTCCCTCATCGTAAGTCACAAACAAGGCAATCTGCTTACAATACAATATTCAAATGATTACCAAAAACCATGTCTTCCTTTTCTCCTCATTCTCTTTCTCATCTGGCTCCTGTCCCTTTTTTACCCTCTGCTGGCCTCTCCCTCTTTTCTTTCCATTCATGGATGGTAACTAAAGATAGAGCTGGAAACTCCACCATTAGCCCCATATCTATAGGGCTGGCCTGCACGTCTTATCCCATTGTTTCTATTCATATTTCAGCTGGTGGATGTGCTGTACATGAGCCTCGGCTAGAGACACGATACACAAACACATTGTGAGCTAGAGGGGTCACTGGCCCTCAACAGTGTGTTACACAGTAGCTCTCCCACAGGTCTTATTCTCAATGAGACACAACGCTGCAGTCAGTTTCTTCACTCAATCTTTTTTTTTCCTTTTTAAATGCATCATTGCCTGACTGGCGGTCGAGCAGCTTCTAATGTTCTGTGAATGTCTCACGTTTTCTTCTCTTTCACAAAAACACAACAAGTAGCAGCCATGTGGGCAAAAATGAGGACCTGATCTGGGGACCTGTTATTAACCAGACGTGGCCAAAGTACACACATCCTGACCTCAAGTAGAAGCACAGATAGTTGTGTTAAAAAGGGTGAAAGTAAGAGCACAAATTCAACTTCTTTAAAATAGAGGCTCTGAAATGTACTCAACTACTTATAAAAGTAAAAAGGAACCCTCTGAAGAACATAACCAACTGTTTATATGCAAAGCTAACTGAACCTCACCTTCTGTCCAGTACTCTCTTGTCTGTTTCATCTTTTTTGTCTTGTTTTGTCCATTAAATCCCTTTTTTGGCTTGTTATGTCCTTTTTCTTTATCTTGCAACTTTTTCATCCTGTTGTGTCCTGTTCTGTCTTTTTTGTCTGTTTATGTTGTTGTTTTGTCTTGTTGCCTGTTGTTAGTCTTTTTACATCTTTTTTGTCTTGTTACATCCTTTAAACATTTTTTCATCTTGGTCCATCTTTTATTCTGTTTTTCTTCTTGTTAAATTTTTTTTTCATCATTACCTTGTTTTTAGTCTGGATATGCCTTTTTTGGTCTTTTTTCAGCTTAAGTCTTTTTTGACCTTTTATGTCCTTTTCATCTTGTTATGATGTTGAGGTTTTTGTCTTGTTAATGTCTGTCTTGCGTGATATGCACTGATGGATACACCTATGTGTTATTGTCCAATCCATTTAGGGTGAAATAAGTCCCGATGTTGGGAAAGTGGCAGACAGTGACACAAAATAAAAATAACCAGTAATTCCACTTAAATGTATTAAAGGTAAAGTAACAAGCTTGTTTTGATAGTGCAAGGAGTAATTAGTACAGATATTGTGTGTTAAAAGAGTGTAAAAGTTGTCAGAAAAATAAATATTCAAGTAAAGGACAGATACTTGAAAAATCTACTTAAGTACAGTAACAAAGTATTTGTACTTAGTTACTTCACACCTCAGTTATTAACTGCCTGGAACACAGAAGCCAAGTCAAGATAAATGAGTTGCAAACACAGCGAATCAGTCAGTCTAACAGAAGTCACACTGAATAGGATAATTCAGACCAAAATTGGTGTTTGGCCATCTTTTTTAAAAACAATACAATAGTCGCTTGTGTTTCTTGGCCTTTTCACTCCTGAGGTCTCCTAAAATAGCCATAGTTCACCTTCCTGCAAAGCTTTTTTATTATAAGCCAAACTGAGGTAACAAGGTAATTGAATTCCACAGGATTTACCAAAAACAGTTGAAACTTAGGTCACAGCTACAGGATCTTTAAACATAAGTTCACTTAGAGAATATGTCAAAAGTGTTCGGGTGAAAG
This sequence comes from Lutjanus erythropterus, assembly GCF_056507025.1. Taxonomy (NCBI): domain Eukaryota; kingdom Metazoa; phylum Chordata; class Actinopteri; order Lutjaniformes; family Lutjanidae; genus Lutjanus; species Lutjanus erythropterus. The sequence goes on from NC_139323.1 coordinate 37,533,534, forward strand.
AAATACAAACATCATGTGGAAGGTGGACACAGCCTAAGAATAACTTAAAGTAGTTTGTCCTGTATGTGCATTTAACACTTAACCAGAGTTAACAGAAGCTGGTTTCAGGATTTCCACTGCTTCTACTCAGCTCTTGCTTATGGAGGCTCGTCAAGGGGGCAGATCCAACTGAAGGCTTGGTGGTCCGGTGGCACTGATGGGACTATAGACTGAGTCAGACTTTGAGGAAGCGTACCGATTTGCATGGGCTACTTTATAGATCCCAGTAGGGACATTTTCTTTTCATTTCCCCAGCTCTACGGGGACGTCAGAGTGCAGGGTCAGTTAATGAAGAGCTCTCCGAGGGCCGGTACGTACTCACTGTCTTGTTTAGAGACACTTGAAGGGCGTGGGTGTTCACCAACACAAGCTCTTGAACTTGGGCCCTGTGGTTAAACTGGGGCTTTCCTACTCACTACAGAACACCACCCTGATGACTTACGATCTGTGCTACTTGTAGATGATTCATCATTTGGAGCAGGAGAATACAGTAGATTTGTGGCCTTTGTGTAAAGGGTACAATAACGTCAGAACAATGCTGGGTTGAGGGTCAAGCTTTGGGAATATGCAGCGTCTATTTCATAAGACTAAACCGCACACAACCAGCCTGAATTTTTTGGACAGTCCGCTGAGCCCCAGACTCTGCTGCCACTACACTCTGGAGTCAAATATTGTACTTTTTACTCCACTACAATACACTTATTTGGATTGATAATTTGCACATTCAGATTATTAATGCAAAATATAAATAAACTACTATGAATAATTATAGTTCAAGCTACCCAGAAGTCTATAAAGTCTGCTAATTAACAATTAGATCATGCCGTAGATGGGACACTGACGGCAACTTTAGCATGGCCTACAGACAGAGGAAGAAGCAGCTGCATCAGAACCAAAGCAGAACATTTTTCAAATAATTTATTTTATCTAAACCGGATTTTAAAAAAATAACAATTCAGATTATTGTCATATCATTCAACCCCTAGTCTACATGTAAATATTCAAGAGTAGACTGCACTTAAGATCCTTGTGATATTCATTTTCCAGGACACTACTGTCATATTTAACTGGGTCAAAATCCTGAATACACGGCTTTACAAAAATGCTGTAAGTAAAATGTTGCTGCACATGTTGTCTAAATCTTGTTAAACTCTTCTTGTAACAGTAGCTGTAGTGTGTCAGCTGCAACATTTGTTTATCCAGTGCCCAACTGGTGTGAAACCTGGAAATCCTGAAATGACGGGTTAAGAGCGTAAGGCGGTAAGCCTACTAAATCTTAGTTGTGAGCCTTGCTTTGATAGACATGGTGCCTATGATTGCTCCCCGGCTAAGGTGGCTTTCATCCTGTCTGGGAAAGAGAGAGTGGGAGAGGATGAGAAAGGGAAAAAAAACGTATCAGACAGTGAGAGGAGGAAAGGATTGTATGACAATAATATGACATGTAAGCAAAGAAAAAGTTGGTAGGTAGTAGGTTGAACTAAAGGGAACAGGGCAGAGGAGAGAGGGAAGACTACCAGTGAGAACTATTTTCACTGGGCAGGGAGACAGACTGAAGGGTGCAGATAACTGCTGATGGAGGCTCCCATTTCTGGATGTCAGTGCTAAATGGTACGGTCCAGGCCGAAGACAGAAAACTGATAACGTATCATGGCTCTTTTTGTGAGAATAAAGCCAGAGATACTTACACACTGCATCTTACCTCAGTAGACCTATATTAAAGGACAAATCTGTAATATATTTACTATAATAAACCATAAAATGATCATATGTCATCAGAGCTTAGGGAACATGTTAAGTTGAAATACTTCCTTCTTTGACAACAATAGCACAGCTGTGCTGCCCCCCTTTGAAATGTCTGTTTGCCTGCTTCATATTAATTAGAGTTCAAATTAATGTTGAATGTTTGCAACATGAGTAAGTGTCTGTTTATGAGTCGTAAGAAATCATTAACAGTCTTTTAGAAGGTGTAGGTGTTTATAACAGTTAAATTGAGGAAAATTTTAATGGTGTCTGACAGGCAGAGTGAGTGTGTATTTTCAGAGCAGTGGGCTTTTGTTTTCAAGAAGCTTTTTTTTTCAAGAAGAAACATTGACAGACAACTGACGGTTATAAACAGTTGATCATATTGTCAATTTACGACGCAGCATGCGTCCTGCACTCCTGCAGTGTTTCTGCAGCTAGCCTGACCTTCCTCGAGTCTGGGGAGGAGGGGGATATAACACCTAGCTAAGAAATAGCTAAGATTGCAATGTTAAATTCAAGGTGAGACAGCAGTTGAAACGACTGGTAACCCTCTCTTACTCCCTCTCTCCCTCTTCAACATACTGTACAGCCAAACCCCTGATGACGTGTCTCATTAGTCAAGGTCATCGTTAATCTACAAAGTGCACAGATTTATATGACTGTTTGTGTTTGATCTATAGCTGGCAACCGTTCCACTTTGTTTACTTTGCTTTTCAAGTCTTTCATCCTGTTGGTTTTTCCCTCCCTTTTCTTCCCCTTGTCTTTCTTCCTCTCGTCGTGCACTCCTGTGTCTCGAGTTGTGCCGTGTAGTTTATGATTTGCTGATGGAGCAGGCAGGCAGAGGTCTTGGAGGGTCGCTGGAGACAAAAGCTGCTTTTCAGCTCTCAAGGCTGATACCTCCCAGCTCTGCTCCCTGAAGATAGCCGAAATATGCTGGCTGGGGGTTTGAGGTGAGGGGGTGGGAGGGGTGGATGTTGCTCCTGGCCTCCTCTTCCCACAGCGGCCGAGGTGAAAATGACTTTACCATGTGAAGAGGCTGCGGTCGCTCCCGCTATTTATGTAGCCCTGCCAAACTGTCCTTCTTGTCTTGTCTTAATCTGATTTCTGAGGTTATGCTGGGACGCAAGTACAGAATATCTTACTTAATAGTACGTTTAAGGCCAGGTCACATGTGCATGTTTTTATGCTTGTGCACCCTTAAAGGGACACTTCCCCTCCAAATCTTTTTTTGTTTTTCCTTTGGCTTGCAGTGCTATGTATCCATCTAGATATTTTTGGTGTGAGCTGCAAGTCTTTGAGACATCTACTGTAGAGATGTCTGCCTTCGCTCCAGTATAATGATACTAAATTGCGCATGGCTCAAAGCTCAATGCACACAAAAAAAACAGAAAATCAAACCAAACCAAAAATTCAAAACCAGCACTTCTTTCCAAAAATCGTGACCTGGTTACTCAAGATAGTCTACTGCGCGTGTCAGGAGCAGTTTCATGCAAGGACTACTTTCCTTCTAATACAAAGAAAGTAGTTCCAGTAGATTACACTGCAGAAAGAAAGTAGTTCCTCAATGAAACAGCTCACAACAAGGTGTGTGGATTATCCTGAGAAACAGGGTAATGATTTTTGGAAAAAGACACTGGTTTTGAATTTTTCAAATGTATTTTTTGGTGTGCCGAGTGCCATTTAGTCTCTACAGCTGATATCTCCAAAACTCTGTGACTCACGTTAAATAACTAGATGGATAAATATCAATACAGGCTGTGGGAATTGTTTTTTTTTTTTTTTTTGGGGGGGGGGGTGTTCCTTTAAACTGGGCTACAGAAGGCATGCATGTTCTGACAGGTCATGAAAAAGAGATAGAGAAAAATGCAAACACAGTAAGCTGCTTGAAAACAGGAGCGTGTTCATGTATATCTGCATGTTTTGTGGAGAACAACGTGAAAGAGAAAGAAAAGTGTGAGAGAGCAAACAAGGAACTTCGACGGCCCTGCACCAGGTGAGCTTTCCTGAGGGCAGCTGGGAGTATTTTTCCCCTCATTTAGCAGTTCATGAAAAAAAACCACAAGCTGCCAGATGTGACAGAGGGCACGCACCCTGCTCACACACTGTAAACACACACACGCAAAACAAGAATCTCACACACACAGAGGGAACTCAATCTAACCCGACATGAATATGTGTGTGGCACCGATTTACTGTATTCCAGCATAAGTCAGAGGCAGATTTCTATCGGGGGAAAGTCCGTCTCATTAAAATGAATGTCAGATGAAGTAAACGGAGGGTGAAGACATCAAAGAGGTCTGCAGGGAGCTGAAAAAATCTGGGTTTAAACTCACTACAAACCGATTTATGTCAGGAATTTTACTATGACCTCTACCAAGTATCCGAAAGACAGTTGACCATGTTGAAAACACCCTTCTGTTACATTCCTAAAAAGTATTTTGACATATGATCTAAAGCTGCTACGAGGAACTTTCATATTGTGTTGATTTTGGAGGCCCGCGAACAGAACCACAAAATATAACAAAATAAAATTATCCAAATAAAAATCACCCCCTGCTTCTTTTTAACTTGCTAACACACTACTAACTGCTCCTTTTCCTGGGAGTCTGTGACCCAGTGGTTGGCATTAAGAGCAAACTTTATAGAAGCAACTATATAGCAAACTATGAAGCCAATCTTTTACTTATCTTGCTTGCTTATGTAGGTCATATTGAGGCATCAGTATAAAACTGAGACCGTTTCATAACCAGTTAAAAAAGTAGCAGCTTGAATCTCATCAGAGCTGCAACAATCAATCAATTAGTTGTCAACTATTAGGTTAATCATCAACTAGCTTTTTTTACCAATAAGCTTTTAAATTGTGAATATTTTTTGGTTTCTTTACTCCTCTGTGACAGTAAACTGAATATCTTTGGGTTGTGGACAAAACAAGACATCCGGGGATGTCATCTTGGGCTTTGGAACACACAGATTTATTTTATTTTATTTCATTTCACAGGGACAGTGCATATTAATAAACATCAGTCACGGTTATCAACCTCTGTCACAATATTCTGACATTTTATAGAGCAAACAACTAATTAAATAATCAAGAAAATAAATAACAGATTAATCAACAGTGAAAATAGTTGTTAGGTGCAGTCCTAAATCTCATTTTATTGCTAACTGTTGAGCCAATAAGACACATGTCATTTTGCTGCATACAAAAGACTGATTAGTCAGGAAAAGAGCTACATTAGAGCAAAATTAGCTTCAAATCAGAATCTGTTTTATTGCAAAGTAGGTTCTCACATATGAGGAGTTTGCTGTGGTGTGTTGACATGTGCATTCAGTACCTATAAACATGTACAATTAATGTTTTAAAATAACTACACATGGTCCACAGAGCAGCGATGGCCACACCGTGTACCTATGGCTCACCGCTGACCTACATTCCCCTTTGTTATTCCACACATATCAGCCTGTGTAAAACCGCTGGCTGCTAATTGCTTTCACATTACAGAGCAGCCGGGTGATCTTGGTGGCTTTCCAAGACCACCAACACTGGGACATGGGGCGTGCACATTTGCAAATGCATACCACCAATCACATTCTGGCTGCATTGGTGTGTAAGCACAGGCAAACATGTAGGCAGCTATCTGCTGTGCAACCAGCAGTAAAACACTTCTCTGCTATTGTCTGCGACCATCTTAACTACTGTTTTTCTTTAAGTTTTATTGTTGTTGAGCGAGGCAAGCCCGTGTAACTAGTGTAAAAAAATGCACATTTGTCACAGTACAAATGAGGAGTCTTCACTACACATTTCTGGAGGCAGCTTGTGTAAACCGCTGTGTGATGTAACTCATTCAGCAAGCAGCGGAGAGCTTGTGTGACTTCCTAAACACATTTAACAAGCTCATAGTGCCCTCATTTGCAAAGCGTTATTTGTGCCAATTACACACGGAGGGCAGTGGGTAAGAAAATTGTTGTTCCCTTAATCTCACAGATCTACAATAAGGCTGCACAATTAATTGAAATATTATTGAACTCGAAACATGGCCAAGTAAAACATCAACAACAAAGAAGCTGAGATTATTTGATTAAGAGATACCCTGTCCTACAAATCCTGTTCTGCAGAGATGAGAAAACATGTTACTTTGGCACAGACCTCAACAAATGTCACGACATTGTGATGCAAAAAGGATAAGTCAACGGCTAACATGACAGTTTCTAAAAAAATATGACAAATTGCTAGGATAGCATCTTTTCTCATTCTACCACTTTCTCTTACACTTTTTCTAACATTCTAACACTCTTTCATGTAATCTGTTTTTAACATCAACAACTGTCAATCAAAACATATAGAAACCAAAGATAAATGATTATATCCTTAAAAATGCCATTTCTAAAGGTGATGAGAGACTAGTTTTGTGTTCTGGACAGGATGTATGTTTGATGTTTTCCTCCTACATCAAAACAAAAATTCTGAATCACCTGACTCACACTTCATTATTTCTTACTATAAATGTAAACTACAACAAAAAACAAGCCTAGTGTTAGGGCTCATAGATAATTATGCACCAGGATGTTACACTGTGCCTCTTCCAGTCACCTAGTCTGATTAGAGGGAAATCACTTGACTCTCAACAGAACAGGGTTTGCATGACTGCAAGATAATGGAAAGGGGTGAATTGTTGGAGTAGCTATGTTTAGCACTTATAGAAACCAGCTCTTTGCTTGGAATTTGTAAATTTTAGGGAGCACAAAATGTTCAGAGAGGCACATACAGTGTTTGTACCAAATTTACACACCAACAAATATCAAGACAAAGGACAGTGTCCACTCCTGGTCAGGGCCATCATGATTAGAGTTACACTAGCCAGCTGGCCGGATTTAAATCAAATTTGATTAAAGAGTAAATGTACTAACAAAGCCTGGGATTCAAAGAGAGGGCAGTGAGGGACAACAGGTCACCACTGGCTGGTCATGGACACACAGACAACTAAAGAAGTCACAATAACAAAGAGCCAGAACAGAATATGATCCAGGATATAATTAGAATACAAAAATGTTTCTTAACGAAACCTCTGCTTTGGACAAAGCTTTTGAGGATGAGAAGACAGAGGAGGAGAGGGAGATGTAGACAAAAGCAGACTGGGAGGAAAAGTAGAGGAAAGCTTAAAGGAGGACAGCTCAGACAAACTCTCGCCCGGCCAACCTCTCCCACAAGGCCCTGCCGTGAGCTGACAGTAGTCCAAATTGTTGAACAGTACCAGCCGGGAAACTTCGGACCAACTCCACTATTGTTTGAAGTCCTGCTCAAACAGTCATGAATCACAGCCACAGCGATCTGTCTTGCTCCGAATTATCAGCACCGGCCCATTTCGAATCAGCGCTTCAACAGAGCATGTCAGAAATAATAAGCCACAATGTCCATAGCAGAGATTTGTTTTCCTTTTTTCCCCCGTTTCAATGCAGCAGGACCCTTCAGGCTGCATACATCTACAGGGACGGGCCCCTGCCTTGTTGCAAAACATCATTACACAATGCATGCAATAGTATAAACAGTTGTTCATCTTGATGAAAAGCTCAATAAATATTCTATTCAAGTGCAGTGGAACTGTGGCTAAATGTCTGGAAAGATGCTGAAGCTGTGCCATCTCTCCTTTACTCCAATTATAGCTGTAATGACATGACAGGTTTTATGTTCCACTAAAGATTACTGCGGGACAGTGAAATGCTGGGAATCTGTCTTCTTCTGTTAGAAAATAATATGTCCTCCATGCATTGCTCAACATTTCCAAATTTAATCCTTAAAATGTAGCCATTTTGCAAGCGTAAGTGTTGACATGACATAGACTGTAAGAGTACGCATATTTTTCACAGTTCACGTCATATTTTAGTATGAAGGGCTTAACAGTGTACATAATCAGAGGCTCTTAAACCCAATGTTCCAGTTGCTACAATGTCTGGATGAAATAGTGAGAGAGACGGAGGGCTGAGAGGTAATGAGCTCTTGTGGGTAAAGCTTAGCACTGCTGAGGCAGCCACGCAGAGGTTAAGCAAACAGGCAGTGGGATCACGCGGGCCTAAGCCTCTTATATAGGCCCCTCTGAGGAGAAGATCATTGACTTCTGATAGAGGGATGAGGGTCAGGAGTTGTCAAAGATAGTGGGGCCACCAATCTTCCACTACTCAGAGTCCCCTTTCTTTACTGTCAGTCTGTAGCTGTTTATTTGTTTTTCTGTCTGTTACGTGTTCTTTAAATCAGGGTTTGTACACTTTTCAAGCACTTTCAAGGTACCTAAACCAAAAATTTCTAGACTCTCCTTTATCATCACATCTAAATTGTGACGCCAAGCGAAATGGAAAAAAAAGTGGAAAACGCCAGAGGGGGAAAATGCACCCTTTTCATTTCAGCACTCACGTCAGCCAATGTAGCTCCACTCCTCATCTGGTGTGATACGCAACAACAACAAACAAATCATGACTGGATCGTATAGAGCAGTCACGATAGAGCACCAGCATCTCAGACCAAAACAAATACACACTTCCTTCACTCAAACTGTCAAACTCGGCAGTGCTGATCAAATGTAGAGCATCATTATGTTCCTACGTTGCCCATTTCTCATTTAAAATGTTTTCATAAACATATTTTGGTGGCTGTTCAGCTGCAAAACAAGAAAGACTGTAACCAGGCAGCTGCAATCACAGCTCTCACGTCTTGCAAGGAGCCCCAGACCCAAGGAAGATCTTGCAAGAATGATCATTTTATCCCAAACTATGATCTTTCTTTACCAATAAACAAGTGATTTCTGTCTCTAAACATACCCAGTCCATACCAAATTGTTGTCACATATAAAACAGGTGTGTACAATGTGCACAATGAACAAACAACGTACAAATCTTGCAAGAGTTTTACAAATTAAGGGTTCCCTTTCAGCCACAACCATATCCAACAGAGACTCCTGAAACTCAGATCAAACTTTCAAACTAAGCAGTGCTGATCAGTAATATTCTGTTAATGTTTTCAGAAACATATTTTAGTGCACTGTTTAGTTGTAATATGATAACGCTGCTCCTGGCCGCTATGTAGAAAATGGATGTGGAGAAAACTGAGAAAACTGAATTCTAGCATATTTCCATCCTTGAAACCCTAATGATAAAAATCCAGTATCTTCCAGACTTTCATAACTTTGTACAAACCCTGTTTAATGAGTCAAATGTTTCGACCTATTGATTGATAACTTGCTGAGAGTTAATTTAAGCCTGCCGTCAGTCAATCGCCTCTACGAAAATATTTTCTCATCTCAATATCGTTCTTAGCCCTCTCAGCTTTCTCTTAGCTGAGCCAGGCCCATCCCAGTCCTCACTCACATCCTCAGACTATCAATCTTTTCATCCCCTTCAAAAAAAAGTAGTAATGGACTTCTTTTACTCAATGAACCTCTTCCTCTTACCCTCCCTGGGTCCCCCTCTCCTGCTGGGAGTCGCAGGGCAATGGAGTTTCATTTCCTGCCCTGCTGAAATCAATGCTTTCTGAGAGAAAGAGGGGGAGCAGGGGAGAGATTTAGGGAAAGACAGAGACAGATATATGGAGAGACAGGAAAACAAGAGTGAGGTGTGAGAGGACTGTTGGCATGCGGGACACAACCGCACTATTAAGTAAACTTAAACGCAGGTTGGTTCCAAGTCAGTGTCAGCTTTCATAAACATCTACCGGGAAATTAAATAACTGTTCAAAGTGGAAATATGAAAAAAAGGGGGTGGCTGCTTTAATGGGTAAACTCAATTTTCCCCTCAACACTCACCATCGTTTTTCTATTCGCCTCGCCTGCGGAGGGCAAGAGCGGCATTCTGCATCCCACAGGATAAATGTATGAATTCCTGGTCGGGAGCGTCCTGGTTGACGAGATTCCTTTCCGCCCGCCTCTAGTTAAATACAGACTTCCCCTCCATGAGCTCAACTCTCTGAATGAATGAGAGGGAGTCAGTGATGAAGAAGATAGCATAAATTTTGTCACACTCACACAAAACAGATTCCAACCCTATGACTATTCCATACCCGTCTATTACCATTCCTGCAGATTTCACCACAAAAACCCACAGCCGCTCAGACTTCAAACACAGTGTTCCTTTCTACGAGCCTCTGGTTAACGCATCTGGACAGTTGGTAGCGTAAAAAACATCCGACCGTGTCCTTCCATCCCGTTATTCTTCTCACTCACTTGTTTCTGTTAAAGACAGACCCACAATCTGGAGAGTGCACAGAAGTCACTAACTTCGCCTTGAGAGAAGGTGCTGTATGGTGAGGCCATCAAGCCAAAATGGATTTAAGAGGCTACCAGTGACTGTGTGGGTAATATGGTAACAACTTTTCCCCAAGACTGTGAAGAAAGCTTTGAGGGTTTGCCAAAACTTTGGGTGTTGAGCATACCATAATCTGCAGACTCTCATACACCCAGCTTTAGTTTCTGTAACAAAAAAACAAAACTGGCTGATTTTTTTTTTAAATCTTAAGCTTGAATTCTGAGAAATTCAAATGGAAGAAGAAAGTTGTACCAAGTTTCATCAAGAGACCTGATCACTGAAAGTTTTTCCATATGCCCTATCACCTATGACCACATCTAATGCCACACAAGGACAATGGTTTCCCAGTTGGTACTGAATTATGCAGATGGCTAGCCAGCAGTGGTTTGCTGGATGGGCATTTAACTCACGGTACAGCCAGTGAGCCCTTTAACTCCAGATTCCTCGGTCAGTGTGGTCAATACAGGATTAGAATGGATGGAAAGGGAATTTCCATTTAAGTCAAATTTTCTTATGGCCTTTTGTGCTTTTTTATTCGTGCAAAGTCACTGTTTAATTTATGGTTTCTGGTTCCCGTCACAGCTTTTGTCCCTGAACATTATCATCACAATTTACAGCCATGCTGGTCATTCAAATAGACATCGTTTTCAGCAAGAGCAGAGATGCTTCTAGTTCCAGTAGTAGTACTTGTTGCACAACTTGTCAGCCCAGTGTGAAAGTCTGAGATCCCCTGGACAACAGGACTGAGCTTCCAGTTCAAGGCAGCCCCTCTTAAGTCTTTTGTGTGAGTGAAGTGGCTGGGTAAACACTAGCTGCTGGTTAATAGGGGGCTTGCTTAGAGAACAATGTGACAAAGCCGTTGTTTAAACAAGCACGTTAAGGCCATGTCCACACATGCCAATATATTTAACACTGTTTGAGACCACTAAGTCAACACTAAGCTGACTACGTCCAAAAAAAAATGCATAATTTACCCTCCATTTTTGGCCTTCTGTCTTTTTCAATCAAGACACTTAATGGTTATTTCATAATGCACAAAGACCAGTAACTTCATGCTTATGCTGCCACGACCTGGACGAGGTCACTGCTTTTAACTACCCGTTCATACATGTGTTCCTTCGCATCCCTACGCATCAAGGCTGCATTGCATATCCTGGGTTCATCTGGAGCAGCGGTTGTATGCATCCTCAGAAAGTAACGCATATGCAATCACAAATGTGTAATTAAACAGCAAGTATATTTCCAGCCATAGTGAGCATACCCTGATTTAATAAAATTAATTCTTCTTTCAATTTGAGGACCACCACTTGCAAGCATAAAAAGCATGCGTTTCAGTTGAATGTATTGATATTTTGGGGCTTTCTCTTTGGCTAAGGGGCTTCAACACATATGGAGAAATGACATGGGTGTAAAGAAGCTGACAGAAGAGAAAGATGAGGGCAGAGGGACCGTTGGTTGCTTCTGACCATAAATCCCATATAATGATAAAACAACGCCTCCCAGTTGAAACAAATATAACACAAGCCTGCCAAACTTTCTCAATGGAGCAGAAAAAAACATTGCGAAACATACAGTAAGCACCCACAGCCAAGCGAATCTCTCATGGGAAAGGGACAAAGAGAAAAATGGGAAAGCTTCATTCAAGATCTTTTGCAACACTGAGAGCAGACTTTGCAAATTACGCTCTGATTGTCTGGTCAACCAGATGGACCGCCTGGGTGGTGAAGACAGACATTCAGAGCTGCATCACCGAAAAATTAAACAGCTCTTTTGATGAGGTGATCTACAAGAGACACAGCCTTTAATCAAAATAGTTCGGTTTGTAGGTTCGTAGGTGCTCATGAAACAGCTAAAGCTTGAACCCCCAACTGAAAACAATGAAAGACGAAAGGGCTTAGACATTCACAATCTTGTTGTTACTACTTTAGCAGATCCCCAAATGTGTTTAGTGGCCAAAGTAGACCGGTCAACCAGCAGCTTTGAACTAAAACCCATTTACAGGAACTAATCTTCAAAAGGCAGAATTCCTCGACTTCAGACTACAACAGGATTATAGCTTCTATACCTACTGATTGTAATTACAAAGCAATAAAAGACAAAAAAAATAGCCAAACACACTTCTGTCTGTATGTCACACAAGCCCTGACAAGCATATCCAACACTATATAGAGTATATATACACACACACAACACATACATACACTCATTCAAAAGGGTTCAGTTATTTCAAACTCTGAACACAAATCATCAGATGCCCCGTAAAATTAAATTTCCTGCCGTCCAAACATCTCTGGTTTAATAATTCCGCAAGCAGAGTGAAGTTTGTACTCCAAGCACTTTCCACATTACACAGTACTACAAGAAAAATGTGCTATTCACATCATTTGTGTGCGTGTTAGAGGCATGAAAAAAAGAAAGAAATACAGAAACAAAAGGAAAAGAAAGATTTGAATGATGGAGCTGCCAAGAATCATATTGGAATTGCACAAAATACATGTGATGATGTTCTATTAATAACTGCAGAGTGATAAGTTTATACAAATGTCTCAGCGGAGCTGATGGTCCAATGGTTTCATGGTGTAACCACAGTATCACGTGGACGAAAGAGTCGAGACATGATCAGGACTGTGATACAGAGAAAGCCAAATTTTGACTAAACATCCCTCTCATAATCATCACATATTGTAATGAGTGAACAAAAAGGATAAAGTGTTTCTGCATCCACGAACATCACAAAAGCTCTAGCTCAAATTAAAGATGTTAAATACTGGCAAACCCTTACCAAAGGCCTGTATGAGTCATTATGATCGTGTCTCTGAAGATCAGGAGCTGGTGTGGAGCCACCCCGCTCTCAGTTATTGTTGAGTAAACACACACGGCGCAGCCAAGAGCAGCATGTCAGTCAGCCAGGCAAGAAGGGCCAAGTGGAGGAGCCACTCAGCAGCCAAAATGAACTGTACTGTACAGGAGAAGAGGGAAAGGGACAGTGTGTGTGTGTGTGTGTGTGTGTGTGTGTGTGTGTGTGTGTGTGTGTGTGTGTGTGTAAAACTGAATAGAGCCAAGAAAGTCAGAACGAGAGCAAAGAAAAAAAAAAGAAAAACAGGGAGAGAGTGCCAGCATTCGTCTCCTGCCAGCCAGATAAGAGGGGTGCCAAGGAGTTTTGATGTCATGCTGATGGTGGAGGGGTGACGGAGGGGTTGACTACTCTGTGATCCTCTAGCAGGCAGAAAGTAGGTCTGTGTGTAGTGAAAACATACTTTGAGGCGCGACTATACACAACTTTTCTACCTAGTTTTTACCCGCAAACAGCATGTACTTGATTAGTGTTTCCAACCTTTTACTGACATTAAAGTTATTGAGACAGCGAAGGCGAGGTTAAATTACACAGTAGAGTAGATGACAATTGCACCTCAGTTCATGACTACTTGGCTGATAGGGCTGCACGATATGGTAAAAAAAAATCATATTGCAAATATTTTGACAGATATTATGATTGTGATATGAATCACGATTAGTGGGGAAGATTTTTTCTGCATCACAATTTTAATTTCACTAAAAAAAATGTTAAAATCATGATGCTGTGGCATTTGTCGGGGTCTGTAGCAAATAAATAGAGCTTGGTCTAGGCCTTTATTTTTTCGACCATATTATGGAACCCATCTCTATACACAATATACAATGTATGTATACAATACATACATAAACATTATCAGACAGACATATCAGACAGCATACATGCCGATATCGATATAGACTGATATAGCTGCCTCAGGCCAACATTGGTCTGCTGACATATAGGTCAGGCTCCACAAATAAACATCCTTTGTAGGCCAGGGTATCTCTGCAGCACTACAGTACTTCATTATAATGCTGTTTAGCCACACATTTTAGATATTGCACTTGGACATACTGCAATCTTGATAATATTTCGATTAACTGTGCAGCCCTCTTGGCTTAGGCCAAGCACTTATATACAGGCATGTTGGGAAAAAGATGACCATGCTGCAAAAATTTTAAAAATGTGATTGCAGAAAAGTTGATAAAGTAAAATATTCCTCCATTAAGTGATAAGCTATATATTTTTTGGGATAATAAACACTAACATTTTGGTGGAGAAGCCCATAAAGTTTGGGGTATTTAATACCTTGGAAGGAGCGTGGTGCTGTACAAAGACCTAATTGTAGGTAGACTGAGATCTGCCCGTCTGCTTGCAGCGGGGGTTTCTGAAGTCCTTAATGCAACGCAAACAGGGTTTAAAAAGATTTACTCTGACACATATAGGGGACTTTAAAAAGCCGTGTTTCATCCTGCTCCCTATTAAATGAAATGTAGCATGATCTCCACGTATTAAGCCATGGCGAAGCTAGCCGTGGAGGATGCTAGCAAAGCAGTAATTTGATAAAACTGCAATGAAGAGTGGTCTCAATGAAATTTAGAGCTCTTTAAGCCAGTGGTATTCCCAGCAGTCCTCAACATTAAACCGTGCCAAGTCCATATGGGAAATTGATATGCAGTATGTGTGGCTTATTCCATTAGACTCATTAAAGTGTCACTTTGTCATCAGCACACTCTCGCACTTACAGCTTGCCTTACAACTGCAGCAAAGGACTCATTGTATCGTGTGTATAAAGTACAGCAGAGAACATTTTTTATGTGGCAGGCGTAATTTGTCTTCCAGACAGCAGTTGAAAGACATCAACACAGAAAGTATTGAATAGAAGGTATAGAAAGCTATTTAATTTGTAGTCGAACATACAGAACAGGTCAATTTATGGAAAGGGGCAAATATAATTTAGTCTATTAATGTACCAAGCATTTTTGACAAACAATTATGCAACCTTGCTGCAGCTTATTTCCTGACTCATTCCAGACTCCACCTCTGTTAAAATCATTTAAGTGCCACATTTATACACTGGCTTCTAAACTGCAGCACTAAAACCTAAACTCGTGTTTTTTGTTCCTTTTGTTAATCCAGTGCTACAGTTCCCTGAACCCTGCAGAGGTTTTTCTCCCTCTAACAGAATGACCTCCTGTGCAGACAGTAAATTGCAGGAAAAGGGTTTTCACGCTCGGCTACAGTTTGTAGTGGCAGAAACTTTATCAAACGTTTCAGACGAGGATCTGAGTGAACTGTGTTTAGCCTTTGATTAAACGCTGCCTCTCCGAGGGACTCTGACCACTAAAAAACAAGCACGCTCCACAGAGTCCGATTTGTGGAAATAAGAGCATTTTTCTGCCAGTATTACGCAAATGCAAGAAATTTACACTTCTTACCATTCACAGAAAGGCTTGGTCGGCTTGGCAGAGAGAGAAAACCTAAGATCAGCCTCTCCTTCAAGAATTCCTCTGTCAACCAAGCACTGACAACATATTTTCAGGACATTCCAGCCAGCAACTAAATGGAAAACAACTGTACCATTTACTGGCATCACACATGATCAAGGAAACTTCAAATTCTGTGAAATCTGTAGTAATCAATCAGATAGTCTCGTTTAGGAAACAACAACCACAATATGAGACTGAAAATTCAAACTAAAAAAAAAAGCAGTAAACATTACATTAGTTATTTGATATCTTGATACTTTATATATTGTTAAAATCAAATCGGCTGCTGGCTGTACATCAGTTAAACAATTAGCACACAATATTCTCCAAACAGTTTGCCCTTTGGCAACAACTGAAGCACACGGAGCCTTGACAAACACATGTGCTTAATAACGAGTGGGAAGTAGGTAATTGCCAGTGCACGACGTGGTTTACACACCGATGTTTTAAATCAGTGACATAAAACAGAGTGGGAGCGTATGATTTATGGCTATGTGCTGATTAAATTAATGTCCATGACTTTCCTCCCTTTTCACACGCTTAAAATGGAGGCAAAGTGTCTAAAAAAAAATTACAAAAATCGACCCCTCCTCCCAGAAAAAGACCATACATCTGTTTCACACATACAGTTCCTGCCACATTCTTCAGTGTCTGCCAAAAGCTTTTAGGGATGCACAGCACTTGATGCCTGAGTTAGTGTGGCGTGCACTGTGCAGAGTGGGAGTTGAGTTTTAAACACAGCACAGTCATTTATCTGAATGTGATGTACCACTCAGACCATGACAGAACCCAACATTTCCCAGAGCATATGGATAAAATATAGATTTACTGAATGTAGTCACACATAAAGCAGAAATTATAGCAATATCGCGATGATGAAAAGCATTGAGAAATATAAAATCACTAGAGGGAGTGGCTGATTTGCACAAATCTTACAAGGACACACTCTGACATCTTTCACCTCCTTGTAAACTGTTCCTTTTATATGAATCTAAGAAAATGCCAGAAGACATATAGCAGCACAGATAGACATCTCAGTAGCAGCGAGAGCAGGACAAGCTCCTACACACTCAGCCTGTAGAACGGAGGATTTTTTCCAGGGGTGAAGTGCCTTTAGTGTCAACAGTGTGTCCCGTTGAAAACTGCACCGAGGCAGTTCCACCCAGCATGATTTATGGCCTTCCTGAGTGTTATTAAAAGGCTAAATGCAACTCTAAACAGATTTCACATAGTGTCTGCCCTGCAGAGGACCTTCTATGTTCAGAGGTGAATGTCCCACGTTCAGAAACATTTACACAGTTTATATAGTCAAAAAACATTGCTGTGAATTTATTTTTATGAACGTGTCACAGATTATTACTTTGGAGCTAAAGGGCAGGGGCTGAAAGATGAAATGACAGTGACTATTTTGAAAAGATGCTGCACCTATCTCATGTTTAAGAAAATAAAAGGTACAACTGCCCTGTGGTAATCTGACTTTCAGAATAAATGTGATTCCCATGCTGCAAAATCTGGGTTCAATTTCAAGTTAGCTGAATAAGAATAAACTCAGGCTGCACAGCTAGATTCCTGCTGGAAAAAAACAGGCTATGTCAACCAAGTGTGCGCAAATGTAAGGAAAACATCTCCACAGGAGGGCAGTTGTGATTTGTACATGAGTCAATGCCTGTAAGAATAAAATCTCACGATCTGTTCTACATGATTCCATCCTTGTTTAGATTAGCACCTAGAAGGCTGATCATGATGCCAAAGTTTTTTCTGGCAAGAGTAGTGAAGAAGCCCGAATGCTGACAAAAGTGCATGTAAACTCTGGTTTTAGAGTAATCAGATGAACACAAGTACAAACCCATTATCCAATTTCCTGCCTTGACCTGATCACCAAATGCTCATCAAATTCTGATTAATGTTTTGTGAGCATTTAAGTGTAGAAAGTGTGTTGCACTTCATTAGGTTTCAAAGATTTTTTGAGGAGTATATTTGACTTGGACTGCACTTTGAGCCAATTAGTCACATTTTTGGGTATTAAAATCAGCTGAGAGTTCATGCAACTCCTTAAAATACATAAATCATCCGTTAGGGCTCTGCAGTATGGCCTAAGATTTGTACCAGAGTATAATTTGAAAGACAAATCGGTAACAGTATATCCATTTCCCTTAAAATTTCAATACAAAAGCTTCTGAAGGGGTAAAGCACCAGTATGTCAACTGCATGGCAACTACTACTGAACTCCTAACTGTATTACAAGGATAAGTTTCACGTAGCACAGAGGATTGAGAAGATTCAATGAGGAAAACTGGATTAATAAATAGCAAAAAGTATGACCACTCCTTTTAACCTCTTTCATCAAACATATTTTTGCAGATTATCAGTTTTTTTCATTATTTGACTTTTTAAATCAAAACCATAATTACACAGGTAATGTTGTAGTTGTACCAGTCTTTTTATCAACACTTCGTCCTCTTCTTGTGTCGCAAATTGTTACAAACACACTAAATCTGTCTATTTAGGTTTGTTTGACAGGTATAAATTTGGCAAAGTTTCAAAGTTATCAGATCTTTTATCTGTACTTTTAACTTTGATGTAACTTATTATCATGCTGCAGCCTTTAATCTACTCTATGCATTACAGCTGAGCTCCTCCACAAACACACACACAAATACATGGAGAAAAGTCAGGAGAGGGGCCACTGAGGAGACAGCGAAGAAAAAAGACAGCAATATTTTAATCTGCTGTATCCACTGTCTCACATCCACCACTATGTTTTACACAAGCAACGCGTGCTAACCCAGCACAGCACTTTCAGCCATGTCTTGGCTTCAAAACAAGGCAGCATGGGCTCTCAAGTGTCCAGACAATTAGCAGGCGCAGACTGACAACAACAAATCTTGGAAAAACTCATTTTTGGTGAAGTAAAATGAGGGCTCTACTGGTCAGCATGGTGTGGACAAAACAGTCAAATGGGAGGCGTACTTTCAATGCCGTTTAATCCACCCGTATCATGCATACATAAATGTTTTTATTGTTGCCGTTCCTTCATTCTTATACATACACTCTTTGCCAAGTCTGTCATGTAAATATGCTGTGGCCAGAAGAATCCCTGATTGCTCCTGGAAACACTGGCATCCGAACCACAGTGACAGACCAGTGACCTCTGACCCCTGACTGGAAGCTTGCAGAAGGACCAGACAGCAGCAAACAGAGACAGACGGCCGCGCCTTTCAGTTTCTTTCTTGTCACCTTTGCTCAGTTGCTTTCCCCAATATAGCCATATCATATCCACTGACTGCTGGTCACCGAGTACAGAACTCTTCTTTTCACGTATGATTACAGTTGAACCACACTGTTGCTCCTTTCTGTCCATTCCCATTACAGCAAGCCGGAGGAGAGACAGGGAGCCTCCCAGTGATATCATCGACAAACATATCCTGGAGCTGATCCACTGGCACTAAATAAGAGGTCAAGTTTGTGGATGTAATGAAAGCACAAAACATCTTAATAGGTATCAACTTCTTGTCTATAGCTGTTAGGGCTATAGTGCTGATATTTAGACAGCAGGGCAGCTGATGGCCGATATATAAAACATAAAAAAGTCATGTGCAAGTACACAACAAAAATCACAATTTGACAGATGAAAGTTTCCATAGAGACTTAAATTTTATGCCAAGATGGAAACAAAGCTTGTAATAAATGAGATGTTAATTTTGGCACAGGACTCAACATAAACACACTCAGTTTGTGCAACATGCAATATTTCTCTACACTTTTCAATGAGAGAAAAGAGCTTTCTAATGTCACCAGTGAACAGTTACAAACAGCAATGTCAAAAAAAGCTGAAGTTTGGTTAAAAGTATTAATATAAAATAGAAGAAATACTAAAATCCCCCCCAAAATAGGTGTGTCTTATTGCTCCAGTGTAGCAATAATATTTGGTCTTAATTTGGAGTCAGATCATCTCCAAATGTCAGATAATCAGCCTGATGAATCAACCCACCAACTAATTAATACTTCACTAGTGAGTCCACAAGTATTTGGTTGCACAGAAAAAAAATGTTTGTCTCAAAATTATTAGAGCAGCTGCAGATCATCAGTGAGAAACAGCCGTGGAGCTTTTCAGCAGTTTTCTGGTTTCCAGTGGTGGGAAGGACTGCAAGAGTGAATCAGTTGTGCTTCATGAATAAGAGTATTAGCATATGAAATTTAATTTTCAGGGTAGCTTTGCCTCTAAGCTGTGCAGCTAAAAGATGCAGTCATTTCCCAAGTGGAAATGAGTCCATTTCCAGATATGAAGTAGTTGGAGAAGCAGGGGCTTGGCTCTCCTCCACTCCATATTCGATCACGAAACTCCATTTAAAGAAGTTATAGCTAACTCATCCAGTTAAGTAATGTGGATTAACATTCCTTCCTACCAAGGAGGAAGAAACAGAGGCAGAAAAAGAGAGAAGAAGGGATGAGAAGTGAAGAGCCATAGCAGAACGCTTTATGCTCAATGCAGCACATACAGTACACCTCCATTGTAAATAACAGCCAAAAGCATTTAAGGAGGACAGAGATAATCCAAACAAACCCCAAAAAACCTTCCGGAGATAATTTATCACAACCCATCTAGGAGGGGAGGATTGTTTTATACTTAATATACACTCAAAAGCCAGAGAACAGGAAAAAATTCAAACGCTTTCCATGAGCAGCTCCATAAACAATTCAAACTTAATTCAAACTGAATTCAATCATACTTATATTAGTCAACCAAAAGCAAGTTACACATACCATCAGCCCATCCTCTCTATAAAATGTGATACCACACACACTCAGCCATGCTCAGTAAAAGGCAGTGGAAATGTAGTTCCTATGGTTGTTCAATGAACAAAAAACAAACAAAAACACCTTACTTTCAATCACAGTGCACAAACAAAGAGGCTGATTCTTTATATTTAGTAACAAACTGCAGTATTGTTTCCCAGAGGCCACAGTCTGGCCTATTTTTCCAGAACTTGTCCATGCATCCTCCTCTTACTGCGTAAAATAGCCACTGTCTTACCATCAGTCAAACCTAAACGGTTTACAACTGTTTGCCTTCCAATTAAGATTTTATATAGCTCTTATCTTTAAATTGTCCTAAATTATTGAGGGGGGTGGTTGGGGGGCACAATAGCTATCCAGCTGGCTAGTTAAGAGCCCCCCATTGTCTGCCAATGGAGTCAAGTCTTTGCCCACGCAGAGGCTTCAGAATGACAAAAGGACGATAATCTAAAAACCAAAGATCATTTACATGAGAGGGGAGGCTGAATGATGGCAAACAGCTCTGCTTTAAATGGATGGAACAACAGTCTGTGGCCATGAATGAACTGATTTCGGGAGCAAAAAACAAACAGAGTGGTGTTAAAAATTTGACACCATACATAAACACAATGATGGATGATTTAATTTGTCTTTAAAGTGCAGTAAAGTCAATAAAAACCCACTACAGAGTATTTCAAGCACATGCGGGAAGTCCCAACAAAGAGTTTTCGTCAAGATCGTCAGATTACACCGTTGAATTCACGCGTGTTGGGATGACCCACACAGTGAGTGGAGCCAGCAGGAGAAGCAGAGTAAAGACGGGAATGATCACGGAGGGAAGGTGGAAAGTACTGAGACTCACCAGACGCGCTCAGGTCCAGGACGCTTTGGAGGAGCAGGGCGATCCAGAGCGCGCAGGCTGGACATCTCCAGAGACGCTGACTCGCTGCTGCCCGAGTTGGATACATTCCTCCGGCTCTGTTGTTAAACCTTCGCCCGCTTTTCACATCCACTACACTCAAAATTTAATTTCGAGCAACTCCCCCCCCAAAAATGAAAGACTCAAAACACAGTGCCTGGATAAAGTGTGCGCTGTTTTCCGCTGCTCGTTCAAAGCGCACCAAAATCTCTCCGTTAAAAAAAAAATCTGAGAGTCTGGAAGAAAGTTGTCTCCGGCCGGTTCTCCTGGTTTGTGTCTCTTTCCTCCTCGCTGGAGCCCAGCTCACTTTCCCCCTCACTGTCTCTCTCTCCAACTGAGCGCAATCCTTCCTACAAACTTCACTGCAGAGACTTGTGCCCACAGGAGCCACATGGCTCTGATTAGCCACGT
The DNA here is from genome assembly GCF_056507025.1 of Lutjanus erythropterus. Lineage (NCBI taxonomy): Eukaryota > Metazoa > Chordata > Actinopteri > Lutjaniformes > Lutjanidae > Lutjanus > Lutjanus erythropterus. The sequence goes on from NC_139323.1 coordinate 37,555,036, forward strand.
GTCGCCACCCTGTGGTCACTACAGGAACTGTCAGAGGGCACAGACACGTTTGAATTTGAGAAATGTAATTACCTGAATTGAAAATGCCCAGCTTTCTCTCTTCCTTTCCTCCTTTCCCCCTTTCTTGCTTTATAGACATTATAAAACATTTTATGTTACATGTATCAGGAATTTCATCATCTGATGCAAGTCCTTCTGTTCTCAGAGCAGGATCCCTCATTTGTGCCTATTTCTGAAGTTTCCTCCATTTTTCCCATGTTAAAAGGTTTTTTTGGGGAGAAGTTTTTCCTCACCCAAATTGAAGGTCTGAGCACAGAGGGTGTTGTACACTGTGCAGACTTAAGACATTTTGGGCTGCATGACAAAACACTGACTTAACTCGACATTTTTGGAAGAGGAGGGACATAGTCTCAGAAGTTGAAAACCCCTGCTCTCGATCTTCTTTAATAGAAATAGATGGCACTCAGCTTGTGGTGCTCAAAGCACCGAAAAAGTACATTCAAAAAACCCAACAGCAATTACTCTTTTCAGAAATCATGACCGAGTTACTGAAGATAATCCACAGATCATGTTGTCACAGAAAGAAGCGTGCATCTAGTCATGGACAAGAGGGTCATGCTCGTGACAGGGTGGGCTGTGAGCCTTTTACTGCGTCCTCCTTGGCTGAGCTGTATTTTTGAAAGAATGCAGACACCTCTACAGCCAATATCTCCAAAACTGTGCAGCTCACACCAAAACTATCTAGACAGATAAATATCAGGTTAAGAGGAAAAATATGTATTTTGATTTTGGTGTGAACTGTCCGTTTAAGTAACCTAAAGAAAGTTTCTCAGTCACCTACATGCGGAGGTGCACTAAACAGCCACTTTGTTCTTTCTGTCTCTGGTGCATGCAATTTACGAGGTCTGGTATTTACGAGGAGAAAAATATTTTCTTATGAAAAATCAGTAAAATATACTAATAATGAATTCAGGGAATGTAAACAGCGTGGCCTTTTACTAAGACTGTCACCATACCTGAATTTTAAACAGCACCCTGAATCTGTTTGACCTGAATGGAAGAGAACATTAATTAGTTTACTTCACTATTTAATTTTATCTGTACTATTTTCTGCTGTGAAGAAGGTCCGTTTGGTTTACGCCACTAACTGTGACAGCTTGACCCAAGCTCATTTATTTATTTATTTTATGATTTATTTGGCAGGGACATATGCAGTATACATAGACAAGCCAAAAACAGCCATCCAATGGAAGTATCATAGTGTTTAATGCAAATGCTAATTAGCAGCACCCATCCCTAGAGGGGCTTTTATGAAAATAAAAAAAAGGAACACTAAGATTAAAAAAATGTAAACTGAATACAACAAATATCAAACTAAGTAAAGTGAGTACAGGAAAAAATAACATAAAATAAAATAAAGCACACATTTAAAGACATTACAGTTAAAATTAGATATAAGTTAGTACAAGTTTGTTGCTAAATTAACCAGGATTTAGTAGGTTTCTCAAAAGTGGTGAGGTCTGCCGCAGATTTAAAGTGATCAGGCAGAGACTTCCAAGACGAAGTTGAAAAGATGTTTTACTTTAAATTTGCCATTTGAAGCTGTTCTAGGGGATCTGCTCTCTAGTTTGTTAAAGTATTCACAGAGACGCTGCATCCATTTAAACATTTAAACATGAGCTTTACATGTTGAAAATCAATGGAGTTTGCAAAACTTAAAAACTTGGATTTACTTAAGATGTGGCGATGGTGGTACATTATTTGCTTTTTGTCCAAGATTTTCTGGGCACGACTGTAAAGACACTTGATAGATTTAATTATAGACTGGTTGACCCGAGACCATGTAGTCCAACCATAGGACAAATGTGAGGGTACCACTGAATTTAGAAACAGCAAGGCACAGTCAAACGTCAAACAATTTCATGTCATCTCAAAACACTCAGGTTAGCGTTAATTCTTTCACTGACATTTTCAGAATGACTTTTACAATATAACTGAGAGTCTAAAATGATCCCCACATAACTCACCTCTGACTAACATTGTTTTCTTGGCGTTTAGTGTCAAACAGGAGGCATCAAGTCAAGCTGATACCTTTTGTAGTTTTTTCGTTAGCTTTCTGCGACAGCTTTACCAGACTTGCCAGATACATGGACAACTGTGTCGACAGCGTACTTCTGAAGACCTGCATCAGGGCATGTATCTGGAATGTCATTAATATACAAACTGAAAAGGACGGAAGACAAGAAAATAGGCCCGTCTTCAATTACACACGATCTCATTTGGCTAAAATACTGTGAATTAAATGTGTGGTGATAAATTCTGGAGAAAGGCAGTTTACTGATTGTAGATTCAAACACTGACATTTTGGGAATCACACTCAATAATCAACTATATCTCTGTCTCTTAGACCACCTGATTTTCATTATGCACATCGAGGTTATTATGGAACTTTTCCCCAATGATGCTAAAAAGTACTCTCCCTACCCCAGCTTTAATAAACAAGTGTGAACAGAGCTGTATTTATCTCTCTGGATTAACTGATAATGATCCATCTGGAGCTGATTAAATGATCGCATGTGATGGTGGAGACTTGAGCAAGTAGATCTACCTTTTTTTTAATAATAGCTAGATGAATATCCTGTCATATTAAAAGCATATCCAAAAGTTTAACTCGGTGAACTGCATTTGATTACCATTAATGCATTACATGTACAAAGACAGATGAATGAAGGAAAGGAAAGGACTGTAATAAGTTTTTTTTGTGTGTGTGCTGTGAACAATCACGCCAGCAGAAATGTTAACTACAGCCACAAACACACACACACACACCTTTATACAATTATTAATTCCAGATTATTAACCCAACTCACCTTTCCTTCTATAACTCCACACCTTGTTTCATTTTACTCCACTCCCTTCTGGATTTTGACACATACTTTGTCTCTGCGTGTGTGTCTGCACACACAGAGCACTTTGAAATACTAATACCGGCATTTTTGGGGCAGGAAAAGAATGGTAGCAATTTAGCATCTCCGGTTCTCCCATATTGTGACCTACCCGTGCTCATTAGAGGGAAATATCATCCTCTCTCTCTGAAGTATGTTTTGATTTAACTGTTACACAGTACAGGAATAGCATGTATGAATAATGCTGTAGACTGGATTATTGAGGATCTACAAGAGGGTGTAGAGGGCTGCTCACAAGTGTTAGGGCTTCACCTCTGATATCCCTGCTGCTCGTCATGTCCAGGGGTCCATGGACACGGTCCATGACTGCCTCCTTAGGACTCCTTCCTTCCCCTATTCTCCTCTCCTGGGTACTCAGTCATCCCTGGAGAGATGTTGCCAACCAGACTTTAGCGATAACACTGCAAAAACTTCCTGCATGCCACGAGATAGGACAAGGGTGTGTCAGAGCATGGGCTGGGGGTAATGAAGCCTTAAAGGGACAGTTCACCCCAAAATCCAAAAATATATATTTTCCCCCTTACCTGTAACATTATTTATCCATCTAGATTGCTTTGGTCTGAGTTGCTGAGCTTTGGGGATATCAGCTGAAGAGGTGTCCACCTTCTTTCGACTATTAAGGACATCGCCGCCACATTGGTCCTGGCAAGACTGGCCTGTAAATAAATACATGTAAATGGGGAGTTTTCATGGATAAAACCACTGTGTAAGTCATGTTATATTCAAGGGTTTATGATTTACATGTATAAGAAAAAAGCATCTTTTTTCTAACTTAATCCACTTTTTTAATCTTACACCACATAGATCATGAACCCTTAAATATAAAACTGACTAACTGAAATCGGTTGAGAAATAAACATTGTAGTGTTTTTTAATTGTCTATCAGTAGATGCACACTTCCTTTCCTACATGAAACAGCTCACAACAAGGTCTAATGATTATCTTGAGTAGCTGGTTATGATTTCTGGAAAGAGATACTGCTGTTGAGTTTTTCAAATGTGTTGTGTTTTGAGCACCTTAAGCTGAGTGTCAAGCTGTACAGGAGAGAAGGCAGACATCTTCAAAACTTGTAAACTCATACCAAAAGAGTCTAGATGGATAAATAGCACTACAGGTAAAACGACAAGTATGCATTTTTGATTTGAGGGTAAACTGTACCTTCAACTTTTCCAAATTTAGGTTAATATGTTTCTGTGTTACTTCCAGAATTCCTGTATTACTATATACTGTACGTCAACACATCTTTGCAGCGCCCCTGGTCCACCGTAACTTGTGTGGTTGAGGAAATTAAGAATATGGTGATTATGAGGGTTGAGGGATACAAAGCAGCAGGTTGCGATAGCTGCCAAAGCTCTGATCAAAACCAGGGCTGCAGTCAATGCAAGCAATTCAACATGTAAACAGAGACTGCAGTTCATTTGCTAATGATGATTGAACGTTCGCTCTCACTTAAATTGGTTGGACATAACAAGTCTTTCATGCCAGAGGTTGTGATTTTGAAACAGTGGAATTTTTATAAGTATAATTCCTCTTGATTTAATTGAATTGTAAGTGAAATGGCCCTGGTATTGAAATATGTTCACTCTTAGCTCTAACTTCTCAGAACTGCAGTCTGCAACTTCAAGGACTTTAAGTGGTTTGAGTGCCTATTTCTGGTGAGCTTCTTTTGGACTCCAGAAAAAAAAAGGGAACACCAAAAGTGTGTGAGATTGCATGTGCATACGTGGCATGTGCACGATTTCACATAACATTTCAATCAACACAACAAAGGCCTTTTGTGCTCCAGTGATACAACGTGGAGAGTAAATTCAAACAGAATAACTCTAAATAACTGTCAAACCAAATGAAATTGGGCATGACTGATTACAGTTTGTAGAATCGTGTGAGGTGATGTACATCACATGTCAGCTATGTTTCTGAGGCACCCTTTTAGATTTGGTGTTTAAGCAGCCAAATGAATTTAACCTACACTGTGTTTAGGTGGTTTTCTCGGTAATACGGAGGTGAAGGGTTTCGGAGGGGGGAAGGCTTCACCACTGGGCCGATCAAGTAGCAAGATTATTTCTGACATTGGCCTATTTTTCCTCCTTGATGTCTATCGACTTCATTTTGCCTAAAGTAGGATATGATTATTAAAATTGCAACCATGCATGGTGAAAGTCATCTAACTTTCATGGTGGAGTGGATTAGGGTTCTGAAGGTCTCTTTGAAGAGCAGATCCCTGAGGATTTCTACAGCGGCCACAGCACATGGACAGGGAGGCCCTTTGTTACATAGTTGGCAATGATGTCTGAGTCAATAAAAGAGAATGAAAAGATGAAGGTGATGATGGCCTTTCAAAAATATTAGCCACATCTTATCAGTATTTCTTATGCTTCTTCAAAAGTTTTTCTTTCTCCTTTCCTTCATATCCTCAGATGACTAATAATTTGTGATTCAGTCTGATTTTCATTGCATTTCTCTATAAATGTGCTAGCATTTTGCACATTCTTCAATCAGTGGATTACTCAAGATCGTTTCCGTCCTAGTTTAGACTTAAATTAAATGGCTGACAGACAATATTGGCCTCACCGCATCCCCCCACCTTTGCCTGTCCAACCCCCAAAGTCAGAGTTTAACTCTGCGCTACATATTGCATTTTCACAGGAATTATTTTTTAAACATCTGTTGCACTGTTACTTTGTTCTCAAGAGGTGTCTTTTAGAACCTAGTTCAGTCAGTGCTAATATACAACAAATACAGGATGGAGGGAGCTTTTCTAGGCCAATACTGTAGTCTCCCTGCATTAAATGAAAGGCAAATCTTCACTACGAACAAGCAAAACTCATGTGTTAGATACAGTTTTGCAGAACAAACACTGAAGCTGCAGAAAAACCTCCAGAAACTTTTCAAGAAAATTGGTAAATGTATACACTGAGGCTATGGCATTTAAATTTTCCTGTTTTTCTCTGCAGGGCCTCCAAATATGCAGAACAATAATTGCTTGCAGTTGAACACATGTAACACACAATACATCACTGAGCTTGATTGTGTGCTATATTTTCCATCCTTTGTTTGTATTTTTAGTGCAGCACACATGGAATAGGGATTAAAAAAAACAATGAGAGAACAGCTTTTGTGTTGTTTAACAAAACAGCCTGATTAAAGATTAAATCAAGCTTTAAAATGACATTAAATGCACTGGTGCCTGCAGTATACAATGAATTTAACACGGTGAGTATTTCTGGTACAGTTTAAAATCTTAATATCCAGTTTCTCTTTCATCTCAAATCCTAGAAAAGGTCCAAATAGTCTCTCCATCAAACACACACTTCAGCGACAATTGGCCACAGAGGAGTGGTGTTTCCAGGCATATTTGTCTTCTTATCGACTGAGAGCCAGAAGATGAATTAATGAGAGGATACAAGGCGGCCTGTTGACACAAGCAAGCCTCTGCTCCGCACTGCTTGATTCAACTGTGTGGTCAGAAATGTTCCAACTCTTCTCATCCCGTTGCTGAGCAGTTTTTTATGGTCTCACACATCATTCTGTATACACTTCGGCTCCAGACACAGAAAATGGAAAGTGTTAAGATGGTGATGACTCATGTGGAGCCTCTATATCTATTAATACCAGTTTTTTGGGAATTGTCTGAGACTTTGTTAACCTCTCGCACCCAGTCAAAGCTTGTTCACATCCAGTGGATGAGCTAGGGGTGATATCTTGTTTTAACAAGACAGGCCAGTTTAAGTTTCCCGCTTTCTAACTTTGTTTTGACAATATTCAAGCTTACAAGTATGTGTCTGAAAACAAATAGACTGTAATTTTACATTGACGGGCATATAGTAACATGATTTCTGATTTTTGTGTTTCATGCCCATAAGAAAAAAAGACATTCTGAAGGGATAGAGAAGTGGTACCTTCAGTTTCAAGGATGTTATTATATATAGTTTTAAAATGGACATGATGGATCTTTACATGCAAAACTTTTGCTCCAATTAGAGGGTGCTGACATTTTTTTTAAAACATAAATTTAATGATGTAGATTAGTCTTAATGGTCAACTCTATGTCAGCAAGGTTCAGGATGATTTAAAAGTAGATCGCATGTTAAGCCACTTTCAACCCATGAAATATATAAACTTGGTCAGGAAGGTCAATATTACAGTCAACATTAATGTGTTTCAGAATTTAATTGATTAAAAATGTACTAATAATCAATCAATAGTATCAAATGGCAGTAACTGTCTCATCTGACATTGTTTTGTCTTTGTTGAATAAGGGAACTGATAAGATAAAACATGTTTTGTATCTTATAAAAAATTAATGGTTAATCTGTTGTTAGCCCTTTTTGAAGTCCCGTTCCATTTAGTGTAGCAGAGCCTTTCCTGTGACTGTTGGGAGTATTCAAGTGACCACTCAGACATAACCATTCTGTAAGTAAATTACAGTTATATACATTACAGTTACCTGTAACATCCTTCCTGAATATTCTGGGGGTTAGCTTGTTTGTTGCCTTACAGAGAGCTGACTCTGCATCACCTGGATGTGCTAACTAGCATTAGCTTATTAGCAGCCTCCTCCCAAAGATAAGGAATAAATCCTCAGGTAAACCCAAGGTTCACTTATTTATGTGACATTTACGTTCATGTCATGTCCTCTTAGCTGGTCAGCTAACGCTAACCGCCTGTACGCCCAGTAAAGTGTTTTTTTTCGGAGGTTTGCTTCACTGAGGATCGGACTTCAGGCGCTCTAGTTTGGTAACCATGGCAACAACCTGACCGTTTCAGATTTCAGTTAATACTGAAGTTTTAAGTGTTGTTGTGGCTCTGGAGTTGATGAAAGGATTTTTTAAGGCACCTAAACCAAAAATCGGCTGTCATCATATCCAGGGATGTGGTGGTAAATACAGAGGTGGGTAAACTACACACCTTGTTTCTGATTGATACAGTTGTTTTGAAAATAGATGAGTAAACTCTCAGCTTCATTTCAAAGGAGTGGATAAACAGAGTTTACTTGGGTTAACCATTACGTGTAATGGGGGTTGCAAAATAAAAACATTTTAGATACAGAAGATACAGAAATATCACCCTGACTTTTGTTTTAAAAGGTTGAGAACAACTGAACTAGAAAATAACATGTAAGTGTTGGAGAATTTGGGAATTATAACTTGGGATCTCATAAAAGAACAGGTCCAACCATCAAGGCTCTTTTACCGACTTGGTAAATTTTAACTTTGTTTGGTAATATGCACTACAACTAAAACACAATATCAACATGATGAGGGCCTTAAGGAGACCCTCGTAGAGTAGTAGTAGATGGGGATGGATATTTGACTTTTTTTGAAGGTGTGGGGGATTGGGGGTACGTCAGCTGAGTTAAAAATGTAGAAGGGGGTGCACGGCCTAAAGGGCTTGGAAATAAATGCTGTACAGACTGGAATAAAATTATTTAATGTAGCCAGGTGTTATGGAAGCCTCACTTTTCCTAATACTGCATCACTTAAGACAGAAAATTGTGCTAAACTGAAGGTATGAACCACAAGAACCAGAGGAGTAAAACACTGCATAGTGCACAGCCACAGCCTATGCTTTCCCCCATCCTCGCTTGAGGACTTTGAGAATGATGTCTTTGTCCGCCGCGTTGCCCCCTTCTTGCAGGAGAGCAATGAACAGGCCGCTCTGAAAACACACGGCTCCATGCCAGCTCCACAGAAAGCCATTTGGACATCTAATAGCTGCGGACCAGGCCAGCTTAATGTAAGCCTTATTGTGATTACCTGATGTAATGACAGCCAATCCAAATACGGCCTGTAAGCCATTACGAGACGCACAAGAGGAACACATTATGTATTGCACTATGTCAGGCTGACAGGGTCTGAACAATGCAGCATGAAAAAGTTTCCACCCCGTTATTGTGACTCCTACGGGAATAGAGAGGAACTGTTTTAGGCAGTTATACATCCCAAATGCCACATACTGCACCTTTGAAGGCTGGCAATAGGCCTGAAAAGCGCTATCCTCCATCTTGATGTAAACACAGATAAAAGATTTTAAACATTTAATCGTATTTGCTCTTAGTAGTTGATAATGGCGTTTGAAATATGTCTAAGACTGGGTTACACCAACAAAGATTAGTTTAATCTACAATTTCTTCTGATCAGAGTTTAGCAAAACCAGGTTTAAAATGAGTAAATTCCTATTTAAAATTAAGCATGGACTCTGTTTATCACTCTGCCTTAAGAATCATCACAGGACGTAGTTATAACACCCATCATTGTGACTTGTATGCTAAGATTGGGTGTCCCTCTCTCTGTGTAAGACATGAAAGACGCTGGGTTTCATTTATTTATTTTTAGTTCAGTGCTTTCTTTTAATGTGGACTCTTACCAAACTCGATCTAGCGATGGACTTGCGCTGCAGGTGCCGGCTGTTTTTACTTGGAACTTGGAAAATCTAGATTTTCATCTTGTGCACCTGCAACATGGAACAACATGCACAACAATTTAAAGCTTTCCTCATTTTTATCCATAGGGCAATTTAAATCTTCAACCGTATCACATTTTACTTCAGTGTGTTCCTGTTTTAGCTGATTAATGTGACCTACATTTTAACTCTTTTTATTTATTGTTGATGTTTTTATTTACTTTAAATTTTTACTGTGTCTTTTATTGCTTTTTACTTTTTGTTGCGACTTTTACGTAAGTTTCTCCTTGGTGTTTTCTGTGTCTAAGTGCTTTTGTTTTTATGCTTTTACTTGGCTACATTGTAAATCTACCTCAGTGTATTTTTGAGTTAAAATAAAGGTTGAATGAATGAAAAAGCAGCGCTCTGTTGCACAATTAAAAACTTATTTGAGCCAATTAAAACCAATGATGTAATGATGATGTAAACCACAATTAATTAGAGATGTTGCTTACCCAAGTTACTGTTAATCTTCAGCTGCTCTGTATTCCTTAACAAAACATGACATTGTTCCCTATCTAGCTAAAAAGTAAAACCAAAACACAAACAAAAACTTATATTGCTTGCTAACTAGCTAAAATGTTATCAAATAGTTACTGTTTTTCTGCTTGCTAAAAGGTTAACAAAAAGTTAGCTAAAAAGTTAGTTAGCCCACCCGCAAGGGTTCAGCAGAGAAGTTCCGATTTCTCCTCCTTAGGAAAAAACTTGTTGGAAAGAAAGAAAGTGAAAGAAATACGAGACATCATAAAACTCCAATGTCTGTCCCTTAACTTTCTTTGAGGAACTTGATTATTTTGCTCAATCCAACTCAAAAATGCAGCTAAGTTAAACCTCCTTGAGTGCATGTTTTAGGTTAATACTGGATCTGGATTCCAGAGACATTATTCATTTTAAGCTAGTTTAAAAGTTTGGAGGAACAAAATTTAAAGTCAAACCATGATTTTAATCAGGTTTAAAAGTTAATCCTTGTCAGTGCAACTTGGCCTAAAAGCTTGTGTCAGTAAAATTGCAGGAAAGGTGAAATAACAGTAACTTCGTCATACATCAAACTTTTCAAATATCTGCGAGAAAATACAACATGAATGGTCAATTAGTTCCAGCTCAGGAACTTTTACCATGTGTTTTGGGGGACGATTAGTGCAAACAGGTAGAGCTGATTGTGTTGGTCAGTATGAATAACTCTGACATACATGACAGAAATTGGCGGAAAATGCGCCACCTGTGATTGAGGCCAATTTTCCCTTTCGTGTTGAGGGAGAAACACGGTTCATTCCCTGCGCTGTGTGCGTGGGTGCACCTGATTTTCCACCCTCACTCCTATTAACTAAATTGGAGCCAGTTTACGTCCAGATATGGTAGTTGTGTGAGGAGAAGGTTGACACCAATCCAATATCTGTAGAGTCTCAAATAGTCTAAGCTGCAAACATCAGTCACCCATTTCCCATGTGAAAAACTACGTTTCAAAGCATTTTTCTTACAAAAATCTGTTTCAGCTCTTGTCTGTTTGTCTTTAGATACAGCCTGTGGGATCCCCTGACCTCCTGACACTTTATAACTCTAATCGTTAATCAAGATTACAGTGACTATCTCATTACACTAGACGACTTGCGAGGGAGGGAGAGAATTCATCAGTTTATGCTTCTCTGCTCGCCTCAGGAATGTCTTTGGAGAGGCATTGACTTTTTCGAAAAGCACTCTATTCTCCTGGAGGCCTGTCCAACGACTTGGCTCGCTCGCCGCAGGACAGGATCTTTGCATTTATCTAAAATAATTTCCCGGCTGAAAAAAAAAAAGAAGCTATCATTAATACCACCCCACACACACTCTTGTTTCAGTCTCTCTTGTGAATGCTCACTTTTCTAAACCCTGGTCTGCTAAGGCAATTATAGCTGGCTCCAACACTTACTCAAGCACCAGCTGGTTTCTTGAAGGAAACATACAGTATCTATAAATACTTGGGAGTATTGTGTGTCTGTGTGCTTATGACAGACATCTGCATATGAATTAAATTCTCGAGAATCATCAGGGCAAATCATGTCAAACTAACACTCAGTTCCATTCTAATTAAATTAAAAAATGTGTTAAAACAATTCAAAAGTAATAATACCTATTGATAATATAGGTGTAAAAATGTACAAACATATATATATATATATATTTTTTTTTTAATGAAAATGTCGGCCCTTTAAGGTTGTGTCACAGATTTCCATCAACATTTTTACAAAAACATGATTTCACCATGCATAAAAAAAGATGAGCTGTCTCACTTTATTCTAGTTTTTGGCAAATTCATTAAATAATTTTGCTATCAGAAGTGTCTTTACCATAGCATGTCAATTCTGTAGCCTTTCTAAATCAAAGCTAAATAAGAACTATGGTTTAAAAATATAATTTAATTAGCATTACTAGAATTCAATTAGCATTACAGTAAGAAAGCTTTAACAAAAAATTAAATAAAATGGCTACTCATTACAACTATGCTTTATAAAAAAATCACAAACATTTTGTTAACTTCGTAGGACTTCAGCTCCATCAGATATTCCATCAAACGGAGTTGACATCTATGCTGAAATTAGTACTTTTTTTTAAATTATATAACAAACAATTGGGCTACCCAGTCAAAAAAACAATCTGGACACACCCCTGTATCTGATGTCAGCTCTGGCTGGCTGGCTGTCACAGGAAAAAATTTAAAATAAAAATAAATCACTAGGAGGCTGGCCCATTACAAGGTTTAGTAGCGAAATGTATTTTGCCAGCTTAACTGAAGAGTAAACATGAAAACCCCCTCAAAATATGGCTTTATCCTAATTCTTAAGAATGAGTTGTCAACCAGAAATAAAAAAAAAAAAGATAAGAAAAATTAAAAGATGACCACAGTACTTCTTTTATGTAAGGTTATTTTATTAATGGTGGATGTGTTAGTTCTCAAGGCTTTAGCTGTGGTTTATGGGTCAGGTTGGGAGGCTATTTTGGTGAGTTTTGAGAAGAGAAGGAGGGAAAGGCACCAGGTCAGTAAGGGAAATGAGGAGTGAGGTTGCCCCAAATTGCTGCTTTATGACCAGTTTGGCAGTTTCTCCAGTTAACATTACGGTTCAGGAACAGACCTGGACATTAATATCGTTAAACATGGTTCCAGAAATTACATGAGGCACATTCCATTTCAGTTTTACATCCACTTTTGAATCTGCAAATTTTGTTTTTTTTTAGGTCATTGCCATCACAAAAGGTTTTGTAGTTGAAGGTGTCATTATGAGTTATCTGATCCTTAAGGCCAATTTTCTCCATTGTTTTAAGAAAACGGCATATGTTAATATGCTAAACAATGGCAGTGGATAACTTCAAGAGCTCCTCATGTATTTTCTTGTCATCAACCTGCATGATTCAGTTTTTCATCCAGCTATGTTTCTGTTACTGAAAGGCTCAGGAACTCAAGTCAAGGCAGCAGTCAGGGGCAGCTTCACCCCCTGAGAGAGTGGAGGTATCCTGTTGCTGAGGGTGAGTGGAGGCAGTGTGGCAGAGGAATCATGTGATCACAGTGGGAGCAGTGCGTCCAGTCTTCTCCTGGAGCTGAGAGACCTTCAGGGCGATGTCTACCAGGGGCTTCAGCATCACCTGCACAAAGAGACACAGAGGAACGTAAGACTTCCTGCACAGATCAGGCTGTTCTACCACTTCCTCCAATGCAGCTTCTTATAGTCTTATAGTGTACATCTTTTTTCACAATAGCCACGAAACGGTGGCATAAACACAGGTTTTGCCAATAATGTTAATTAAGGTTCCATCCAGGTCAAACAGAGTCAGGGTGCTGCTGTTGTGCATCACTGGAAAGGCTCTGCTACATTAAAATAATTAGTTCATTAGTATCATTGGTAACACCTGTATTTACTCTGCCATTTCATATCAATATGGTTGCCATGAAAAAGATCTATTGTCTGCAGGAGTTGAAATGTTTAACCAAGTGCCATTTTTACTACACTATTACACGTAAAGTGACAGTTTGACATATCGTGAAACACACTGATTCACTTTCTTGCTGAGAGTTGGATGAGAAGATTGATACCAACTGTACACTAAATATGAAACTCCAGCCAGCAGCTTGTTACGTTAACTTAGCACAAAGACTGGAAACCAGCGGGAACAGCTATTCTAGCTCTGTCCAAAGATGACAAAACCCACCTATCAACACATCTTAGCTCGCTAATTAACACGTCTTGTTTGTTTCATCCAAGTTTTCATCCAACTGTAAAACTATGTCTTGGCCTGTCAGGCACAGTAATTTCCAGATGGATACAGAAACTGCACTTGTCTAGCAAATAACTCCCTGTTAAACCACAACATGATGTTTTTACTTTTTTTTTTCTTTTTTTTTACAGTATGGATTACGCAAGTGATCAAAAACATGTTCATTAGTGAATTTTGGAGGTGGTGGCAGGTAGATTTTGTTCCCTTTGGACAGAGCCAACCTACTTGTTTGCCAGTTTCTAGTCTTTATACTAAGCTCAAGCATTCTGGTGGCTGCAACAATCAGCCACATCATCAGCTGGACATATTAAAGGTGATGTTTTTCAGTTCTTTTTTAACATCAGAATAGAAGACACACATACACTTTTTAAGGCCCACCTTATTTTCTAGACTGAATGCACACATTTGGGTTAAACTAAGTTAGGTTTTTATTTGGGGTGTAACGATTCACTCATGCATCGGATGCGTCGGGTATTAATGTCTGACATGCGAGTGCATTAATTCAAATGGCCTTCATCAGAAAAAAAGCTGAACATGAAACAGCATTAGTGTATGAATACATCTCATTAGGGCATGTATACGTTTCATTATTGGCATCAAGGAACTGCCGCTGTGACCTTCCTCTGTTTTATCTCTCCCCCTGCCTGTCAGCACATGTCTCACCAGTGGCCTGCTGCCTCACTCACAGAAAACAAGCGCTCCCTCCTCCCTCTCCTGTCTCTCCTCTTTAACTCCCCAAAACAGACAGAGAAAGAACTTGTGTCCCACCACATGACACCACCAAACCTTGATAACACACAAGTGTGGAATGAGTTTGGGGTTTTAAAAGAAAGATAAGAAAAACTGCTGTGAATCATCTATGCGAAACATGTCGGACAGCAGAGCGCAGAGCCATGAGCCTCCAGACCCACAGAGACATTATGTCACTGGGAGAGCAGGTAACACGTAGCGTCACTGTTCCTTCACATCCCACCCCCTCTACACTGTCAAATTCAGTCAGAACCACAGCACTCTTCATATGAAACACATAGCACAGATGGCATACCATCTGACTGTAAAAATGCATTTTAAAAACTTTAAAGTATTGTTCACAGATTCTCATTTAGGCCACAGTATCTCTTTTACAAATGATATTTTTCATAAGCCCACTGTAATGTCCCCTTCTGTCTGTCTCTCCTGTTACTGGTTTCAGTAAAACTATCAGGATATCTTCTTCCAGCTAATAGCACCCTACAAATTTAGCATTAATAGAAACAAAATGTAAAGATTCACACATTGCATCTCATATTGCAGGACTGAATTGTATCATACTACACCATTAGCTATTTAAAAAAGACTAAGATGCATTTTATTGGTGAACATGTACCAAGATGCATATTGAATCTGTCTCAGTCAGTGAGATGCACACCTATAGTTTTAAATTTTAATATAGCGTACTAATAAAAATGTCCTGTCAGTATCCCATAGCTGACCATCCTCCAACCTGGCGAAAGACTGAGCTGCTGAACTGTCTAAGTAGATGAGGCTGAATAACTGGACTGTGACATTCCTCTGTACTCAGAGGGGTGTTCTCATACGCCACTTGATCTAAACAACACCTTTTTAAGAAGAGGAATGTCTTTTCTCCCCTGCAATTCAATATGGACCAGCCAGCATGGGTTATATAATCCTGCAGTTGGAGTTGGAGACAGTGTCTCTTTGTCAGATGAACATTCACTCTGTTGTTCTTTTTGGTTAATCTAAGTTTAGGCTTTAGAGCATTTCTATTAATTTATACAGTGAATTTTGTTGTCAATCTTGCTTGGTTTTGTAAAGTATCTCAAAAGTTGGACAGACTATGGGTGAATAAAACTTCTATTTTTCCACCTTTAGCTGCTCTCCCAGTTTTATGCTTGTCCTGGTCAGTCACACGCACAATTACTTTTTTCCAGTGATAAGAATTCTAAAAAGTCTGTGTATAGACTAGAGAGAGTGGTGAGAGTGAGAAAGTTCTGGTTATTGGTATTTTGAGTACTTTGGGTTAAAACAGCAGGGCTTCCTACAGAGAACTGTTAGTGATTTGATCATAACAACTGCGCTTATCTTCTTGTCTCTTTTCCCCCCGATCATTCATTGTCATTTAGCCTCTTGGCTGTGCAGCTGCTTTCTGGGAAGGCTGAGGTTAAGGGGCTGCTGGCGGTAGATTGATATTTATCATACAGACATGAGAGTGGTATCAATCTTGTTGTGTAACTCTCTGCAAGAGAACAAAAGAGTATACTTCCCCAAGTGCCAAACAATTCATTTAATATATAAAAAAATGAAGAGCTTCACTAAGATGCTTTATATAAATGATGCAATCCTGTGAAGGAGCTGGTCATGCATTTCTTTTGATTTGGCAGCTAAACTGAGTTTCAAACCTTTGAGTGAAAATGTTGACTCCCTTGGCCCAACATGACATCTCTTCTGATTGTTTTTACACTACGGGGCTTTATTTCTAATGACCATATTTCACACAGCAACACGAACCAGAAATAAGCAAAATATTCTGGATTTAGAAAACATCTGCTGCTGGAAGATATGTGAAATGTTTGTTGTGCCTCCTCTTTCCTTCAAAATCTGTTGTATCTGCTCTTGGTGTGTAAATCAAACCTACCAAAAGTCAGCCAACTGAACCATTAACCCACAGGTCATTTATCTGTCAAGCTACGATCCATCCGAGGCAACGTGATTCTGCTTATCTCTGCGTTCATGCTGTGTACACACTGAAGAAGATAAAGGGCTTGAACTTTTATTCACTTTTTTTTGGTCTTGTCTCACTTTCTTGTTCTACATCATCTCCCTGTCCACACCAGTCAAAACCACTTTATGAAGTGTCTAGTTGGAACTCGCACTCTTTATTTTTCCCTCATGCTACGTTTCCCTCTCCTCGTACTGGCTCTGATAAGCTGCCATAACTCATGACTTGGCCAAACATCTCCATCATCTCCCATGTTGAACGCAAGCTCTGGAACTTGTTTTTGGAGAGCTCCACCCAATGCACGCTGGCTGTCCTGCAGGTTACAGATCATTCTGGCCAGCCTGAGGGCTTCTGGCACCCATGTGAGCTCACCTTTGACTGCTGTAACCAAGGTGGGGTGACAGACTGTATTCATATCCTTATTCTTTCTTTTCTTTTTCTGTGATTTTTCATATAAATATTCATTATAAACTGCCCCCACAAATGTTTATTTTCCTATCTGATGACTTCATGTTTTAGTTTTTCTCTGACTGGATCTAACTGGCTGGAATTACTCCTTATTGTCCTGACCTGTGGGTCCTGGTAAATTTTCTGGGGGTCCTTCTCATAGCTGTCTATGTAGAGCCTGATGGTTGCTCCCGCGCTGCCAGTACCGCTGAGACGGAAAATAATCCTGGAACCATCGGAGAAGATGATCCTGAGGCCCTGAGAGAGACAAAGATAAACAGAGAACAATGGGAAACTGATTAATACAAATGACCACATACAGTAATTTGGCAATACTTTACTTTATTATGTTTGCTGATAGGTATTTGATTTGCAATTTTTGGATTCAGATAATCATTTTTTTGCTGTTGTTGCTTGTTGTGGTTTTTTTTTTTTGCTACATTAGTGATGTGCGGGTTAGGATTTTTTTTAGAATCCACAAAGTTATTTATTGGCCATAATCATGCCTTCATTATGTATTCTGACAATTTTGAAATATATCTATAAAAAAATATGCCATTTTAAACATAGTGGTATTGCTTCAAAATATCAATATAAGAACTGATATTATAAGTAGTAAACCTGCGAACTGATTGGATTAAAGAAAGAAGGTAACGCCGGCACATTTACTCCATCCATTAGTGAAAATGAAAGTGGACTGAGCAAAGATTCCTCAAGAAGGAACAACGTTGTAACCCCCCCCCCCCCCAGTATCAGCCTGAAATAAACATTTCTGTTCTTTTCAATATGATGCTTTAATTATGCACATGCAAAATAAGTATATCTGCAGTCTGGAGGTTTATTTTAAGGGTCTGTTACAGATAGCAAAGCTGATATTTGCAATGATTGTTCAACTTCAGTCACACAAGCCAAACGCATTCCTTCAACACTACGAATTTAGGAGCCGTCATCCTGATCATTTATGACAAATTTGTAAAGAACAGACAAACAGGCAACAGCGAAAATCTTATATTGTGCATCCCTTCTCAGAATATATTTTAATGGGCTCTGCCTTTCAGGTGCTCACCTGGTTTTTGGACACACTTCCGTCCACAGGGTCTGTGTAGGCAAAGTTGTCAGAGATTGCCACCTCATAAGTCTTATCACCAGAGGTGAACTTCTTTCCTTTGAAGGATGGGTCGAACATCGCCGTCTCCAGATCCTTGATCATCTTGTTGGCAGCATCTGAGTCGACCTCCTCGTAGTCGTACCTGTGGGTTAATGCAAAAATACAATCTGGTGTCACAATTGGTGATTTTCGGTCAGATACTCACTTTGATGTAAGGGACAGAAGTAATGGTTGTGTTATTATTGTATGTAAGATTTTTTCCATTTGCAAAATTGGAAAAAAATGTTGATTTGGTCACCATTATGGCAGAAAAACCTAAAACTTTAAGGAACAAAGTCTTAAGACAGCTCCATGAATTGACTGTCTCTTGGCTTTCATGTGCTGCATTTTTCTGATTTACCACTAGAAGGTGCCAGATTACCATTTGAGCAAACAATATAACTGAATTATCCTAGTAGGACAAAGAAACATTCTTAACACTGACAACTTTAAATACTCCTCTTTCGGGACTTAAGCTCACATTTCACAAACCATTCTGCAGGGACCATTTCTGACCTGGTGAAGAAGTTCCTGCCAAACTTCTGCCAATGATCCTTCATGATCTCCTCCACGCTCTGTTTTCTGGTGGCTAAGATTGACAACCATGCAAGCACTGCCCACAGGCCGTCCTTCTCACGGATATGATCTGAGCCTGGTCGGTTAACAGAGGGAGGAAAGAGGGAATGAGTGACTGAATGAACGAGGGGAGCTGCTTTCATTCACTGGAGCTCTGGCAACATAAACATGACGACATGCACTCACCTGTGCCGAAGCTCTCCTCTCCACACAGTGACAGTTTGCCAGCATCCATCAAATTCCCAAAGAACTTCCAGCCAGTTGGAGTCTCGTACAGCTGCATCTGCAGAGCTTTAGCCACACTGGAGCAAATTGGCACACACACAATAAACCACATAAGAAAAATGATCTGTAACTGATGGGAGCTCAGCAGTTTTTCAGTTTACCCAAGATGGAAAACTTTGGATTGGCTGTAATGCTGTGTGGTTTTTACTTGTCCAGGGCTCCACTGGTGGGCATACTGCGAGCCAGTCCTTTGACACCAGTCTTCTGGAAGTAAGGGATTCCGGTGATGTTGGCGGCGATGACGGCCACCGAGTCCGAGGGGTTCACGAAAAAGCCGTGTTTACCCAGCACCATGTTACGGTCCTGAAGAAAAAAGACACAACAAGTGCCAACAGGGGTCAAAAGTCGCACAAATAACAGACAGAATATTTGACATTAAGAATTAGTTTCCTCAACACCAGAACAATCATGTTATTTTTGCACATTCGTGTTAGCAAAAATATTTCTGATTTCAGATTTAATAACACGCAGGGTTTTTTACCTTTATTGCACACATTAGAAATATTAATATAAGTGAGGTGTGGTGGTGCTTCGGCCCTTTCTTGCAGAGCTGCATGACCTCTACAAATCACCAGATGTCACTGTGTTTGCCGAGTTGAAGCCTCAAAGTTTCCAATCTTTATCGGCACAAATAGAAAGGAAGCATCAAAGCTTTCATAAACTTTTCTTTACGTTGGACACAATGTTAGTCTTTATTTCTGTGGGAGTGTGATGGGACAGGAGCGAAAATGCCTCCATGTGACCCTCTAATCCCTATGATATTTTACACCTGACTCCTGACTAACAACTAAATCAAAAAACGTTTTTGCTCAGTTATGTCTTACGCCTCATTGTGCATTTTGAATGTAACAGAAGAATGACACATCAACTCGGCATGGCTTAATGATTTCAGTACATTTTCTTATCATATTACCAGTCCTGTTCTGTATTATAATTTGGACTGGTCCTTTCATGAAACACGAGAGAAGCGGCAGGGGAAAAGCTTGAGAAAAACAGTTAACTAAAAACATTCACTGTCCTCATTAAATACTCTGCCAAAGTCAAAATGAGTTCAACTCAATCTCACCACAGGACCCAGGCCCATTATTTCGATTACTGACTCCGGTCCATTAAAAAGAAAAACTTAAAATTAAAAACCTAATAGACCAGAGTTTATTAAATCCATTTTATGTGAGCTGACATCATGGATTCAAATCCAGTTCAAGAACTTCACAACTCCGCTCTCACCTCTCCTCAATATTCTGTCTGATGAAACAGCTGTAAAATCATCTTTCCAGAACAGAAAGTGGACTTACACCATCACCATCAAAGGCTGCTCCAAAGTCATATTCTCCTCCTTTCATGGTGTTGACCAGGTCGGCAGCATATGTCAAGTTGGGGTCAGGGTGGTGGCCCCCAAAGTCCTCCTGGGGGACACAGTTGACTGCTGAGTTGGCAGGAGAACCCAGCTCTTCACAGACAATCTTCTTCACATAAGGACCAACCACTGGAAGCAGAGACAGAGACTTTAAATACTGCAGGTCATTTCATATCCAGATAAGGATACATATCAGGATACAGCACATTTTATTTAAAAAGACCTATTTTTTAGTGGTGTTTACGTCGGCTATGGGGACTGGTCTGCAGCATAATTTGCACAGCATGGTTTTCTGGTCCATGTCAGACTTTTCATAGCCAAACCACGTCCATGCGATGGACGAAGTCCATCTTTTAAGTATGAGCTTCTCATTTTGTCTCAGCTGGTCGGAGATGAAGCCTTTCTCAGTCTCTGAATAACAAACTACATTAACTAGATTAAATAAGTACTATATACTGCACACACTGTAGTGCTTTTTATCCACAAACACCTTGGCACCTCTGTTGACATGTACTGGTTCTTTGATCAGTCTCGCCAGGACCAGTATGACGAGGACATTGATGTACGATCAAAAGGAAAATGCAGCATCTACATATATTCGTCTGTGCTAGGAATGATCTCATTCTGTGTCACGTTCATTCTCCTCCATGCTTGTTTGTTGCTGCCTGCCCAGAATGCACAAAGAACACCATCAACTGGCGAAAAATGTTGCTGTAAAGAGTGTGATTTATGAAAGTATAAAATGCACAGCAGAAGCTGCTCCTTATAGCATTTTTAATGGTATATCACCACATGTGACATTTTAGGCCCCGTGGTGTTCAGATGATGCTCTAGGCACTGCAGGCCTTTAACCTGCTTGATTTTTGTACTTTTTAAGTGTACTATGGAGCTTTGTTTTGTATTCTGCTTTTTATGATGTCTTTCCACTATGCATGACATATTGATCACATGACCTGTCAGGTGACTCCACTGGATGTACAGTGTACAGAGGTGTGACTTCTTACTTATTCATGTCTGATGAAGGGCTGGGGCCCGAAGCGTCACATGTGGTGACAGGCCATTAAAAACACTATAAGGAGCAGCTTCTGGTGTGCAGGCTCAGTTTTAGAGTTTTGTATTTGCATTTCTGTCCAGCACCCAGTACATATTGTCTGTGGATATGTGTGCTGTTTTTTTTTAATCTCTTTGTGAGAGTGTGATTTATGACACAATGAAATAAATGATGACAGATTAATAGGCAAGGACAGATGGTTTTTATCATCACATGATATTGTCATATTGCACTGGCCTTTTGCTTAACACTAAAGAATAAACTATGCACCTCCTTTAACTGTGAAGCTCTAAAATGTGATCAAAGACTTAACTTGGATAAAAGTGATTACTTTAAAATGCTTTAAAATATTAAACATTTCACCATTAAAAAGTCTAAAACACCAATGCTATATTTTGTTGTGTGCTTGTGTATTGTTTCTAACCATGGTCAAACCCAGAGGTGTGTTTCCTATTAGATGCTATAACTTCTGTGAAAACACAGGATACATCAGAGACTGAGGAAGGAAGTCGGTGAATGTTATTAAACATAATAACATGAATAAAACTGAATATATTATCTCGTCCATGATGATGATTTCTGTCTGGGTCAAAAGATTTTCATCTACAGTGGTGGTTGTTAAAGAGTAAAGAAAACAATTCCCATGATGCCACACTATCTCGTGACATCATCAAACTATGTCTTTCATTATAGCTTTAATGTAAGACACCTTGCAGCAGAACTTACATATTGTGCGTTTAAAGGTATAGTATTTGGCACTCCTTTAAAGAGCTACATAGAGCAAAGATGTTTACCGATTTTTAGTATTTCTAGCAAGTGTTTCCTGATGTAATTTATTTTAATTTAAGGACCCATTTTCCACCGTCTTAATTTAGGTCCAAAACCAGTCTTGGCGATTTATTATGCCTTTCACAGATGTGCTGTTTCCTACCTCCGTGCATAGCATCCAGGCGGACGTTAATGTGATTAGGCCCAGACAGAAGATTCTTCAGTGCAGCAAAGTCAAAGATGCCCCTGAGCATCTCAGCATAAGCCTCCACAGAGTCCACAATCTCCACTGAGACAAATAAAGATGAAACAGAGCACAATTAAGACACCAATAGATGCCAAGGTAAAGGCTGTCGTGGCTTTCATCACACACTGGTCCACTAGTTTTATGGATGTCGGTTGGATTACACAAATTAATCATTCATAAACCCAGATGACAAGAGTTTAAGAATAGCAAAGAAGCTGTCAATTTGATTGGACTTAATTCACTGTTTGAAATGACTTCTCTTTTAGGTGAGATCAGGACTCTGCTCTGTCTGCTACTATACCTGTGAAGGGCTTGAAAGTTTCCACTTCAAAGGTCTGTTTGCTGATTTTGGAAAGATCCACCTTCAGCTCTGGGCAGATGTGATACTCCTGCAGGTTTTTGCTGATCTCAAAGATTTTGTTTGTGATGCCCTCTGGAGCCGGCCCTGGAGAAAAAGTAAAAGACTGGTGAGAAATGATGTACTGGTAAATAGCGGTGTTCTAGTGTAACATAGTAGGGAGAAGTCCTCTGTTAGGTCATGTGACATCTCAAACTTTGATTTGATGGAATTTTGTATGGTGAAAACGGGGGGGTGGAAAGCTGTAATAGTAATATTTATCACAAATTCTATTGATAAAATATAAAAAAAGGAGGCACGATTTAATAGGTATTCACTACTTCCTATTCCCTTTTGGAAATTATTCATTTGTTAATGTTATTTATTCTGAGTTTGCTGTTAATTTTATTGGTTACTCTCATTTTGTTTTTCTTACTTTAATGTATTTTTACGTTTGAAATAAAGTGCTAAATCTAATCTAAAAGCTTTGTAGACTATACAATCGAGTCACTCACCTCCACTGGAGATGTTGTACTTAATGCCAAAGTCTCCATTGGGGCCTCCAGGGTTGTGGCTGGCAGTGAGGATAATGCCACCCACTGCCTTTATCTTACGGATCACACAGGAGACTGCTGGGGTGGACATGATGCCATTCTGACCGATCACCAGATGGCCAATCTGCAGGAGGGAACATGAATACACAGGGAAACGCAGATTAATGCACACATGCATACACACATGGGCAAACAAAACCAGGTGAAGGGCAGGAAAATACCAGCTAAAAGTTTGGGGATATCTGCGACTTACTGTCAGGATTCAACATTAATGTGCTTTTCACTTGCTTGGTCAGAAAAGTACTTGCCCAAAGTCAACTTTTACTTTTGTATTTGTAATTATTAAATAACAACAAAGACTAAAGTTAAGTGTCAAGTTTAATCTGGGGCTGTAACATCTATAAAATGTCAGAAAATAGCAAAAAATATCCTTTCCAGTTTTTCAGAGTCCAAGGTGATGCCTTTAAACGTCTTGTTTTGTCCTAAAAGTCAGTTTAATATAATAATAAACTAAGAGAAGTGAAAATCTCAATATTTGAGAGGCTGAAAACAGAATCTTCTGTCATTTTGCATGAAAAATTACTTAACTATCAAAATAGTTTAATAGTTTGATTCTTTTTTACAACTTACCCATCCAGATTTACGTGTTCAACATTTCAGCATTTTACTTTCCCCAGGCAAGTGAGCTTGATTGTAACTTGAGTGCGTTTGGTAAATTAGGGTCCCATTCCTTGGCACTGGGTATGGCTTAACACTGATGACAGTCACTGACAGTCTGTAAGTCACATTGCATGCTATCCTTGATATACTAACACAACCTCACATTTACTTTCAGTATTTATGTTACTGGCACTAATGTCAACAAGTCTAAATCAATTTTAATGGTGCCGTTTGCTTCATGTTCATCTAATGCATTTAGTGTTTGCTTTTCTTAAGTGTTACTGACTTACAATCAGCAGCAAAACTAAGTTAAGGTTAAAAAGTTGAAGCACCAGCGTGGCATCTCGCAGAGACCCTGCAGACTGCAAACACCTTGCCTCACCATCAGAGCCAGTGTTTGGTTTGTTTCTCCAGGGCTACTGTACAAACATGGCAGAGCAACATGGCAGCCTCTATGGAAGAGAACCCACACCCTCTGTATATATTTTATAACTAGTACTGTATTTGTAGTGTATCTTAACTAGACACTGTGCAGTAATTTAGTTTGTCCAGTACTATGAAAAGCATTTCACGCAGTTATACTGTACTTTCAAACAGTCAATAAAGTTCAGCAGTCTAAATAGCAAAGCTGTATGTTTAATTAGACCTATTTTATATTCATGTAATAATATAAAATAAAATAATAGAAATGTCAATTACATGTTAATCTAAAAAAATCAGTTATAATAATCATCATTATCATTTTGACTTGGAGAAACCTGATCATTTTTAGCACTGTATTCCATTTCTGCCATATTCTGCCAATAATTCCCCATAAGTTTTACACACTGGACCAAACAGTAGATTTACCAAGGCAGCTTGTATAACAGTACAATAAGTATATCTTGTAGATGACTATTTTTAAACCTGTGTCACTATCTAAGTCCAGGCTTTTCTATTTAAACATGCAACAGTTTGCTTTGTGTAAACATATGAACAGAAGTGGCTCTGTCTGCAATGACAGTTTCTCCACTGCTTCATTTCATAACATCAACCACATGTGGAGAAACTGCAGACATCTTTGAGCAACGTCAACCTGCTGGCATCACTGATGTACCCTGCATTAACCAACCATCGCTTTGCAGAAGCTGCAGAGGAGATGGGGTGACCATCTCATGGTGAAAGAGAAGGTCACAGATTGAGCCTAGACATATAAAATACTGTCCTGTCCAAACATGGTGAGGCTACCTTATGCTTGCATTTGTATCTACAACAGTTGGGATATTAATATGCTCCTAATGCTAAATAAAACGCAAAAGTACTATGTGTACCATTCATTCATTTCCGCACTTGACTGTGCAGTTCCCCTCTCTGCAACAGACATATGCAGGGCAACGTGACCGGCTGCACGTTGCCTGTCACGCCCCCTCCTGCTTGCATTCGGTCCTTTCAGTAACATCAGAGTGAAGGGAGCCAGTGGCATCTCACCACAGCTCGTTATGAAACAACACAACGTTACGCTACAATGCATCAATTTGCAGCGATCAACCCTGTTTTTGCTCAACTGTATGATTGTGCATGACTTAATTTAAGTCGGTTGTCCTGACGTGCACAAATAAGGTTTAAATGTCTTCCACTAAAGCAGAGAAGCTGCCGTTTAGTGTGAGTATGGTGCCTTAGCTAAATGTCAAAGGTAATCGTTTGGTATCCAAGTGGCCTCCTTCATGCTCTTTATCCAAAAGATCACCGCGGTCAAGCTGGCATCTGAGACCCGGGCAAGAGCCCACACGGCTGTTGAAGACACCTGTTTTTTTCCAACGTTAAGGAGCCACTGACTGCTCATTCTTAATGAAAATCAAGCCAATATCTGTTATAACTAGCATAACAAGTAGAGGCAGAAATGTCACCATTGCTCAATCACTGTTAACGGTAATTGTCACGTCAAAGGAATGGGAGGAAGCTTGTAAGAGCATGTTAGTTGACAGAAGGCTAGCTTAATATTCATTTTTTACAGTGCGTCGCTGACATTATTGACAAATTAGCTACGTTTTAATCGGGCTAGCGTGACCGTATAAGTACATTATCTTACGCTGATAATAACTTAGGTTACATGGCATGTTATTAGTGATTTATTAGGGTACTTTCGTGAAAAATACGACGATGAGTAACTGGAACTAACCTAGTCGTTTACTACGTAGCGATACAAGTTCACAAAACATCACAAAGTGAGCATAAAAACTGTACTTGAGACTGTAGTTGTCAAAACTTGACAGCTAGCTTCACACGCTGTTCAGAATGAGTTTGTGGAGCCGTTGGTGTGTCCTGTCTAGAAGGGAACCCTTGATATGCGAAACACTCGTTTGTACTCGTTAATTCATTGTGCACGTTGTTCAAATTGATTATATTTATATACAGTTGTAATTTCACCAAGTTGTCGATAAAATATGCCAAGGTTTACAGAAAAGTCTTGGCCAGGGTTAAAGAAAAAGATGATTTGATTTTGAAATTAGCACCCTAGAGTTCTTTCGTGGGTCTGGGGTTCCCTTCTAGACACAACCGTCAGAAGGAGTCTATTGGCCAGGCAGTTGGTGGGTCGTGCCTAGAAAGGAACCCCAGACCCGCAAAAGATCTCGCGAGAGCGCGCATTATAATCCAACCCATGCCCCTCCATCCTTGACAAGCTTTTTCTGTCCTTAAACATACTTAGGTTTTAACCACAGCGTTGTCATATGATAAAACGTTACACGTCGCACTATGAAGAAACAACAATACACACAATACACAGTTCACTAATCAAGGGTTACCTTATAGACAGGACCGTTGATGTATTCTGGCTAGCTAACGATACACAGACGGGTAACTACATTGTAACCCTATTTTTGTGGTACTCTCGCGACATTTTATATGTTGGTTCTTCATTGTGTGCGCTGTATAAACTTTTTTTTTAATGTAATAACGCCGTAGTTAAGATTTGCTTAGGTTTCGCGACCAAAACAACTCGGTACGGTCAAGCGAAAGATTAATATATTAGTTTAAATAATCACTCTCGCGAGATATTTCGCAGGTCTGGGGTTCCCATCTAAGCACGACCCAGAAGGGGGGGAGCAGCTTAAGGTGAACAATATTTCCTTCTTTCACTGACCCCGTTGGCAGCAGCAATCTGAACGATCAACTGAATGGCGTCTTTCATGAAGAACCTGCCGTCTCCTCCGACCACCACGGTGGCAGCCTGGCGCTCGGCAGGCTCGATGACAGAGATAATGCTCTGGATGAAGTTTTCCGCATAGTGCTGGTTCTGCTGGAACACCGTCACCCTCTTCCTCAGACCGCTCGTCCCGGGCTTCTGGTCCGTGTACGGCTTGGTCTTCACTGTCGTTATCTTCACCATGTTTGACCCCCAGTCAGCGCCTCTGGTCGCCCTGTGTGATCCGCAGTCTAGCCCGATGAGGAGGCGACTGCAGCGGCGGAGCAGCCACACGTACACAGCGGACAACTCCCCCCTCATAGACCCGCCTTCTCACTTTAAAGGGCAAGTAGTGATCATGGATGATGTCTACACACCCAACAACGGGAAGGTTTGACAGATAATAGTAGTTTCCTGTGTTTTTTTTTAAATCCATATTTGTGTATTGTGAATAAATAGATAAATAACAAATTTTCCAATATGGCAACCTGTTAGTGCACAGGGTCGTAGCCAGAATTTTAGAAATACTTAGGTGGTCTCCCCCTGCATCCCCCACTGTCTTCAAATAATGTTTTATTTATTTATTTATTTATTTTCTGGCAGTTTTCCTATGTATTTGACAAGGGATAGAAGATAAGTGATTAAAAATTAAGAAGAGAGGCCAGTAGCCAGTAAGGCTGCAATGAGATACAATCAGACTTTGCTGCAATTAGTCGCAGGGTTGCATGGGAGAGTGTGTGTGTGCAGGGTAATAATTTACGCTTAGAACATAACTGGTTTGAAACAATCAGAAAATAATGTTTTGTTTCACCGATTCACTAGCTTTCTCACTACCTCAGCTCCCTCTCCTCATTCAGTCTCAACCTCGCTGGACCACAGCTAGGCTCTCTCTCTCAAACCAATGTACACAAACACTTCTTGGTGTCACTATTTTGCAGCATGAACTGCAAGCCAGGCCCAGATGCCAAAGCTGGGAACATGAAATAACCAAGCAACAACTCCACCTGCCACACACTGGTCGTCTTACCTCCAAATAGAAAACGGCAATGAAAAAACATCCATTTCCTACAATGACAGTATTTATTTCAGCTTTGTCAGATGTTCGTGCTTTTAAGGTCATGTCCCTAAAGCACAATGGTCAATGACTGCAAGGGTTGTTGTTGTTAATTGCTGAATAAGATACCTGCTGTTTTTGTGCAAGCATATGTTCGTGGTAAACACATCTGTAACATGAATGCTGTTTTCTACAATTTACCTCGCAACTGTTATGCAGAAAATAAAATGATTGCTACACCGAAAACTCTCCAGAGCTATAAATTCCTGTGTCAGAGTATTATAAACTGTTGTGTAGTGTTTTGGAATCTGATAAGCCTTCAAACTTAATATAGCGATATTGAAACCTTTGCTTGCATATTGATAATTGTATAATTTTGGCCTAAAAGTGGTAAAAAGGCACACTGAGTCTACAAATACTGATGTCAGACTTTAAAATGTCCACCATGAGTTGTCATGTCCTCAGTGGTAACTCTTGCCCTGATTATACAAAATAACTTCCTCCAAATGGACAATAACTTCAAGCTTTGTGTCAGCATACAGCCACCGTCCTAAAGTGCTCATGGGCAAGGCATTGAGGCCCTTTAAATCTACTGTGTGTGACACTACGGTCCAAACCTCCATATCGAAATGCCACTGAAGACACAGACATTTTTTACAATGAATGATCATATTTATTCAAGCTTAAGCAGACGGTTTGTACCCTTTTGTAACCTTTTGTTTGTACTCTGCTCCTATATGGGTCAAATGCAGAGGTCAAATCCCAAGTGCACAGAGGGGTCATCGGCTGCAAGACTTGTTATGCAAAACTTTACACCAGCTGGATAGCAAGTAATAAGAAAATATTAATCCTCTAATAAGTCAATACCATTTAAATATCACAAACATACCCTTACAAATACTCAAAGAGAAAGATATTGTGATACAACAATCTGTTTTAAATGAAAGAGTGGATTCCACAGTGATAATATTGTGAAACAGTCCACTTCAGGCCACTGTTGTTTGCCTGTTGCATCACAGCGTGTTTGATCATCATAGGCTGAGCAAAGTTTAACATCAAACCTGCAAGAGGCGGGTGTGTATGTGTGCGGACGATATGTAGCTGTATACACAGTATGTCTGCAAATATTTATTTCTCTTAATAAGAGCAGAACAAATGCTAAGAACATACAGTGCCAAGAGCAATTTACTGTTCTATTCATTTATAACATTAATCAAACCAACACAACCTTATTCATTTAATCCATATTCATATTTTTTTGCCACTGTTGATGCATACAGAAATCTACTTTGTTGCATTTATTTTAACGACAATCACATGACTGCAATCATACAAAGTCATACAGCATGAACAGGAAACAAAATGAAATCTTTCTTAAAACATATTCAGAATGAAAGTGTTAGAAAGTACATGTTGAAGTTGGCTCACAACCAGTGGAGCCCGACTACCCTGAGCAGTCGAGTGTTACTAAACCTGTGTGTTGGGAAAGGAAGAGCAGACAGGGGCTCAGGACATTAAATACATCTCACATGCCATGTGACATTTAGTTTGCTAGCTCTACTGTTTCAGCACTGAAAGTCAAAGGGCAAATAATGGCCCGAGAGATATAAATAGGAGGTCAAGACTGTTCTCAACTGGAAAGGCCAAGGGCAAATAAAGTTTAGGCCTGAGTGCAGTGCAGAGGAATGCATTTCATTGCCAACCCAAAATCCCCACAGCAGCATACTGTCTGAAGAGTATGGAGAGTGGTGGCCAATAACACTTCATACAGGCTTTAAGTTCATGATCTAAAGTACAAGCCTTTATTTAAATTTGAAAGAAAAGAAATACAGATTAAGCATTTATTTGGTGATTAACAGGTCAAAACATGTCTTGGTTAAAATCAAGCTGAAAACTTTCTTAGATGTTAAGGTCCTGTTAAGCAGCATTTAAATAGTCATATATCATATTTTTTATTTTACATGTTATGAGCAGCTGTGGGTTGGTCCTCACATGTCCAGCAGGACAGACATACTACTGAATCTACTGTTTTTCATTATATATCCTCTAAATGTGTAAGAAATTCTCACTTTTGATTCTTGGCTGTCGTTGTAGCAAATGATAAAAAGTGGAAATTCAATCCACAATGGTTTCTGGTTATTCATTTTTGTTTATAAAATGCTGCTGGAGAGCTAAAAAAATCAAGGTTTCAGATGATCCAGTGGATACAAATCTACTGTGGTGACTGGTCAGGGAAGATCATTCAAACACGTTAAACCCAACCTCTTGAAACAATCTGTTGATGTGGGATATAATGAAGCACTATTCAAAAGTGTAAACCAGAGAGATATCAGTTAAGAAAATCTATGTTAGGAATACTATAATAATATTTACATCTACACAGCAAAAGTGATAAAACAATAAAATTTATTTCAACTAAAAACATATATAAACATAAGAAAATAAAATCTTAGCAAGTTTGTTTGACCCTTTATGATTATAAGACTGTTTAATGTAACAAGAAATAGTAGCTAAAAATGTGAAACGCATCTTCTATTTATTTGTGATTGTTATATAATATAGTGAATAACACTCTATTTTAAAATTATTACCAAAATTTATATAGATATACACATTGAAACACCAAATTACACATAACATTTTGTACCACCTTGTTATTTGCAATGCCTTCATCATTTGATGTTAAAAATAAGTTTTTCATAGCACTGCACCAGATACAAGTAGATTTTTTAGAGATAAGAAAAAGACTAAATCTGCTGTCAATTCACCATAACAACAGCCTTTATTTAAAGGATAATCTACAAATATGTTTCATATTGGTAATTTAATTATTGATCTATGCATTGTATATATTTTAAACAATAATTATTGATGAGGAAATTTTTAATTTCTTTACATTAACTGCATGTCACACAAACAAAGGCACAACAAAAACAGCAACAACCATCATCAGCTGTTACTTTATGACAACAGTGACCATCTCTCTTTTGCTGCCATCAGTGGTCTGATGCACTGAGCTTCTTAAAACAAAACCTTTCAGCTGGGCTCGATCGAGCTGCTGCTAGCCACAGGCGGGGCAGTTTCAGCTCTGGGTCTGACGTATAAGGCTTTGCAGAACACACAGGGACGCTTTGAACGCTTTTCCAGAAGAAATGAAATGATCAGACAGTGCTCTTTTTGGACCTTGTCGGTTACAGTAAATAACATAAAACAATCAACTGATCCAACCAGTGACAACCGTTTTCATAGTCCCAACAGGATATGGAACAACTTCTATTCATTATGTTTCCTATTTCAAAGCACTGAATAATTCTAAAAGCTGCACTTTTCTGTATCACTAGCGGAGGCAACCTTTGAATCGTTGATGTGGGTACAGCTTTACATGCTGGGTAGCATGGTCTCCACACAGTTGTAGGTCCAATCCTGTCTCTCATTGATGGGCAGGACATGTTGGCACACCTAGAAGACAGAACAAACATCTTTATATTAGTACTGAAAACACTCATTTCATTCTATTGTACCATCATATTGATTATAATAAATTTGTTCTCTTGTTCAGAATGAACAATTTAATTCTGCAGTTGAATATAGTAGAATGGAACATTTTCAAAGTCATGGTTTCTCATCATAATAATCGAGGCAAGATTCTCAGTGCGACTTTGTACCATCTTCGTCCTGGCTGGCACCTCGACAGCGAACACGCTCATGCCTCTGCTGCTGCAGCAGTTCCTGCTCTGCTCGTTGTTGACATGGACAGTCACTTTCTGGTTGGTCTGCAACACAAAGGGTGTCGGCCACTTCATTTAGGGATTTCAGCTTTTTAAATCAAAATCACAGAGTCTGGATGTAATGGCTACAACAGCTACAAAAACAGATACTGTAGATACATAATTAGGATTCTGTAGTCTAAATCTTGATATTGTGATATAAGACTCGATATCATCTTAGATTTTAGATGTAATTGTATCATGATATAGCTTCAGTGTTGTTTTTTCCTGGTTTTAAAGGCTGCATTACAGTCAAGTGACGTAATTTTCTGAACCAGAAAACTGTTCAAGCTGTTCTATTATTTGCCTTTAACTACTTTTTTATTATAACCACATTACTGATGATTATTTCTCAAAAATCTAATAAAAATGGAAATAAATCTGTTTGTGTTAATATATATTTCGTGAAAGTACCAACAGCACTCTCATGAAAACCAGGTAGGTCAACTGCATACAAATGTAACCATTTCTCCTGTTCAGTAGTCCTTTTGCATCACCAGGTCATTCTTTCTGAGTTGCTCCTGTTGCTATGACGATCGATATGGCGGCTACATATCAGTAACAAACAGGGTGAATGGTCTCTCTTACCATTCACTAATACTTATTCCAGGTATCTAAGACAAACCATGGAAAGTGTTATCACTATCAGAATTGTGTGCAGTACTCTCTACACAATATGGAGGCCTTTTATTCAAAGTTACATCATCCTCCCTCTAGTGGTCATTAGGATGAATGGCAATTTGACAATCACACTGAAGCAGGAACATTCACTCGCCTCTTTGCTGTACTGTTAAACTGTGCAGACAGCTTCATATCTCTGACACTGTATATCATATGGTATCTTAATTTCAGAGTCTGTGAGATAACCACCCTACACACAGTTTGTTGTCTACCTTGTTGGCTATGAGGGAGGAGATCCTGTGTTCTCCTCTGTAAGTGTAGATGAAGACGTTGTCTTGTCCCCTCACTGCTTTGGCGCCTGTCCTGGTTGTGATGGACTTCTGGACGGCCTGGTTCAGAAGTTTGGGCCCTGAGTCCATACTGACTGGCTGGATGGATGGCTGAGTGCCTTCACAGTGGACGTCTATCTGGAATGGACAGGCCTGACGGGGTGGAGGTAGAAGATTTCATTCAAGTGAGACACTGAAAGCCTGGATGTGTTTCTCTCAGTATTTGTGTGTATTAAAACCAGTGGTTTTGTTAGCACTGCACATTTGCACGCTGAAGCTTTGGTCGTGGAAATCAAGTGTAAGAAACACAACTCAGTTCCATAAACCACCTTGAACTTTAAACTTAAGCAAAATATTTCTGTATGCTAAGGGATTCACTCAGGAGCGTTACATAAAGTCTCTAGACTAAGGTAACTTATATTTAGATAATTTTAATTTTGGCATTATATTTTGTAGTTATTGAGGAAACGTTACCATGTTTGTCCACATGGGAATCCAAAAATCAACACAATATGAAAGTTACTTGGTGTAGCTTTAATATATGAGACACCTATATTAACTTTTGGCTAGCTAGCTACAAAGCTGCAAGTGCTAACCTCAAATCTGTACTCTCTAACAAGTTGTTAGCATCGCTCATAGTGTCCAGGGGGTTCTTCAATGTCCTAAAGATGTTGTGTTGGTATCTCCGCCCCCTCATCATTCACTGTATCAGCCATTGTATTATGTTCCACAAATGAGTGGCTTTAATCAACCTGGCTCAGGAATTGAGAGTCATTTCATATTATTATTATTGAACATTATTGAATATTTATTTTTTTTAAGTGTGTCAAATGTAAGCTCTGACTTATTACTCTGAGCATATTAGAACATCACATCATGTCACATTAAAACTGATCGAAATCTGTGTGACTAAATGTTGTTTTAAGTGAGAGCAGATGTGTAAACTTACATCTACCAGCTCCAGCATTCGGTTGTAGCCCATGGCTTCCAGGGTGACCCACAGGTCTGCAGGGTCTCCATCTTTCTCTGTGGCCTCCATCAGGTTCAGCTCCATGAAGCCCTGCCGCGTCAGCTGGTTCTTTCTCATATCAAAGTTCTCTACACGCCCAACAAAACAAATGACATAATGGACCACTCCCAGTACATTATGTTTCATATTAATTTTATATCAAATTCATGCCACAATGAGAATGATTACCTTTGCAGACAGCCCAGGCATCCTTGTCACATTTCTCTCCACTGGTCCTCAGCTCAAAGAAGTTGTACTCCTCCAGACTGAGCAAACCATTTCCGTCCACGTCTATCACCTCAAAGATGTCAGACAGCACCTCCCTGTGGCACAAAGGGAGCAACACAGAGAAATGATAGACAGGACTGTCATAGTTTGCCCATATTTACACACACAGATCCATCCATTCAAATGCTGCAGCGACAAAAACGCTGGCAAACAAGCCCAGACTTTTCTCCAGGCCTGAATTCACAGGGGTGCCTCAAATCACAGACTAAACTGTCTTTTTTCACGCTGAAACCCTCATGACGTTAATACTTTATACATTAATACATCTCTATCTCAATTTTTTGTCAATTTTTCCCCAAAGCTAGTGACAACTGATGAATCAAACTTTGCTATGCAGTGTATTATTATACTGACGATGGTGGAATAAAGCAGACAAATACACACACTCACCTGAGCTCTCTGGTGAGGTCTAGCTCTCCGGTGTCAGTCCTGTACACAATTTCTACAGGTTTATTAGATGGGTTCTTTTTGTTCTTTTTCTTAAGTTTGCAGCCACTCGTGAAGGGAAGCAGGTGATAAGTCCCAGCATTTAATTCTCCTTTCCAAATGTACTTCTGTCAGAACAAAGGAGGAGCGAAAACACTGAGGTTATCCTGGAATTTAGCACAATCAAGTTTCAACCTCATAGAATCAGAAATGGCCAGCAGCGGTCAGACATAACAGAGTGTATTTTCTTAAGTATTGTACATAAGTAAAGTACAACTACCTCTAATTTGTACTTGAGTATTTAATACAAATTTATAGTTCTATTCCACTATGTTTCAAAGGGAAATACTGTACCTTCTACTCCACTACAAATGCTGAAAGCTCTAGTTACAAGTTACTTTTCTGATTACATTTTTTCATGCCCTTTCTGTCCAATGAAAAACATAATTTCCAAAGTCCCTTACTTCTGAAGCTCTTTTTAAAAAGGTGAATTAGCTGCAAATGCTTTGTGAAAAAGCTGAAAACACAGCTGTTCTTGGAGCTCATGAAAAGTTGATATGTGGTTCTCACAGAACCGTCATGCTACAAACAGACAGTGACCTTACAGAATATGATGCATTGCTGTAGATTTAACCACCCAACATAAAGTAGTTAAAATTAGCTCAGCATTAAACAGAAGTAAAATGTGACATACACATTAATGCGGCTGTGATATTTATCTAAAAACATCAGATATAATAGTAAAACACTTTATAGGAGGCACTTTACTGGACAATCAGTCTTTTAACTCGTGACACTTTAAATAAACTTTACTAACAAAACTTATGTACTTTTACTTATGTAAGGTTTTGAAAGCAGAACTTTTACCGAAGTAAAGGATATGAATACTTTTTCAATTACTAAACATTTGCAGGTAAATATTTGACCAAAAAAGACGTATCAACACACAAACTCTTAAATTAAGAAATAATTAATTGGGAATTATCAAAACTAAATATAAATAAATGTTATGGTACATGCACATCCGACAACACCCACAAACATACTTCTTTGTCTTTTGACTCAGTGAAACAGACTAAAGCTGAGTCTTCTTTGGTTTCACCAGATGACATGACAAAAACAGCTGTGTCCACTGTCATCCATGAAGAAGGCTTGTCTGAAAAATAACACAAGATAATGGGCTTTTAGACTGATGGATTATTATAAAACATGTTGTCTACTTTATGGACAAAAAACCCAAAACCAAACCACATGTTCAATACAAAACTACACAATACAAAACCTTTATATAGTACAAACAAATAATCAAATATAAGCTTAATATATGCAGACATATGCACTCTTTTCTGATTTGATGTACAAACATTTCAGAAACTAAAAACACTTTACAAGCGGTTTACTAAAACACATACAGTATGTAGGAGTGATTTTCCACCACCAACATCATTCCACTTTCTTCTATTGCGTGCATCCAGTTTTATGAACTGAACTGCTCCCTCTTCATAAATTATCGTATACCGAGCTGGAACACAATCCAACACCTCTCCTACAGAGTCTGACCTGCTGCTACACAATCTAAAACACAAAGAGGCCAGAACACGAAGTCAGTCGTCTGTGTGGTCTCTTTGTTTATGATTCCTAATCTGAAAGTTACTGAGGCGGTGCTTTATTTATTGTATAATGTCACAAAAAGCTTCTTTAAAACTGTGCAACTATACAGTACGCCATAAAATCAGTGATGAAACAGGAAGCAGTCTCGCAAAAAACTGAATTATGGGACTGAGAGTTACTGCAGGGTGGCCACCAAATCATATTTTTTGGAAAAAGAAAAGAAGAATTCTTTGTCTGAAAATACACATTAACCTGAATCCAACACCCAAAAATATTCAATGCAACTTATGTAGCTGCTCCATCTCTCTACCAGCTAAGGCACTGGTTCCCAAACT
This sequence comes from Lutjanus erythropterus, assembly GCF_056507025.1. Classification (NCBI taxonomy): domain Eukaryota; kingdom Metazoa; phylum Chordata; class Actinopteri; order Lutjaniformes; family Lutjanidae; genus Lutjanus; species Lutjanus erythropterus. The sequence continues at coordinate 37,591,439 of NC_139323.1, forward strand.
GGGGGGTCAGGCCTCCCTGGGGGGGCAGAGCAACTGCAAGGGGGTGGTGCAGAAGACCAGGGGAAGACCAGGGGAGACATAAAGAATGAAACAAAGTTGAATGAATATGATCTATGCAGGGGAAATAAACAAACAAGAGTTTGATTATTCCATCTTGCTAACATTTATTTCACTAAAATTCAACGTTTGAATCCTTTTTTTTAATCAGTTCCATCCCCAATAATTGTTAATAATTGATAAAAAAAAATGTGGGGTGGCAGGGTGCAAATGTTTTTTGGCTTCTGAAAGGTGGGTATGTCAGAAAAAGTTTTGGAACCACTGAGCTATGGGATTTATGGCCTAAAAAATGTTGAAGACCCCTGCTTTAAAGTGCTGAACCCTGAGGAACCAAATCCAGTCCAAATCCAGAATCTTTGAGAAGACTACTGAATTCCTGCCAGCTCTGCAGGCGCTGTCCTGTTTCTGACCTCCCTTTGATCAACAGGGTTTTCACTTTTTTAACAGTATTTATGATTTCTGTGGATGTGTGATATAAAAAAATGCCCGGTCAGTACCTGGTCTGTGGCTGAGGCTGAGCGGTTGGATGGTTAGGTAGACGCTGGTTGTCTGGGGGACGTGGAGCTGGTACTGCAGAGAGCTGATACTGCCATCATCCTCCAAGAAGAAACAGCCCTTCATACAACTGTGATGCCACTCCTGGAACGATGGATGAAAGGTCCCACTGCAGTTTTACAGAGAAACTGATGCACACTTTTATTCTTCTTTTTAAATCTATATTATCTAGTTCTTATTAATATATTAATCCAATTCTATTTAATGATTATTATGATTGCATGTAAATCTACTTTAGTGTATGTTGTTGTCATCACTGTTATTCTTTGTTTTGTCTTTTTACTCTGTCATATTATGGGCTTGTAAGTAAAGCACTTTGAGTTGCACTGACCTGTATGAACAATGCTATACAAATAAAGTTTGATTGACTGATTGATGCAAACTGATATATTGCGGCTAATAAAGCAGAAAAATTAGACTCCTGTGTTTTATCAGACTTAGTTTGCTATTCTAAGCCCTTTTAAGTATCGTATATACTGCGTGTATATGGTATAACATGTTATGTGTATCCTATTATATTTTACTGTGTGGTCTCTGTTTAGATCCTGACACAATCCAAACAAACTGTTTTGCTGCTCGACAACAAAATTAATTTATTCATTCAACAGAAACCAAAACTAATTTGCGGCTCCTATTAAAAAAGGGATTGATCTTGTGACAGGGGAAGCACATATATTTGGGCACGGGAAAGTGAATTAAGCAGTCAATCATAACAGTGAGGTTGCTCACTTGATTAACAGAAACTGCCGTTGTGATAATTACCACTCCAGCAGCCTTGAGAGGGCAGATTCATTATTACACAGTTTATGTCAGCTCAGCAGCATGTAAACACATGTTATACTCGTGCCGATCCAGAGGAGGGCAGAAGTGTTGCACTGTGTTTCTGCTGAAGGCTGAAGTGAGTCTCCCTTCAGGACCTGATACGGCAAATTGGAGTCCATTTAACTTTGATAAATACAGCCTTTTCAATCTTGGGCCGGCGGTCATTCAAAACTATCAAGAGGCTACTTTGGCGATATTTATGAATCCTAATATTTCTCTCATTTTGAAATCCTGTTGTTCCTTCGTCTGGCAGCACAACTGAAATGAGGTAATAATTTGAAATTGAACAGGAACATCAAAACAAGGAAGTTTTCCTTCCACTCATTGGAGACACATTAAATGAAAACACAGTTGGTGTGGACACACAGTAAGAGGACACTGAGGGCCAAGCGAGTCTGGAATAGGCTATATATCCTTTTAGTGGACAAATAAATCACCAAGTTAAACAAAGAAAGTACCATAAAGACGGAGCATGTCACTCCTTTAGAGAAAAGCCATTTTCTCAGAGTATTTATCTTGGGCTGTGAGAGGCATAAAAGATCAAACCATAACACTTCAGTGGTTTGTCCAGACAATATTAAATGAGGGAAATTGCCATGGGCGCCCGTCCACTGCTTAAAGACATCAGAATTAATGCCCCCGCAGAGAGAGGGTCAGCCTGCAGACTAATACAGCCGCTGTCACCTGCTCCGGCCACAGGGTTGATTTACTGCCACGCGGAGGGTCACAGGACACCAAACCAGCCACAAACACAATCATACACACACACACACACACACACATTTAAACCTTATCTTATAATTCTTATGATTAGAACCTGCACATAAAAACAAATCCTGACAATTAAGAGCAGTCCTTACTGGTTATGTTTCTATTCATGTTGACACATTTTCCTCCCACACATGTTCACACACACACACACACACCGCTACAAAAACACAGCCGACCCTCCACCCACCACCTCCCAATTATCAGCCTGTGGCAATATAGCAGCCAATATAGCAGGCAGAACTTCCCTCAGAGGTAATCTCTGGACACACATTCTTTCACCTCCACAATGTCTGGCCCTTTCCAATCTCAACACGCTACTCGGACCTGAGAGATGGAGCAGGTACGGGTGGGGGGTGCTGTTATTTTTATTTATTTATTTCTCTTGGTGTAAAGCAAACCAGCCGAGGTTAAGCCAAAAAGAGTGAAAACAAAGAGCGTGGGATCAATACTGTGTATATCTATCCACCCCGCGCTAAATTCGCCCATCAAAAACGCTGGGGAACAGTGACACCGGGAGAGCAGAGGGGCCGGAGGGTCCGTATTATCATGGAGTATCTCGCCTGAGCCCACATATGAACATTTACAGGTTTTGTCAGTGGTGACACAAACAGTTTAACTTTCAAATTCAGTAATGTATGTTGCAAAGCATGTAATGGATGAGTTATTACTATGAATTACTGTATTAAATTCTGTCACATGTCATCAAATTCATTTAATAAACATTAGTAGACAGGAGCAGACTGTGACTATAAAGTGAGTTAGAATTTCACAACTCAGCTTATGTTATTACTTAATTTAGGATAAGAAAATGTTTTGTTTGATTGAAAAACACAAGCTTCAACAGAGAGCCATCAACAATTTAATTAATTGGCAACTTTTTTGTTAATCATTTAATTGTTTTGCATCTTTTTTTTTTTTTTAAAGAAAAAATATCCATATTCTGGAATTTCAGCTTTTCAAATGTGAATATTTACTGGTTCGTTTAGTCCTCTGTGAGACTAAAATAATTATCTCTGGGTTGTGGACTGGACAAGACATTTGAGGACGTCATCTGATCGATCATTTTCCACCTTTTTCTGATATTTTATGGACCAAACAACTCATCATTAACCGAGAAAGTGATTGACAGATTAATTGATAATTAAATATTTTATAATTTAGAACTGAAAAACATACAGTCAGAATTTTTTTTACAAACAACTAGAAGAGGTCAGTAAGTAGAATGCTAATCTCCACCATGCAATCTGAACGGAATATTAGCATGTAACTCCTGTAATCACTGCATTTTGATTAGTAACTGTAATTTAATTGTAACTGTAAGTTTCTTTGACTTTAGTTACTTTCCAGCACTACCAGTATCCTATAAGACATTTGTGTGTAATTTTGACATAACTAGCTTATTAATTCTTGAGTTTTGGCCAAAAATATAAAGTGAACTTGAGCACCAAAATCTGATCAGTTCATCCTTGAGTCCACGTGAATGTCTGTGCAAAGTTTGAAGAAATCTAAGGTAATAAGGTGTTCTTGAGACATCAAGTTCATATAACATTGGATTACCCAAAACATCGTGCCTGTGGCTGTCGCCAGTGTGGAGCCATAAAAAAGGTTTTTTAAAAATTCTGAATCAAAAAAAAAAAAAGAAAAGCTGATCTGTTATTATTTGAGATTAGATGCAGAAAAGCTCTAGGTCCATTGATCGTACATCCATTGTACATGCACACATGCACGTTCCTCTACAGGTTCACACCTTGAGGAGATAATTAATCGTTACAGTTGTTTAATCAAGCAAAAATGTAAAATGGTTTCTGCTCCTGGCTTTTCAAATGTGAAGACTGATGTTTTTTTCTGTTTTAAATCATTGTATGTTGAATGTTTTTGAGTGTTGATCAAAAAACTTGGGCACTAAGAATGTCACCAAGTCCAGTTGCCTGCAAGGTGGGCTCTAAGAATATTTTTGACATTTCATAAACTAAATGATCGATCAATTAATAAGAAAAATAATAGAAAAATAACTGATAATGAGGCTAATCATTACTTACAGCTCAAAAGTCATTACGGCTATAGAGGGTGTTACCTGTAAGCCTGAGGGCTCTTGTATTTTGCTGGCCTTTGTGCTGCCGGGCGTCACAGTGATTGGGTTGGACAGGGACGACCGCCTGCTGCGAGCAGAAGAAGGACGCGAAGACGATCTGCTGTCTGAGAGACGCCAGAGACAAAAGATAAAAACTCAGAGACGAACACTAACGCAAAAACACATATGCTAAAAAATACAAAATCATTATGAACAAACCAAGTCATAACATTGTTGCAGCAGAACAGGAAGCTCAACTGACTACCTGACAGATGAAGCAGAGCCCTCCCCTCTCCGAACAGTAAACACACTTTGAAAAGAGAGATGAGGTTCACAGCATAATTGACACTGTCATCTGTCTTCTCAGAAGTCCATTCCCAAGTTCAAGTAAAGATGGCTACTTTTAGTTCGGGTTCTGAGAAAGTGTGATCTCCAGTTCAATTTGCTTTTAATTAATTATGGAGGCATTTTAAATCACAAATGGCATAACAGCACCCTCTCAAATCCATTATCTCGCACAACTTTTTTCCTTGAACACTAATTGAAGCCAGAAAATATCAATTCACTAATGAGGGGTCTGATTGTTTCCAAGCACAGGAAATCGAGATGCCAAATAATCTGATAAGCTTACAAGCAAATTACCGGAGCAGAGAAATAAATAGACCCACTGTCATGGTATTTGCCATGGATCTATTTTGTATTGATAGCGGTATTTTAATCTAGAGCACTAAATTGTGGCTGTTGTGTGAATGTGGACAAAGATGCACTGAAACGTGGCCTAACAGAAGCTTCAATGTGAGTTTATAGTGAATGTGAGTTTATAGCCAGTGTTGTTTCAGCATGAGCGGTTTCCTCGTGCTGGAAAACAGCAATAATTGATTTAAACAGACCAGTTTTCAGAGAAACACTATGATAGTTCATAGATTTGCCTAACTGTTTGCCAAAACACGTTAGACACACAACACCTGACACATAATAAATGTGTTTCTCAGTAATCATTTGTAAAATAATTTGCCAAAACTGCTGATGTCCTACACAGGTTTCCTACACTTTTTCCAAAATCAGATCCAAGAAAAAATACATTTCAAAAATACATTTGAATTTGAATTCAAAATCTCTAATGTGAATATTTTCTGGTTTTCTTTACTCTTCTCTGACAGTTAACTCTTTGGGTTGTGGACAGAACAAGACATGTGAGGACGTCACCTTGGGCTTTGTGAAACACTGATCGACATTAAAATTCAGGTGTTTTCAAGGATTTCCAGCATATGTAAGAACCCTGAACATATTTTCAAGTGTGGTACTAGTTTATACTGACAAATGTAGGACCAAATGAGCAGTCAAAACTGTTTTTGAGCTCCAAGAAAAACCCATTCAACATGTGCGATCACGTCGCATCTCGTGCCAGAGTCTTGTTAAAATGTAGCGGGTATAAATCAATACGTGGGAGAGGCACAATAATGTGATAATCCAGACAACTATGTGGGAGCTCATTTGTTTTTGCAGTGGTGGTCGACCGGGCCCTCCTCTCGACCGCCGTCTAATCCCTCATCATCTCCCCAGTGAGAAGTGGTGGAATCCTCCGAATCAATAACATGAACATGGACTGACCACTTAAATCAACCCCATCTATCTTCCCGCCGTGGGCCTGTCCCTGGCTCGCTCATCCAGGATCTCTGCTCATCTCTTTCCTTAAGTTTAAATGTTAAAGTGCAAAAAAGTGGATTTTTAAATCCCAACTTCAACTGGCTGAAAGAAAACAATGGCTGCAGATGGGCGAAGCTGGACTTGATGCTAGTCCTTGTTTGGTTAAGCTGTGAAAACAGTTTTTTTGGTGAGAGCTCTAACTCTAAAGCCATAGTTGAAAGGCAGCATTTTTCATTAGTGTGACGGAGCTTTTGTCAATCTCTTAATGGCAGAAATGATTACCCAAATCACAACGCTTTACAGTCTCCACCCTCCAAACAGGCTGCCCTAATTGTGCGGCTATTATGATGTATGGCCTGTCTTAATGAGGCGATTTGTCACGGGGGAGTGAAAAATCGATCAATAACAGAGCTATTATTTATTCATCAAAACTAATCGGTGAGGCGTACTGGGGCAAGCGGTGTGTATGGGTGTGCAACTATAAATTGGAATCTGAAGTATACTTGAGTTGCAGTCGCCATTGGAGGCAACTTTGGACTTGTAGATTGGGCCGCGCAAATTGACATTATGTTCTGAAGTCATAGACCAGTTATTAGTTATTAGCATTTCCATGCAAAACAAAGTCCTCACTTTCTTTTATGAAAAGGTACTTCTGAATTCTGAAAGATGTTTTTTTTATCATTTTCTCCTGCCTTTTTAAATTTTATTTTGTCATTTAATGTTTTATGATACCTGTGTTGTTCTCTCTTTTTCTACGAAGCACTTTGTGACCTTATCAAACCTACTACGAGGAGCTTCCCTGTTTTGTTGATCCTGGAGGCCAGTGTGGACAAAAGTGGTAGTGTTTCCACCTCCATATCCACAAAATTGAACGTCAAAAACAAACTTATCTAAATAAAAATCTCATGCTGCGTCTTACTACTCACTGTAACTTTGCCTGGGAACACGTACACATAGGCTCGTCTCATCTGATTTCAAGGAAAATCCAACCCGGTAGCAGGCATTTAGAATAACAGCTCAGAAATATCTTCTTACTTATCATCTCGTTTGCTTGTTTAAGAAAAGTGCTATATTAATTAAGGATGAGTAAATTTTGGAGGGGTATGCATGTGTTACTGCTGTCCATTTTTCATAGTCTGCAACAGGCTTAATGTTATATAGAGTGAAGATGCAGATATTATATGAATCCCATTCAGTTTTGGGCAAAAACCATGCACTTATTTTGCATTCAGTAGAAATGTGTTATTCTTGTCAAGTCTAAAAATGGTGCATTTGAATATTCCTGCATTTTGGGGTTCCTAAACAGTATTGGATTTACATACATTTGGGTATGACTGGAAAGCTGACAGTCTTGTGGATTCAGTTAGCCCAACTGTAATGTGTGATGAAGTTAGTTCCCACAGCCATGCCATTTTACTGTAGTGAATTTAAACCTTCATCATGATAGTGGTTACTTGTTGGGATTAAATTCACTGAATAGTTACATCTTTCATTGGGAAATGCACAGTTTTTTTTTTATATTTTTGTGGTTTTGTGTTTTGTTTATATTTACCTGAAGCAAAATAACAATAAAAACTTGATCATAAAAAATAAGATGCCCGATTAATTGTAATGTCTGACTTTTCAATAATTGTCCCATTTATTGTTTCCTTATTAAGTTTATACAGTTAGGTGAACCAAGTTACATTACCATTACACCATTCTATGCCTCTTAAAGACAACTGAGAATATACTACACAAAAAAAAACACTCTATTCAAAACTTTGCAGTTGTGGTGGCACTGCAGTGGGTGTTTCACCAGACATCTGCATTCTACTGAGTGTATTCGTCCAGTTGTTTTTGTACATCCCTGTGGTCTTGTCTTTTTTTCTTTTTTGTTTTAACGTTGTTAATTCATATTAAGGCACTGGTGTTTAAAATAGAGATTCTACAAGATATAGCTGGATAAAATACGTGTCAGTTTTTATACTTTGTGGGAAAGTGCTTTGGACGAAGGAGAAACATGAGAGAGAGAAATGTTTTTAACATTTTTTTGAATTGCCCTTTTCTAATTCTGGGAAGTCACATGTACCTTTTTTGAGTGTCGTGTCTGAATCTGCCCGGGGTGTTTCCGGAGGCTGAGGAACAGTCTGTACGTGTGATGCTGTTGTCGATGCTGATGCTGATGACACGGAGCTCTTCGGAGGGCTGTATGACTGACTGCCAAAGTTCTGTCTCTTCAGCTTGGCATTAGCCTCAAGCCTCTCCAAAAGAGCCACCTGACACTGCTCTACTGTAGACACAAGCAATCTGCAGAACTGACAACAGCAGGAAACCAGAAGTAAGTGGATGACACATGAGGATATTCTGAGGCAAAGGAGAGGGTCAGAAATGCTTGTGTCTTGGATGGAGGTGAGCATATGACACTGAAGAAGACTCTTCTGAACTTCGCATCATTGTCTTCTGTATTTCATATGAATTCAATTTGGTTTCTACTTTGTTTAGACTCAGAGGTAATCAAACAGTTGTTGATGCTGGAAATCTCCATAAGCCTACTTTTTTCCCCACACAGAAAATTCTTGGGGAATCAGTCAGGAACATGACAATGACTCGCACCAATAAGCAGAATCGATGATAGCACTGTCAATAAACATAAAAATATCAATAAATGTTTATCACTGCCATCTTAACCTATGGAATATTATCTTCTACTTCTGCCATATTCTGCCAATAAACCCCCATAAATCTTACACACTGGACCTTTAAAATACACTTTTTCACAGGTTCGGACACATAGAATAACAAGTGTTATATATCAGATTTGTCTAAACTTACTTCTGCATAGTCCAGTTTCCCGTCTTTGTTGAGATCAAGTAATGAGAAAATTGCATTCACCTCTTCAGTGGTCATTTTCTCTCCTCTCTGGAAGATTCAACATATTTTCTTTAGTAGGAAAAACACCAGAGCAAAAAATATTTCTATTGTGTCTGAGCATGAGCAGATCAGTGATTTTAATCTTTTCGTGTTCAGGCAGTTTACATCTGTAATACAATAGTTGTTGAAGTGTATCAGTTGGCTGATTGCACAACATCACTCAATTAACTCAAAATCAATACCTGTAGCCAAAACCTACAGAATCTAAAACAATAAGCAGACAATCTGTCGCAGTTCTGTCTAATAAAAAGTGTTTGAGGCAACTCACAGTAGTAAGAGCCTTCTCCAGCTCGCTGTGTGAGATGTAGCCGTCACCGTTCACATCCATCTTTCTGAAGGCTCTCAGCAGCTCGGTTTCTTCAGTTTTCTTCTCACACTTGAGAATCTCACAGAAGTCGTCAAAGTTCAGTTTGGATGTTCTCGGGGTCCAGTATTTATTGAGAGTTGCATGGGATGGATTTCTACCAGCCTGCTGGAGAACTGAAAAGGATAAATTTGAAACTCTGAATCCTTAAGTAGCAAAGGCTGATGACAACAATTGTAACATGAGGACTGTTTGTTTTTCTTCCTCTAGTTGGAACTGATTCAATTGAATATCAGGTGCCAATACTGACTTAATTCACTTATCTGATTGGATTGATGTCACCAATCTATGTACAAATCCATATTCAATAGTCTGATGGGGGGCCTGTTTTTATGACAGGCATCTGAGGCTTTTCTGGAGTTAGTTTGTTAGACTGCTGTGTGTGTGAGGATCAGTGAGATACCGAGATTGAGAGAGAAGAAGAAAGGATGTGAAAGACAGACAGATGTACAAAGAGGGGCAGACATCTGCCTTGTTATATGAAAGTCTCATAAGGGAATCAGCCAGAAAAAGATTTAAAAGATACGTGTCAGTATCGGCAGGTATCCAAATTCAGGTATAGGATTCTAACTGAAAAAAGTGACTGTTGCATCTCCACTTTTAAATGTAATGTACATTATTCAAGCATTCAAAATCCCCCACAGTTTTATTCACATTGTAACATCTGAATACTACAGAAGTTACCACTTAACATAGACTTCTCCCTCATTTCATTTCCCCTTAAGTAACTTTAGACGTCAGGAAAAAAAAACATATACAACTTTGTGTCAAACAGAAATGCTCTAAAAAGTTTGTGCATCATTTCATCATATTTGGTATTTTTGGAAACTAGATGTGAATGTGCTATGTGGGTTTGATCCTTTTTAGCTGCACAGCATGGTTGATAATGACTGATCCATGACTCCATGACTTATTATTTATTCACCCAATCTACTGTGTATTAGTTTTGTCTGTAGCATTTGTGTTTGTTTTTCTAAGTAGCAAAAAAGGGAAAAACTTAATCTCGGTATACAACCCTGTGTCGTCAAAGATAAATAAATCTATCTTGTAACTTGTATTTAGTGTCATCAGCTGATGTTTTGTAGAGTGGTTCTAAACTATTAGCCAGATAAGCTTGTGGACTCATAAAATATTTTTGCAATATCACATCCAAGAGTTTTCTTTAAAAGAAAATGCAATATTACATCTGGGAGTTTTATAAGAATAATTCTGCAATAATACTTACTTTACTTATTTGCTCTTTTTTCTTTTTTGTTTTATTTTATCATTATTTTTTATTATAGTTTATCTTTTACATAAGACCTTTTCGCTGTTAAGGTGTCTCTATGTAACTGTCCCCTCTTGTTTTGTGTCCACTCTATTACGCAATAGAGGGAAAAAATAATCATTTTGCAGTATCACATCCATGAGGTTGAAAAGATGAAAATAATAATTTTGTAATATCACATCTGAGAGTTCTATAAGAATTATTTTGCAATACCACATCCGAGAGTTTTATCCTTCAAAACTAATCTTACTGCAGGGCTGTCAGTTATGATAAAGAAAACGCTTCATCTCCTTGTAATGTCCAGATGACTGAGAAGTCATCATGCACTCTTTGTGGAGATCTGTTTATAAATGACTTCATGATATCTAAGCTAACATTGTAATCTACACTACAGAAATGATATAACTCGCTACGTTTATCGAAGATGGAGTTTTCCTTGACACTAATTAAGAAATGCAATGACACATAAACATGCTACGCTAACAGCTGTCTAAGCCATGTAGTCAATAGTTTGAAGCTAGCTTACCTCGACATAACTGCTGTTTCGAAGCGATATTTGTTAAACTAGACCTAAACACGGAGAGATACGCGGCTCTGCACTGTGTGTAGAAAGCCTCATCTTCATCAGAAGGACGAAGTGACTCTTGAAAAGACATATTGAACTAGAAGAAGAGATGCTAACACTCTCCTACTTCGCCAAATATGGCAGCTAACTTGGGCTAAATTACGTTATTTTTACTTTTTCATCACGCCGTAACGATCGTCTGAAAGCATGCTAGATATATTTTATTTAATCAAATTCGCGTTGTCACTTGCCAAACACCGTTGCTATCTGCAGTCTGTTGCTAGGTAAACAAAAACCCATCTGTGTTCACCATAAACGACACTGACGAAACAAAACCTGACCTTACCAGTTCCTGTTTAAAACTAACATTAATGTAATGCCGGAATGGTCCCTTCTGGGTGATAATATATATATATATATATATATATATATTTAAATAAGAAAACATATTTGGGTTCAGACCGATTATTGGGTCGTTCGGGTCGTTTTTGTAATAAATTGACCCCCGGAACTATGTATAGGACAGGTTATTTTTCACACGAACTGTTCGAGTGTAGCAAAGGCGCCAGTTTCAATAAATCGGTGATAAACAAACTGCTTCTGCTAAGACAGCCAAAAATGCCGTGAGTATTGTTCATTTTATCTTTTTTATCTGTTGTATTTATTACAGAATTGAAGCGTAAGTTACCATTACTTCAGAAATACTTAAATATATTATATAGAACCCCATATAACAGTCGTCACTGACAGTTAACATATGTATTAGCTAGTTTGTGTCTGACTTAAATAACGTCGGTATAATAACAAGAGGGTCCGTAGCAATAAAAAAGCAAATATTTTCACTTATTTAACGCTAGTTATTAATTTTATTTTCAATTCAGTTTAGTTTCCCTTAGTTTCCAGAGTGAGTTTGCTCATTTAAGTAAATTTTTGTTGTTGAAACATGTTTAGTTTTAGTTTAGTTTTTACTACTTTAAGTGAAAAATACAATACATGGAGACATTTTGCCAGGGCAAAGATGTTTAGAATGGGTATGATCGATACAATAGTACTGTGCAAATTGACAAACACAAACTATAGACGTTTCCCGTATATTTCTGTTTTATTTTAGTTATGTTTAGTTTATGTTTTTTCAGACTAGGCCTGGGCAATATAGCTGAAAAACCTATCATGATAGTGAAGTTTCATATTGGTCAGTATTGATAATTATTGGTCATGTGGCTTGTGACCGGTGACATTTTGTGGGGGAAAGCAGTTAAGATGCTAAATGACTTTGCTGTATTATTGCAGCAGTGGTACTTACTTTTCTCAGTTAATATAGCACCCAGTGAGGAATTTATTGCTTCAGTTGACAACATTTATTACTAGACATCCACATAAAAAGTTGGGAAATTTCCCTTTAAATACTGCTGCAGGTATAAATGTGATTTTCCTGTACTTTCATATTGTCATTTTATGATACATTTGTCATTTCATGGGTTTATTCTATAGACCTATTTAAAGGTAGCCATATTGATATGAAAAAATAGTAGGCTAACACAGGTGTTAGCAAGGGCACTAATTAAAGTACCATTCTATTTAATGTAGCAGAGCATTTCTAGTAAGCCAACCTGCACAACAGCAGCATCCTGATTCTGTTTGACCTGAATGGAATGGAACCTCAATTAGAATCATTGCTAACACTTCTGTTTACCTTACTATTTCATGTAGAATGGCTGCTGCGAAAAAAATGACCTCAATACTATTAATTATTATAAGTACACTGAAGATTCAAATAACTAATAATGGCTTAGTTGTCTAAGGTAACTTTTTATTAAATAAAGCAGTTCACTGATACTTAACTTTGTTTTTTTTAATACAGAGTGAGAAGAGCTCTGAACATGGACAATGCCCATAATGTAAGTAAATGAATGGTCTTTGTACCCCAGGTGTACACCCATACATCACCCATAGCTGACATACCACATTCTTGTATCTGTGGAAAAGATTGTTTTAAAAGTTTAATGTGGAGCATTTATGCTGTCTGTGTTAACAATGTTAGTTGTCCGTTTTTGTCTTTTCTCTCTTCTGAATAGCATCCAGCCTCCAAAATACCAGTACCTGCAAGAAACCACGCACATTTGACAGGGACTGCAAGCTCTCAAGCAGGTGTGATAACAAATTTCTCTGCTGATCTCTGGAGACAAGTCAGTGTATCATATGACACAAGTTATCTTAAACTTGAAGAAGCTTAAGCTGCACAGACAAAATTCATTTAAGCTATTTCCATACTGGTGCAAAATTGTCCTTGATTTTTTTTTGCACTGACACACGGGTCATTGTCAGATCTATGTCTTATGTCTTACACACATGCTGATGCACGCTACACATCTCAAAGTCTAAATGTTGCTCTATATGCTGTGTTTTCTCCATAACAACTTGGCAACTTGTAAAAACCTGTCTTAACAGGTCAGGGTCAGCTGTGGTCTAAATCTTAGAGAAATGGGCTTGTGACTAGCAGGTCAGTCCTTCTGGACAGGGAGTTTATTATCTGGGTGGCAAACGACTGTACTCTTGACCCACAGTACAGGTGTGACTGTGAGGCAGTGTGTGGCTTTCAATGACCTTTTTCTGCATAATTGCCAATTTAAGAAAAACTACTGACTTAACATTTAGAGATTTTATTGTCCTTTAGGATTCCTCTGATGAACTTCCACTATTATGATAATTACAAAATTCTACTGTCAAACAAATGACCCAAATTCAAAAGCTCCATTCTCTCTCCACGCTTGGAAAAGACACACATCTGCCACTAGTCTCTCCAACTTCATTTTAGATTATGGAGCAGAGGTTGTTGTCTTTCCTGAAAAGGACAGTCTTCAGTACTACTTTAATCCTTGTGTGGTGTCCCCTTGTCAATCCACTAAGCAATATTAACTTATACAACCCAATTCCAAAAAAGTTGGGATGCTGTGTAAAAGGTAAATAAAAACTGAATGTAATGATTTGCAAATCCTTGTCAGCCTTTGTGTTTTAGAGTCTTAACTTTTTTCCAAAGTGTTCCCGAGCCCATGGCGTAATATCCTTTATGTAATTATGTTGGTTTTTAACGTCAGAGGGGTCAAAGGTCGCGGGCGTTGAATGTTGGTTTTTAGCCTTGCCTCCTTTGTGCAGAGATTTCTCTGGATTCTCTGAATCTGTTAATAATATTATGAATTGTGGATGGTGAAATTCCTAAATTCCCTGCAATTGTGGTTTGGGAAACATTTTTCTTAAACTGTTTTTATGGTGAACTTCACCACATCTGTGCTTGTTAACAACTGAGCCTTTCGAGGATGCCCCTTTGATAAACAGTCATGATACTGTCACCTGTTACCAATCAACCTGTTTACCTGCTGAGCTTTGCACAACTTTTCCAGTCTTTTGTTGCCCGTATCAAAACATTTTTTTTTAAACATGTTGCAGGCATCAAATTCAGAATGAGTGTATATTTACAAAAAAAAAAACAAGGAAGTTTATCAGTTTGAATTTTAATTGAATATTTGTATTCTGTTTTTATTTACATTTTACACAGCAACCTAACTTTTACTGAATTGGGATTGCATACCAGTGTATTCCAGATTGTGTTATTAAGGATGTGGTGCTTCATCAACAGGCAAGACCAAAGTCACAACACATGAACAAGAGGTTCCAAAGACAGAGCTGGAAAAGTGAGTACTGAAGTCACAGCTTTTGCAATTACATTCGTTAATCACTTATATTATAGGCTGCAAATTAAGTTTTTTAACTGCTAACTGTCAATACACCAAGAGCCAAAGTAGAGCACAGAGTTAAAGGGTTACAGAGAACTCCCTTTTTATGAGTTGCTATATTTCAATTGGCACACTTTCCTGATGGTCATAATGACATATCAGAATTTAATGACAGGAGACACGGAATGACGGGGATCCATCACTGGCCAAATTATCAGTGATTTACATAGCACTAAAAATAGTTGTATAAGAGTCACTTAACACAAGAACCATTTCCTTAGTCAAGGCAGACATTTGGTGTCTGGCCCATCTATCAAGACAAGCATTAGTTTTTAATTTTATAGTGCTGTCACTAATACGTTACATGAGCTCGGTTTACAGTACATCCATAACACTCACTTGGTTATGTCATATTAGGGTCATTTGGGGCACAGCAGTAATTTAAATTTTTGTCTTAAGGCATGTTTATTTCTGACATGTTAAAAAGATGCATGTATATATATATATAAACAAAAATAACTAATTAACAGTTAACTTGTTCATCAGATTCTCAATAAACAATCTGGCAAAAGGTATTGGCTGAGGCTACAGGTTATAATGACTGCCCCTTTTAACAAGATGTATAGCTTGTTTACTCTCAAAGAGCAACATTAAAAACAAAACAACACAAACCAAAAAACAAACCATAGCCTATATTCTTCACCCTGTCTTTCCATGTCAGAGCCTCTCCATAGTCATCCATTTTCATATTTGTTAATTTTGCATGCCTTAAACATTTGTTTAAACTTGCTAATTGTTAAGCTAATCCACATATTCACTGCCTCATTAACTGCTCTATGAACATACAGATTCCTCTCAAATCATATATATATATATATGTATATATATATATATATATATATATATATATATATATATATATATATATATATATATACTGTCTGTCTTTTCAAACAACTTTTGGATGCTTCCACGATGTAAATTTCAAAATAAACATAATAATATTTGGAGGAAGATGAATTAAAAGTGTACCAATTCAGTGAAAAGGACCCTGTGAATGTTAAATATCTCTTTTACAAGAGAGACCTGGCCAAGGTAGCAGCTGCACAAAGTCACGACATAATAAAATACAAATACAGTATATTAAACAAAAATCCACGATTAAAAAAAACAATATCATTAGATTATTATTACTCATGCATTAACTTAAAAGCAGCATTTTATGGTTGTAGTTGGTTGAGGTGGAGCTCGGTTTTAACTGTTCAGGACGGCAAGTCATGATTATTTTCATTATGATTATTTCCTTCATTAATGGATTAATGGTTTGGTTTGTAAAAAAAAAATCAGAAAATAGCGAGAGATGTTGAAAATAGTTGCAGACGATCAATTAATCAAAAAATCATTCCAGCTATATTTATATATTTTCATATGTTTTGTATACACAAAATCTTAATTATATATAAAATAAAAGTAAAAGGTGCCATGAAAAAAAAGTAGAAGTACAGTACCTCAAATTTGTACTTAAGTACAGTTATTAAGTAAATGTACTTCCTTACCTTCCTAGGTTTTAATGTTACAGCTAATCATTTATTCAAATGATTTCACACTGTCAGCATTACAGTATGAAGACTTCTGAATATGTCCTTGTCCCAGTGTCACCCTGATCTCTTTTGCTTTGACCAGATTGAACTCCTTGCGATCTAAACTGGAACAATCAGTGGATGCATTCATCAAGGCCAGGAAAGAGCTGGAGGAAATCTTGGTGAGCGAGACTTTTTCTTTGGTCTTAAATCTTTACGATAGGCGGAAATGTCTCTGTCTCCATCACATCATGAGATTGAGAGCTGATGGTTTTTATTACATACTGAATATTCACTTCTGATGTGGCTTTTCCTTTCTGACTAAAGCTTTTTTTTCTCTTGCTTTTTTCATCCATTTCTAATTCTGTGAGCTATCTTTTCCCCCTTTTTCCACTATTTCATGTGTGCTGCTGGGGTTTTTGTGGTTTTCCTTTTGATCTCCTTGAGTCTGTATTTTAATTAGTCAGCAGAGGGCAGCAGTGAACAAGGACGTTTCCTCGCTGGATCTTCTGCTGACCTGAAGACTGAGCTAAAGAGGCACAGGGAACTGAGTAAGCATGCAAATCAACAAAACTCTGTGAGAAAGTCAGTCAGTGCTGCTTATTTTACTGACCCAACTGGATACAACAAGTTAGAATTTATATTCTGTTATTTATGGCACCGACAACCAACATTTTGGTCTAGACTCTCTATTTGATAATATGATGGCATTTGTGTCTTTTTTTCAGCATCCAGAGTGGATGTGTTTTTGAAAGAAAATAAAGAGCCCAAGCATCACAGTCAAGGTAATGTGTCTGCTAATAAATGTAATAAACCTGTTACCTGTTAGAGTAAACAATCTTTTATTGTTTAACATTCATGTGCTATTATTCTTTTACGCCATCAAGATAAACACAGCTACTTCACATTACTGGGGATATCACCACACTGATGACTGAGAGGCTTTATGGCCACGTTTTAAAGAGCTCAGTGTTCAACGATATCACAAGATTTACTCAAGATTAAAGGTGACACACATGTTTGAAGATAACATTTTCTCAAAGGGCACATTCAGCAACTTGCATGTTAGAGAGTTTTTTTTATTGTGGACGTCCTCGTCACGTCACGTGCAGGTTATAAGCCTGGTGCCCCCACTTTCTGACTGTTTTGTTCACATTGTTTGTCAATTACATCCCACACAAACTGCCTCGATTTAGTTAGCTGTCACTGTGACTTTATCTCTAAGTCTCTAAAACAGCTGTGAGAAAACATTTTTGTCCCAATTGTTTAGCTCATTTCAAGAAGAGCAGAAAAACAAATTTAGTCACGAGGCTGTTTCATTCCTGAGGACTTCCCCATCCGCTACGACTTCACTATTTGATTTGCTTCCTCCTTGATCTTCTTTTCTATTTAACATCAACGGCATCAATGGACGCTTGTTTTGGCTGCTCAGACAATCGTGTGCTCTGCGACCTTTGGAGAAAAACAACATTTTGTTATGGTTACACAAACAAGTCAGTAGATTTCCTCGGGAAAGAATTAATTTGATTATTTTAGGCACATATTATGCCTGCAGCAGAGCAATTCTTGTGATCCAATCATACAATGGCGGCTTGTGTAAAATTAATAGGGGGTATTGTCAGGAGAGGAGCTTGTTTTCCGATAAGGTTGTTAAAAATTATTTTAATTAGTTCCAGTAAGGGAGCTGAACATACAGGATGCATTGTGGATCCACACCACAGAAATGTCACATTTTTTGTCACATGGTGGATCCGTGAAATTTATCAGTTTTGCATAAGCCTCCTTACAACAACAGACTTCACAATGTCAAGGCAGATAGCTGTGGGAGAGAATTGGCCCTCTATGTGCATTGAGACACACATTTTAAGTAAACAAACTGTTATTCAAAGCTGCTGAAGACTTCTGGCCTATATCTGCTGGGAGCGTGAAATCCAGACAGATGATGTTGATGGTATCTTGAAGCATGATTCTGCTCTAGTGTAAAATGTTTGTTTAGATTCGCTGCTATGGCCTTTAAGCTTTGGGCCCATGCACTGAATACAAGAGGGGAGAGTAAGAGACTCTTTGGAAAAAACTTCATGAGGACATAAGATTAGACAGTACATGCTGTTTGTTCTCTTGTCTTGTCATCATCAGTCTGAATTATATAGCTATAGTCTAGTTTAGTCTAGTCTAGTCTTTTAAGCATTTATTTATTTGGGATGCATGATAAAATAAATTAAAATATCAGTATTAGCCCATGCAATTCAGGTTCAAATTTGTGTCCATATGTAGATTTGGTTTGCAGTAAAAGAGAGACAGGGCATCCATCTTGACACATTAACAAACATCACAAACGAAGAAAAAACATAATAAAAGTACTCAAAGGCTTCAGTGACTTAATAAAATCAAGAAATAACAATAAATCCCACTCAAATAAATAAATATCCCTAACAGTAAATAAGATAAAATAAATGCAGGCTAAAATAAATACATAAATAAACATTACTGTATGGCATCTCGGGACTATGAACCTTTGTCCAGAAGGAAGAAGCTGGAATAAACTGTACAAAGGATGGAAGTCATCATTTAAAATTGAGCTGGTAATCCGCTGTAACTGCCTGGAGTCCAGGGACTCAGGGTAAGGGTTTCTGTTTTTCAGAGATAACTTTCTAAACCATAACACCAACAACAAGGATAAAATCTAATTAATAAAAGCATGATTAAATAAGGTCATCATGGTTTTGTCCTCAACCACTGTAAATGTGTGCAGGCACAGATACTTCTATATCTCCTGCCTGATGGCTGCAGGGTGAACAGGCTGTGGCTGGGGTGGGTGTTGTTTTTTAGTATCCTTCGATGCTAAGTAGATGGGTATCAGTGATGTTCTGGACAGCTTTAATGAGCTGCTGTAGAGTTTTTCTGTGCACATGTCGTGCCAACTTGTCACATTCCCAGTCAAGATGCTGTCAGTTGCTCCTCTGTAGAAGTTAACATGAACTTGGGATGGGAACTTTGCCTTCTTAAGTTTCCTGAAGAAATACATCTGAGCCTTTCTGAGCCTTCTTTACCAGGGTGTGACGTCCATGACAGGTTCTCTGTGATGTTGATTCCCGGGAACTTAAATCTGTTCACTTGAGCCACCGCAGCTCCACTGATGTTGCCTGCTTTCTCTGAAAATCAACATTCTGCTGTGACGTTGAGCAGTGGGTTGTTGTCTGCAAGACTCTTGATTTCCGTGTAGTTTTCTCCGTGTTGGGGGCTGCAGGCATGTGTGTTCAGTGTGAACAGGAGGGGGCTGGGCACACAGCCCTGTGGGGCTCCAGTGTAGAGCACTAAAGTGGAGGAGGTGAGACTGTCAATCAGTTATGTGTGTGTGTTTTTTAATTGGATTATCTTACCCATAACATTTTATGGGAAAACATCTTACAGAACTATGTTGAAGCACCTTCAGATGTTTTAAGGGCTACAACATGTTTTCAAGTGACCAGGCAAAGCACCCCATTACCTGAGACATGCAACTGAGCCATGCTGATGTCACAGTATTTAAAAAGATATAGAGACCATTAACATTCATATCCAAATTTGTGCAAACTAATACTGCTGGTGTAAAAGTGCAGCACCTGTTTGTCCTCCTTAAAATTAAGGCCACAGTTCAAACATATATTGTCTGTGCAAAAAAAAAAAAAATGTTGCTATTAGTTCCTGTTCCTCTGAGCCATCTGGACTGGAGCAGCATATGTGCAGACAATAGTAGCACATGACTGTAGCGGATACAGAGATTACTCATAATAAGTAGAGAAGAGTCATAGTCAGCAAACTCTGTCAGTGTTTTAAATTACACTGAACTATCAATCTGGATTTTGCTAACATTAGCTAACCACATTTCATTACCAGCTAGCCACATTTCCACCACAGAGACCAGGGTCTAAATTAAGTTTCCGGGACATTATTTCACACCCAAAAAAGTCCCTGCTCGGGGGTCAGGGCAAGCCACTTTGGTGTTTGTTCATTGTGCTTTGATACAAAGTTAGAGAAGAAGGCATACAACTGATGGATCAACGATGAAGTCCAGGCCTAATTGCACAAAAAATGATGCCCGTCTGGCTCTTTATATGGCATCACTGTTGCTATATAGCTGTGCACAGAAATATGTAAAAACAGCAGTCAGTGGACTTTGCATCATCTTCACAGGTCTTTAGACCACAGTGGAAACACAGACAACATTAGGGATGCAATAATTAATCAATTATCAATCAATTATTAATTTCATCGCCAACTATTTTGATAATCAATCAAAAAAACTCAAAATTCTCTGATTTAAATATGTGTTTTTTTAAGGTTTCTTTACTCTTCTGATAGTAAACTATATATATCTTTGGGTTGTGAGTAAAACAAGACATTTGAAGACGTCATCTTAGACTTTGGGAAACATCGACTGACATTTCTCACCATTTTCTGACAAAATAATTGACCAATTAATCAACTATGAAAATAATTGTTAGTGTTTGTTGCAGCCTCAATTAAAGGGGACATTTCAATATGTACACATTGAACTTCTCATTTCTAAGAGAAAAAATGTGTTACATTATCTTTTATTACAAAATCTCACTAGTCTCACTACACACTGCAGATTTTGAGAGACTTGTACTGAATATTGCCTGCCATTACAGAAGCATGGTGAAACAAATCTTCCATGGCAGCCATTACACACCAGGTAAAGTCTGTTTGCATGTTCAGACTTTGGAGTCAGACCCCAGGCCCTTCCCTCTCTTAGTCCTACAGTACCAAGGCAGCTCAGTAAATCCATGAGGACACTTAAATCTTGAAGGCCAATCCTCCAATCCCACATCTCTTCCCATATCTTCTTCTCTTTCCCTTTCTTTCCCTCTCCTCCAGTTTCCTGCCTTGTCATCCCCTTTTTCCGCCTCACGCTGTGACGGTCGAAACTACGTCTCTCCTCAAAGTGAGTGTGCAGTGTTGAGAAGCGCTTACGACCGTCCTTTAAGGTTAACAAAAGTTTCAGTAAGCGTTCTAAAGAAGTCACTCTCGGTGAGCAATCAGGCTTGGGGCGAACATAAATCCTCTGGGTATAGTCACGGCATTACAAATACCCGCAGCGTCTGTATGTGCTGATGACTACAAAATTGAAAAAGAAAGGCCCTAATAATTCTGAGGCAAGTTTCCCTCAGCAGTAGGTATTGATTATTTGTGTGTGGTGAGAGATTTGGAAAATTCAATTAAAGGAGTTGTGCAAAGGATTCATAAATTCAGCCCCTCCAACCCGTATCGAGACGTGGTTATGTTCTAAATCAATGCTGCACTTCACAATATATTTTCTTAGGAACATAAAAATAAATAACATTTAAACAGTTCTGCTTACTACAGAAACAAATTTTATTTTCTCCGAAGCTTTTAAGTAACAGCCGAGTACTGACTTGTACGCATCTTCAGGTTGGTAACATATTTTTATTGCTGTTTTTCCCATAAGAAAATCCTATATAATATGAATTTTCAGATGACAAAATGAGGGGAAAGGGGACGGCTCAGCAGTGTAAAAATTGATCAGGCCATAGACGGGGCCACGTTGGGGAAGATTTGTATGTCAGCAGTAATGGGCTGTATTAAAAAGAAGATTCCTTAAGATGTCATAAAAGTGATGGGGCTGTGTCGCAGGTCGCGGGCTGCCGGCCCAGGCCGCTCCCAGACTCGGGCACATCAATCCTTAGCAGGCCTCACGGACAGATGCCACCTACCCACCGGGAGTTTTATGCTTTCTGATTGAACACACGGTTGCAATTAAAGGGGGGAGTTGTATATTAGGCTGTTTTGGTCCAAGTGAAGCCGGTGGGCTTCGATCGACAGTGTGGGTTGCAGAGTATGCAGTCTTTTCAGGCGTTCTGATTTAGTGCATTCTGATTCATTGCATTTCATCTTAGGGTGCAAATAATATACTTCCATGTTTCTTTGAAATATTAACATAGCAAGCAAGTAATGTTTTTTCATAAGAAAATACAGCTGAAGAGCAACTGAAAACACTCATTAGCATTAGCAAAGTTTTTAAAGGTCCAGTATGTAAGATTGAGGGGGATCTATCGACAGAATATGCCGGAAATGGACTATAATATTCTTCAGTAGGTTTTCATCAGTGTAAAATCACTTGAAGATAGGAATCATGCGTTTGTGACCTTATAATGAGCCATTTATATCTACAGAGGGTGCGGGTCCTCTTTCCGCCAGATTGAACTGCCATGTTTCTATGTCTGACTCACCAGATGTACTCTCATCACAGCATCCGTTATCTGTGTTTTCAAAGTCCCTGGGAAACAACAACAACCCCCGAGCTAGCAGGCTACATGCTAAAAAAAAAAGGCTAATTGGGTCGCTAACAGTACAAACATAAATAAGCTAGCAGCTGTTACCTTATCTTTGCAGTGATTTAGACGTTTTAATGCCAGGGCTCGCCTCCCTGTGCGCACATGTTCCAACATAACGAGTTCCCCCACGCTATTTTGCAAAGGCACCGTTGGTACATCCTGGGCTTAGTGTGCCACTCAAGACGATTGTGATTGGTCGAAAGAAATAACAACAAGACAGAGCATTTTTCCCCCTCTATAGCAGGGGAGCCAGCCCTTTCTCCAGAGTGGAGAAAAGTCTGGCTATGTGAGACTAGGCTGCAACTAACAATGCTTTAATCTATAAATGTTTCTCTTGATTAATTGATTAGTTTTTCAGTCTCAAATGTCTTGTTTTGTCCACAACCCAAAGATATTCAGTTTACTGTCATAAAAGCCTTAAACATTCACATTAGAGAGTTTGAAATCAAAGAATTAGGACATTTTTTATGAAAGACTAATCAATTATCAAAACAGTTGACAATTAATTTAATAGCTGACAGCCAATCGATTAATCAGCTAACATTGCAGCTGTAGTTTCTACAGTAACCCAGAATGGACAAACCAAATGCTGGCTCTCAGCAGGGCCTTTCACGTTTTATTTGCGGCCACCATTGTTTCTCTCACACGCTTGGAAGGGGCCGGTGATGCAAGGGCTATTTAGGTTGTTGCAATTTACAACCTCATCGCTAGATGCCACTAAATCCTACTGTAGGCGCTAGTCTTTTTAAGGTCGTAGTTGTCTTTACATTAAGTGACTTCTCTTCCAGTTATGTATTTGTTCTGACTATTTGTTTCCGCACTTCCACACTTCTGTATTTTCCTGCCGCTAGTATTGCCTTGAGTGTCACCCAGATTACTGAACTGTAGGCGTTTCTTTAGTAAACACATTAATTCATCTATAAATGCTTGACTTTAGGTTTCATCATCTCTCTTTTTAGAAACTGTGAAGACAGCTGCTGTAGCTCCTATGAGTTTCTGAAATCCATCATTGGCTGAGTTACAAAAATCAACTATTTTTTTTAATGTGAAATGAATAATAATTCTAGTTATAGAGTGACTGAAATCCAATGACGTACATGTTGGTTTATTAACAAATCGCTTTGGTTTATGGGAAACACGCCTCCTGTTAACTCTCTTCTTTGTGAACATTCAATCTTGACAGTGACTGTGGTGTGTGTAATATCACTGGGTGCCAGTGGGGTTACAATCATGTTTTCCTCTCCCATATTCCCCAGGTTTTTGTTAGCGAGGCATCTCGGCTGTTGACAGCTAATGGAATTGCTCTTCACCTCCTGTGCGTATGATCCCGCGGAGATAAGGCAGGAGATGAATGTGGAATCTGTGCTGTCAGTTGTGAGGCTGAGATGTCTTGCGAGCCGTCATTCATCTGCAGGAGAAGCGTCTGAAGCGGTGGGAGCGAATCCTCTGACATGTTAGACTCTGTCTACCCGCCGCAGCCTCTGCCTGGCAGCTGACAAATGTTGATTCTACATTAACCACAATGCTGCAACGCTGTGCAAATAATGTTCTTTCAGATGGCAACCCTCATCCCCTTTATGGCTAAAACTATGCGATCCTTCCCACCTGTGCAGTTTAACACCTTTGAAAGTAAAGGTGGGGGGGCAGACTGTCTTACACAACACAGTAGTCTCTTTATTTGGCAGTGCCTGGGAAGGCCGAGGCCTCTCGCTGCCCGAGTCGACCTAAGCAACAGCTGGTGTTCACGGCAACATTTCCTATTTCTGCCTAAGGTGGATCGTGTAGCTCTCACTTTATCACCCTTAGAGGCCACGTGAAGGACAAAGCCAGCACGCCCATAAACAAAACTAATGTTTTGATACAAGCCCCTTTGGAGATTGAAAGAAGGATCCATGGTGCGTTTAATGCCCACTTACCACCCCTGATGCATCAAATGATCTCTTACCTATCCCAACGGTTTTCACTGTAGGCTGGCATCTAAAA
The DNA here is from genome assembly GCF_056507025.1 of Lutjanus erythropterus. Classification (NCBI taxonomy): domain Eukaryota; kingdom Metazoa; phylum Chordata; class Actinopteri; order Lutjaniformes; family Lutjanidae; genus Lutjanus; species Lutjanus erythropterus. The sequence continues at coordinate 37,616,121 of NC_139323.1, forward strand.
CTGTTAGATCCTTTTCTTACTTGCAGTAATAACCTGCATTAGTAGTCCGGGCTCCCTCGGGGAGATTTTCTTCATCTCCCATTAGCACAGAGTTTTAGCCATGAGGGTTCAGTATCTACTCACTGTGCCTGCTTCAGGTTTAGAGCCACAGAAACTGTGGATACTGTGTGCATCCTGGATAACTAGTCAGGGACGGGGTTTTTGACAGGAGCCTTATTTTTACTGTGGCTTGAAAATGGTGTTTCTGGTGTGTATTTAATTTTTTTAGAAGGACAATTACACACAAAATTTAAAAGCTGAGTGTAATCTAGTTCCATTATATTGGAGAGTCGGCAGACAACTTGGCATCTCACACCAAAATACTAAATAGCACTACAAGCCAGAGGAAAAATATGTCTTTTTGACTTTAGGGTGTAAACACCAGACGCACATGGTTTAGACACTTTATGACATTTATGCACAAGTTTCTAATTCCAATCCTAATGTGTCTCAAAACAGTCACAACAGAGCATTATAAACAGACAGACAAGGCAGTTTGCTCCAGTGAGTTTTATATTTTATATTTTATAGCTTTATTATTACTGTTCTGTAACTGCAAGTGTGATGCCATCTAACATGTTTATAACGTGCTGTACACTATATTTATATTTAAACTGCAATTAATGCTTATTTTCATTAGCAATTAATCTTTTGTTCATCAACCAATATACAAAAAAAAGATTTTTGCTTGATAATTGGCTTAAAGGGACATTTCTCCCCAAAATCAACCCCAGTCAGGGGATTGATAGGAGCTACTTTATTTCTATCGTGGAAAGAACGTAATTCTTCATAAAACTGTTCACAAAAATGTCTGTGGATTATCTTGAGTAATCGGGTCATGATTTCTGAAAAGAGACATTGCTGTAGAGTTTTTCGAATGTATTTTTTGAGCATTGTTTTCAGCACCACAAGTCGAGTGGTTTTTAGTCCCATTACATTTGAAAGAGGGCTGACATCTCCAAATTTCTGCAACTCGCACCAAAATAGCACTACATGCCAGAAGGAAAATATGTGTTTTCGATTTGGGGGTGAAATGTCCCTTTAAAAGATGAATAGATTATCATAATTGTTGTCAATTAATTTTCTGTAGCTTTTGATCCCATCACAGGATCTTCCTCTGCAGACGTAGCTGCCTTTATGTCATGGAAATGTCACTTGTCATTGCTTATTCAACTAAACTTTTAAATATTTAACTTAATTTAAACCATTTACTTTTAATAAAGTCAACCAGAAACAAATGTTTTGAACGTGTTATGATATTTACTTCCAGCTGTATTTGTTGTTTACCTTACTAGTGCTAATATCATTAATCTACATTCAAATTACAGACATGGGAAGGTAAATTCTAGTGTTTCCTCACATCTTTATAAATAAATTGCCATCACGACGTTACATAAACATGTGTAATAAAAGGGCGACCCAGCACCTTTCACACACATCCTAATTGCCCCCTTGTGTTCATGTTCCATTGTAGTAACAGTTAACTCAGATCTCGGGCTCCTATTTGTCCCTGTGGCCCATTATTGGCTACCGGCCTGGAGCCTCAGATGCACAGGCAACCCTCACTGACCTGATAACATTTATAGTTATAATGGATTTTTTTATGCCCGTCATTAACTGGCTCAGAGATTGGAGAAAGAAATTGCTTGTACCTTTTTCTGTGGTATTTCAACTTTATAGCATTATGTTCAGATATGTCACCTTCCATCATCTCTTTTTAAGGCCTGTCCTGTCACTGGTTTTGTTTTAAATGAACAGGTCTTTTGTGCAGGACCCTTGTAGTATCAGGGACTTGTAATGAATATTTAATGATGTTGAGTAAAAGCTTTGAAAGATATAATTTCTGTCCAATTATTGGCTCTGTCTCTGCCAGACTGTTAGGGGTGATTTAGCGGACTACTTGGTAAATGTAGACAGTTTATATGAAGCTGCTGAAAATCTAATCATTTAACAACGTGGCAATAAAACTCATGTTCACTTCAGGTCATTGAGAAGAAATTTTATTTATTTTCACAAAGACCAAGTTTGTACAAAATAACTTCAATGATGGATAAAAATATACAGTAGAAACCCGTAAAAAAAAAAAGTTCACATGAATAGATAATGATAACCGTTACTGTCAGACCTGAGTCCAGTCCCATCAGGTATCCATTTTAATCACAAACCCCAGAACAGGTGCTGAGGCTGGACAAAATAACAGGAACATCTTATAATATCATAAAAGCCGGCACGACCACCAACCATGGCTTTAGAAGTTACCACAAAATTAAATCACTCTGGACATTACAACAGGCGTTCCTATTATTGTGGCCACCTCCATACAGGCACAGAGTGATCTAAAGTCAAGTTGTAGATGAGCCAGCAATAGTGTAGCTGAAAGAGTTAAGGATCATTGGTCCAAGAAAAAAGGTCATGTAGTTCAGGAGAAAGAACAGAAACAAATGATTTTGCGAATCAATTTGGTCCAAACTGGAGAAATATCACTACCCTTTCATTTCAAAACTCCTCTGAGTTGCCGTTTTGTAGTAGAATCATTTTTCCGCCCACAAAAGGGCTTTTCACACTGCACAGTCTAGCGCAAAGCTGTCCTTAGCCCAGGGCTAAGAGTTGACCCTGCACCGCTATCAGCCCTCAGTTAAATGTGCGTTGGAACACACGACTAATGTTAACATTTTACAAATGATGCTTGACTTCTCTCGACAGCCTTTAGCCTTGTTTCACACTGGAACCTTTCAGCCATGTGTTTAGTCAATTTTTTAGGGGATAACCACACAAACTCGTGGAAATTCACTGGAAACTATACAACCATTCTTCGAAGATCAACTCCCCCTGCCCACCCACATGCACACGCACACAAAGAGAGATGGAGACAGACAGTAAAAGTGCTTTGCTGTCAAATGATTGTCCATAATTAGAGACTTCTGATCTGCTAGCTTTACTTGTGACTAACTTAGCTGGGTTTGGAGCTGGTACCTAGCCTTTAGCCTGGGCTAAATGCAGTGTGAAAAACCCTAATATGTCTTATAAGCACTTCTGTAGGGCTGCAGTTCACAGTTATTTTCATTCTGGATTAATCTGCCAGTTACCTTCTAGATTAAACACTGGCGATATCATCAAACTTCTTGCTTCCTCTGAGCAAAAGTCTAAAAGCCAACAATATTCAATTTACTTTAATGCAAAAACTAGAGAAACAAAAATATATCATATCTGAGAAGCTGGAACCATCAAATGTTTGCCGTTTTTGCCTGAAATTTGCACTGGGGACATGATGGCACTAGCCTTTAAGCACATGTCAAGCAGAGCAGATATGTCCCACGGTGTAACACCGGCTTTCCTGATGCAAAATTAGCAGACGTGTATACCATCACCTTTGGCCCCATTCAGTTGTTCTTCTTCTGGCTCTTTCTGCTCGGTGGCTCGCTGAACTGGACAACGTTGAAGTACACAAACGTTCCCAGGAAGTGAAGGAAGGCAGCAACAGACACCAACACAGGAAACAAGTCAGGTAGACGTGGTGGAGGGACCAGAGCTACACTCACGACGCTCAGAGCAGCCATGGCTGCGATGCTGATGTAGAACTGTAACAGACAGACAGAGTGGTTATGAACCGATTCAGATGAGAACAGGGAAACATGATCATACAGTACGTTGAGTTCAAAGTAAAATGCTAAAAGACTTAAAGGGATAGTCTGAATTATTTGAAGTGCAGCATTTCATACTGTAGAAGCAATGAAATGCTCACTCTCTTGCTCAACCAGACTACATAGGAAAAAAGAGAAATTTTACCTCGCAGAACATGGGAGTTGCTGGTCTACTGCTGCTTCATTTGTTCATTATCGTTAGGTGAATCTGAACTAACCTCTTAAATCACTGAATTCATACAATAACACAAATAAACTAACTGATTGAGGCAGTGGTAGTCCAGTAACTACTGTTCTGCGAGGTAAAATTACTGATTTTGTCAATGGAGTTTGGTTGGTTGGAGACAGCTGCTGCTTCTATAAACTGAGGGTGTGTCAGCTGCCATATATATGGTTGCACAATAACAGGTGATCACATCTGGGAGGGCGATCACAACCCCTGTCTCAAGGATACCATCACCATGACAACTGGGCAAATGCTGTCAGCTGATGAATACCATCAGATGTAGTTAAAGGCTCTCAAAAAAGCAAATAAGTAGACCTTGTTTTAAGATTATTTTGTCAAACTACTATCTCCAAAGTCAAGAATGACCTTTACTACTCAAAGAGTAGCATGTGGTGGAAATAGAACATGAAGATTTTTCTTGTGTAATGGTTCATACTGTTTTGGGGTAAGAGGAATTAATTGCAACTGAAATGTCATCAGATCGTTCTACTTCAAATCACTTAAGTGCCCTGATGACATCAACTAAGTTATTTATTTGTTCTTGGGCTTGGAGGCACCATAAATCCCGAAAACCCTGCATTACAAATTGAGCTGTGGAGTTTGAAAGATGTGGCTGTTCATGAAAGAAAGCTGCCTTATGTAAAGGACAGGAACCGGCATTTTTGACCTCACTTAGAGGAAATTTAGGATATCTTGGCTTCTGTAAATTGCCAAAATACCCCTTTAATGTAGACAGCTCTGGTGTCCAAACCACTTTTTTTTGTAATGATTGAATTGATATTCCACAGCAGAAACCTTTCCTCATAAAACTATGAAAAGACTGGTCTCCTCAGGCTAAGAACAAACTGTTAGCTTTTCCCTTATTTTAAGTATATCTATTATATCAAACCAATGAATGGTTTAATTTGAAAGAGCTCTCAAATCACATTGCATATTTATCACTGGATCACTTCCATCAAATTGGTCATTTGAGAGGTGCTATAAAGAAAAGATAGAGGCACTGCAGAATAGCCCATTTGAATTAAGGCCGACATAACTACTTTTTGCCGTGTTACAGAGTTGCAAACAGAACTGGTGGCGAGAGTGAGATCATTCGTGTGTCTATTTGGGCTTTATGACCCAGAGATAAGTCAGTGAGTAAGATGGAGGAAACACCTCATGCCCACACCCTCCCTGCCACCCCGAACCCATGAAACCTTATCGCCTTCATTGGGGCTCGCTATTTATGCTGCTTGTGTAAATAAATATATCTAGGCAAACCTGTGTTAATGACACTTGCTATAAAAAGACACCTCCTCTTAATCTCTGACACCCTACCGGTGCCCCTGTCGCTAAGGGGCTGGCAGTGCAGCCACTTCAGACGCTGTGGAAACTTAAATAAGTGATAAATAATTCTTTGGCTGGCAGCGGCTTTCATCCCCGGACAGCTTACACAGCTTACAGTGGCACATGATCTTTATTTATACAGTTGGGTATATCTTCTCACACGGTCGCAATTTAGGTCTGATGCCACATTCAAAGCACAGGCCACCTGGGATCTTGAAATCAGCAGCCTTCTTATTCATCAGCTGGACATCTTCCCCCCCGCCATGTACAAGACCAGACATGAACTATTAGCTTCATCAAATAGCAATGTTACTAGAACCACTTTGTCTATCAGAAGCAAAAGGACGCCGTGTTTTAAACTTAACGCCTCTTTGCGTAGGATCGAAAAATTTGCGATTCTGGTGGCTCCTAGTGGTTGTAATAAAAAAAGACACTCGTGCCACAAATGACAAAACAAAAGACTACAAACAAAAACTCATGGCATTAAAATAATTTCAAAAATGCTTTAATCTCAGTTACTTTAGTATACACTGACTCCCAGCCAGAGCGTTTGCAGGTTCAGGAACAATCAGTCCAAGGAAATCAGGTTGGCTGAGCCAGTGATCCCTTTTAAACCCCTTCGTAAGACATTATTTTATCTGAAAGACTTTCCTGATTTTACCTTTAAAGCCTTTAAAGGGATAGTTCACCCTAAAATGAAAATTCAGTCATTATCTACTTACCCTCATGCCAGTTGGGGGTTGGGTTTATTTTGTTGGTCTGCAAAACACTGCTGGAGTTTCACAGGAAAGCAATGTTGCAGAATCTCCCAAACAATGTAAGTGAGTGGTGACCAGGTTTTAAACATAAAATAAACAACTGGGAAAATAACATAAAATACCTCCATACTGCTTGCCTGGCAAAATCCAAGTCTCCTAAAACCCCGACATGCCGTTTGCTTACTGTCACAACACAAACACCCAGTTCAGACAGTGTGCACATGAACGTAGCTCCAATCTAAGGATCTACAGTGAAGATTCAGGCTAAAAACATGGTGTAAATGATTTTTTTTAGTTAAATTGGAATGTCAGGGCTTTAGGAGACCAGACAAGCAGTATGGAGGTATTTTATGTTTTAATTTTGTTGCTTTGTTATGTTTGAAAACTGGTCACCATTTACTTCCATTGTTTGGGAGATTCTGCAACAGTTTTCCTATCAAACTCCAGTATTGTTTTGTGGACTAAAAAACTAAAACCGACCTTCAATCAGCAAGAGTGTGAATCGATAATGACTGAATTTTCATTTTTGGGTGAACTATCCCTTTAATTTTTAATAATGTTTTTGTTTTCCTATTTCTTGCCAAATTGTTTTTATTTGTTTTCTTGTAAAACCCAATGATTTTACGACTTGTCTGTTTTAATTTGTTGCCTGTGTGAAGCACTTTGTAACATGGATTTTGAAAAGTGCTTTATAAATATAATCAAATAATTATAGACGTAGCGGCTTTAAATTACTCCTATGTATGTAATCAATCTGTGTTGAAAATATACAATACTGCCCTCCCTACCTGTGTTAATGGGTATTAAGGAATCTGCATGACCTTTATTTTATTAACAACCGATTAAAGCTGGGGCCGCAATGACAGAGCTACCACCTCCTGTGCAAATCTCAGGGACTGCAGACCTCTGCAGCTTGACCTAAAGCATGTAACTGATATAAACCATGAAATCACATTTGCACTTCGTTAATGTACTCTTTTATACTGTTTTGACTTCATCTTTCACATGCAGTACGGCTGGAAACACAAGTCTTTGGCAAAATTGTTTTGAATTATTCAACATCCAGATGCAGCCTTGTTGTAATATCGACGCCATGGAGAGATCTGATCTGCATCACACCACAAAATCAGTACTGGGTGTTGTACTGTTGGTCATTGTTCCACGGTTGGGACAACACTGACCTTCCATCTCACAATACAGGCCAGGTCCAGTTTGGGTAGGCAGAAAAGCATCTTGTGGTAGGCTCCCAGTCGAAGCTCCTCCTCCGAACAGCGCTGCAGTGCAGACAGTAGATAGATGCTGAGGAAGAGGAAGGCCAGCGAGGTCACGACATAGGGCACCAGCAGGCCATCTTTCGCAAACAGAGGCAGCATGCTGCACAGAGGGACAAGGACAAAAACAATGGTGCATTTAAAGATGATAATTTAAGTATTTTTGCTGATGTCTTCTGGAGCAATGCACAGTAACACTAAAGAGAGCAACATTTAATCTCACTAAATACTGTAAATAAGAATTGCATACGTCTCTTTGATAAGATCTTTATATACAGTACATCCAACAATACATCATTAAGTTCAGTATCATGTTTGTTTAGAGAAGGACACCGGTAACCCACATAGCTTCTGTCCCCTGGGCAAATATTCAAGGCAAACCTATGTTAGTTTAGCAGAGGGGCATGGATAAGAACAACAGTTGACTCATAGTAAATCGTGCGTCACCCCAGCTTGTAAAAACCTATCCACGCACAACAAACCACTCATTCAGATTTTTACGCTAACAAAAACGTCCCATTCAGCAGATAAATGTCTAACAATTTGGAAATACATACTTCATCAATTTAGACAAACTGGCTGCGTTCTGTCCTCTTGAAATTGCCATGGTTGAGCATCCATTCAGCCAATTGTGCTAACAAAAGATGTATTTTTTTAAATGGCAGAGTGTGTAGAGGATGCAGATAATGTGAAGTTGGACTGTACTGAGAGGCAGCTACAGAATGACCTCCTGTCCCTACACAACGCACACTTAGACAGCAGGCATGCAGACTATGCCATGTAATCCCCAGATATCCTTATACTAAACCACACGCACAACAATTAGTGCTGCCGGAAGAATTTAACAACAGCTGGTGAAAGTTAGACACAGCATTTGCAGCACTACTTGTCTTTTCCATTCATGGTCCTCAGCTCAACCCGAATCGAAGATCCATTAAGCTTTTTAGGATTATTTCTATGGCTGTTTCTCATTTGATAGTTAACAGCGGCGAGGCAGAGAAGACTGGGAGAAATAGAGAGAGGTGACAATGAAATGCCAGATTCAAACTCTGGACACTGCAGTTATATGTCAATGTAACCATCATGTCCAGGCCGACTCCATCTCCGTTCTTTTCCACGATTTTCAAATGGAAACTAGCCCTCAGTCATTGGCAATGCCGTCATACAGGTCACATGGGAAAACATTTTTAGAAGGGCTTGAGGAAATAGCATTTTGATGCTAAAATGTGTGTATTTCAACCAAAATTCAACTTTTTTACTCTCTGCTAGTTTCTTACGTTCTAACTCCAAAATTTAAAGGACAGGTGTGTAGGATTTAGAGGCGTCTAGCAGTAAGCTTGCAGATTGCAAACACCTCGATTCACTCTCCCCTTCCAAGCATGTGGGACAACCTACAGTGGTCGGGAAAACTTCATGGAAGATGACCTGTTCCCTCTGTAGCTATAAATGGCACCTTCTAGGGTGAGGAAAAACCAACAACTCTTATTTTCAGGGGATTATACAGTAATGAAATTATACTTATGGAAATTATTTTCTTAATTTTTGCCATATTCTGCCAATAGGGCCCTGTACATCTTACACGCTGGGCCTTTAAGACAGGTACTTCCTGGGATGACCATGTCTGAATAAAAATGCAGTACATGTGATGTGTTTAAAACTTTCCAAACTTTGTCACTTTGCTAATAGTGAAGGGTAACTGAAATGTTGCAATTAAGGTGTCAGACTGTCTGTGGAGGGTTGTATGAAAGCCTGCTGTTTATTCAAGAAAGGGTTCAAACTTCGGGAAAAGTTTACTCCCATTCGGCAATGATGTTTCCAAGGGACCAGCAGCAACACCAGCTCCCAACTAAGAAACAGTTTGGTACATAATGCACCGTGAAACCTCAACTTGTCGTTTTTAGCCTTAGGTTTTTTTTACAGATTAAATAAACAAGATTAACAGAGAAATATAATAGGTGGATTTTGTTATATTTGGACAGAGTCAGGCTGGTTGTTTCCACCAGTTTCCAATCTTAATGCTAAGATAAGCTATGCTAGGCAGCTGCTAGTGGTAGCTTCATATTTATACAGACATAAAAGTGGTACTGATTGCATTTCCCCAAAACTTTCTTTTAAAACTAGTCTTCAAGAGACTTCAAGCTTTGTCAATCCAGTGCAAACTGATTGATCAACATTTCACAATAATTAAAATATGCTACTTTATGAACAGAACATATAAATAATAACACAACCAATAATGGCTTTAATAAAGGTTAAAGCTCTCCAGTTCTACCTCATCGTCTTACCTGAATGTAGAGGCCAGCAGGAACCAAACAGCCACCAGGGGCAGATCATTCAGCAGGAGGCAGACGGGCCTAGAAACAGTTGGATATTCTCACCGTTAGACACACTCTACAGTAAGTACCGTTAAATATTACTTGATAGCAAGACGGGAAGTGGGGCCACGTTAGGTCGGAGCTGGATGTGAACATGAGTGTATCATATTAAAACAATTAACTCGATAGAACATCCACAGGAATTGATTATTGACAGTCTGTCATGGGGCAGTCAAGTGTTTGTGGAACCACATTATTTTTAATCAGTACAAGCCTTTCACTGTAGCTACACTGGCACATAGACTGCAGTAAAACCTTTCAATAACTGTGTTTCAAAATCCAACTTTTTGTGCTCTATAAAGACCAGCTGTCCATTAGATTCAAATTAATGGATGATGTCGTGCCTGGCAACATTGTTGTTGTTCTATACTTGTTGTTTTTGGTCAAAAGATGAAAAACAAATCAAACTTTTACTTGAAGTAAAAATCTGGAATATATTCACCGCTTAACCTTGCCTGCAAGTGTGGAAGGAAAACTAACATTACATAAGCCAAACATTGCTCTCTCCAAAGTAACCAGACTCCATTCACAAAAACAATAATTTTACCTTGCAGAATACAGGAGGTGCTTGTGTGCCTCTGACTCAATCAGTTAGTTTGTTGTGTTATAGTGTCACTTTGTTGAATCTGAACTAACCCATTAAAACACCAAAGTCGTGCAATAACACAAAGTGCCCGACTGAGGCAGCAGTACACCAGCAACTCCTCTGGTCTGCGAGGTCAAATTTAATTTTTTTGTCAATGGAGACTTGTTTCTTTGCAGAGAGAGATATCTGGCTCACCTGAGCTGTCTGAGGGCAAGGTTAAGTGGTAAAAATATTCTTAATATTCCCAAAATATATATTTTTTAGGTGTCTGAAATATGTTTTGCTGCTTACCCTGTCCACAGCAGTTCATTGTTTTGCCTCCTACACCAGTACTGCTTCCCCAAACTGGGGCCAATTTTTGTTCCAGGAGAGCAAAGCCATGGTCTCCTTTACTCTGACTCTAGTTGGTTAGTACTGTGATTCCCAAAGTTTGGGCCGCTGGTGGACTGTGAGGGCCCTGCAGGTTAAAGTAATCAGAACTGATAAACTAAATAATAGGATTTAAAGTCAGTGCTATTCTTCATTTATCTGATCTAGTTTGACCATATTTGGTGACCTGTCAAATTGAGACCAGAACGCATCTTATGTCTTGTCACTGGTACAATGAGTCTTGTCTCTTCCTCATACAACACCACTTTAAAAAATACAAACTTTCCCTTTAAGACTTCATGGCCCATGCGCATGTGACTGAGGTGAAGGCCTGTTGTTCGTTAAACCTGGTCGCCTGCGTCATTGCTACCCGGTGCTTGTTGTACACTGTGCTCCGAGGGGGGCACTTTCCACCGGTCCCTGAGCCCATAATTACAGCCAGTGCTCTTTGGCGATCCTGTTACAGCCCAATAATTGATCCTGCGCAAACAACGCCCCGAGCTGCCGCCTGCCATTCTTTCCTAATCCCTGGACATGCATTACTGATTGATTCAGGGGGACAGGTGGGAGATATAACTCAATAGTTAATAAAGCAACAATCTACCCTAATCTAGATTAATAGATGAGCCCAGATCTAGGAACCAAATCCCTCGCCGTCAAATCTATGCCAGACTTCGCTCTCTACCTACAGCCGCCACAGACTTTGTACATACGGAGGTGAGTGGTAATGAATCGCGCACATCTTCATGCTCACATGTGCAAGTGCTGCATTAACTGAGACGCACACTGCAGCACATATCATGACAATAGTGTCTGATGACAGAGGTGAATAACCCCTCAGTTAGCAGGTCTCTACTTAAATAGATCGTCCCTCTGAAACTCTGGGAGTCCAGCAGCAGGATGAACACTGTTACAAAGTGCACATGTATTCAACCCATTGACAATCTGCAGGACACAAACTGGGACTTGAACCGGGGCACAGACGAATGAATTGCTCCTTTGTGGGCAGAAATTAAATCTACACTCATGAATATTTGAGATATTACTACAAGACAAGAAAAAGCATCGTCGCTGCCGTCACATGTCGACAAATCACCCAGCGGGACGAAACCTCAAGAAGTTACTGCCATTACCTCTGTACTTACAAGGCAGCCAGGAGGATGGACTTCTCATGGACTTGATAGGAGAAGAGGAAAAACGCCAGAGATGAATTTGCCTAAAATTGACATGGAAAGTGTTAGCATAACTAGACCTGACACAGTGATTACATTATTGAATTATCATACAACACATGGTCATGACACCAATAAGTTTTGCTGACTTCAATATTGCCTGCTGTGTTTACATGCGAGTTTGTTACATACAAATGTTTAAATATACTTAAGAATAAAAAGTTCATTGTAGAGCTGTCAATGTTGTCAGCTATTTAAGTATAGCCAGCTATTCTGATAATCCTTTAGTCATTTGTCAAGAAAAAATGTCCAAATTCTCTGATTTCAGCTTCTCAAATGTGACTGTTTTCTCATTTCATTAATCCTTTGTGACAATAAACTGAATATCTTTGGCTTGTTGATAAAACAAGACATTTGAGAAAGCATCATTATATCAGTGGCATGACATCACATGGTCTTAAAATGTCAATAATATTGTTTATCGCGATTACTGGAACTACTGGAACGAAAAAAACAATTTAAGGTATCATTAATGTTCACAATGTAATTATTTTGTACTGTTTTAGATAAGACAAATTAAAATTTGTGTCTGATTGTATAAAACCACTTAGGCTAAAGTTTCCCTTAAATTTTCATCTAAAAAAATCAACTGCATCAAATCACCAAGGGTTTCCTTTGGATGTTTTAAGGGAAAAACCTTTCATCTCTAAGTGTTCGACTTCAGCTACTTAAGTATCCCCTCATGTGTTGCTAGTAGGTCCTTAGTAACTATTTTCCTCCGTAAAATTTTAGAGAACTATTATAGTCCCATAAAAGTGAAATATTTCATGGAAGATAAAGCAATAGCTGAATTTAGTATGATTGACGAGGAAGAGGAGAACACCTGAGCGATGCACAACTTGTTAGAAAATACAGACTTGACATTAGCACTAGCAACTTTGTAGATAGCTAATCATTAACATCTTCTGCTTGTGTGTATTTGTTAGGGCTGTGTTAATTTACTTTGGATTATGTGCTTGGGCTTTCCATATTCTTTCAGGAGAGCATCATTTGTTTCTTTAAATTTTCTCTTTGTTGTCCAATTTGGAAAGTCTTACTAACATTGACAATAAAGCTGTCAAGTGACATCAAGTAATATTAAAGAATAGCTTGAGTGAAGCATAAAAGGGGCAATTTAAGGCTTTATGCAACGTTCCTGAACCCCACAAGTTAGGGAAATATTTGACTTAAAGGACTGACTTGAGTTTGAAACCTTTGACGCTTTCTCTCCCTGTAAAGGGAGGGTTTGTTTGTTTTGGATGCCACTTACCAAGGCTAGTTTAAACTGCCAGAAGGTGGGCTTCATCAGGAGTCTGACAGAGGACGGTAGGACTGCCAGGAGAGTGCAGGCAGTGCTGTAAAACAATACACATGAGCAGTCAGATTATCTCACATCACAGTTACATTCACAAAACAAAGAAAATTGCCAGTGGGAGATGAAGGGAAAAAAACAATTATACAGCAGAAAACATGTAGAGAATAAAATCAATTTTGAGTCAATATGAATAATTGCATTTGCACATAATTCCAGGCTTATACATTCATCTTTGTGTTGTGTTGACATGGCTTCATGTAAAAACTGATAGCAACCACAAAAATGAAAAGCAGGCCATTAAAAGACACCAACAACAAAGCCAGATTCGTTTCCAGCGGCGACACAAATGATCTGATTTTGAAGTCAAATACAAATCAGTTTGTTGAACTGTGGATCCATCTTGCTGCGACACAAACCGAGACCTCTGCTATGTGGGAAATGACCAAATACTGGCCCCTTCGAAGGGTTAGCAGGCATTAGTTTAACCCTTCAATTGTCACCTGCTGGGGGTGGGGGCACCGCAAGAAAGTGACTATGTGTCAGTGACAATGTGCTGAGAGGTCGGGCAGCGAGATCGTCCGAGGCGCGAGGGCAACGGAGTGTTTGTAGGACACAGACAGAGACAGATAGAGATAAAGTGGTAGATAGATAGCCGAAATAAAGCACCAGTAAGTAGGTATTTAGTGTGTATGAAAGCGAGTGTGTTATGCGTGCGTTATGTGTTGGGCAGGGTTTTGCGGTCCGGAAGGACATGGATCACTTTTCACAGCTGATTCATTCTATGTACACAGTACACCCACACCAGGGCATTTAGCAATCCACTCCCTGTGCCAAAAAGACAAGAGTGTTTTTCATTTGTTTGAAATGCACTACAGTCAAAGAAGTCCAACTTGATCCCCGGACTTAGCAGTCTGGCAGAAACGTGTCCACGCTGTGAACATAGGACTCCTAAATTTAGCGTGCTGGGTTATTTAAGCAGGCCCCACCATGACACAACTGTCGCATCGACTTTTTCTCACTGTGATCGGACAGGTTCTCGGCTTTTTTTGTCAAAATAACTTGTCCAAACACTTCCTGGGATGCTGTGTGGGGTCGTGGCAGAGGAACTCGCATGTTTACAACATCGTCCCCGCTGCCAGCACGATTAATTTGTCTTTGAAATGTCCCATCATCTAATAAAGCACATGATTCATAGCACTTTTTATATGATTTACTCTGCTTCTGTCTGTGAATATGAAACATGTTTCAACAGCTCCTTGGGCAATTCATCCTCTTGTCAACACATTTGCAAAGACAGCTGTGACTTCATGTTCAAAAGTTCCTCACAAGATGTTTCCTTATGGGATGATCTTATTTCCACGCCACTGGATCACTGTTTTCTTCCCCTGAGTAAGTGCTGCTTTCCCAGGAAATGAAATGAGTGAAAACAGGAGACATGAGGAATGGGGGGGGTCAAAGACAGAAAGACCAAATGATACAGCAAAAGAGAGAGAGACACATTAAAGATGGAGAAGAGAAACGTGAAAGCTTGTTAGAAAGACAGAGGGATTACCTGAGGTAGATCTGAGAGTCACTGGACAGGATTGATCTGATCTTTATCAGGATGTTCAAGCTGCACCATGTGTTGGCCACCTTATCCTGTGCACACACACACACACACACACACACACACACACACACACACACACACACACACAGCACTTGATTAAAATGAGAAATCAGTGAGTTGAAAACACAAAAATGTTTTCAAATTCAACACATGCCTTGATACCCCCGTAAAATAAAAAAAAATCCTAATTCCATTTTGAGGAGAAAGTAAATAAGTGTAATTGCTGTAAATAATTATTCCTCCGCTGAAAGTGCAATAAAAATTCCCCAGGGACATTTTTATGTAACCCTCCGTCATAAATTTACTCTCGTGTCAGAAAAAGCATGAGACTTATTTGTAAACTTGGGGACACGAGGTCAAGAGTCAAACCAGAGTAGTTTCTGCAGAAGCAGCAGATACAGACCAACCACAGAGCACTGCGAATGTAACAATATATGGAATATCGCAATTACAAAATGTCTCAATACTGTACAAAACTGTGACAATAAATATCATGATATGGATAGTAATATATCTCATGGGTAGCTGCTTTTTTATTTTATTAAAGATGGAAAGCAGAAGAAAGAAATGCTATAAAGACCAAATTTATTATTTCATAAAGGTCATTTTTTCAAGTTGTCTGTTTCTTTAACTGTTTTTTTAACTTTGTGCTAAATATCGTATCACTGTTTTTTTTATTGTCATATTTTCATACCTTGAGATTTTGGTTACATCCCTACAGAGCACTGCTGAAAAATACTGAATGTCATTATGTTAATCAATTCTCTATATAATTAAATTTATTAGGATTTTAAGCAAAAAATAGTTTTTCTTATTTTAAACTATTCTACTATATTAATTTACTGAAAACCATGGCTGCAACTAACTAAGATAATTTTCATTATCAATGAATCTGTCAATTATGTTGTTAAATTCTTGATTAATTCATGCTTGGTTCATGTATGTTGTTTCTTATGTCTGTATATATTAGTTGGCTCAGTATTGGCATCAGCCCGGAAAAATCCTTTTTGTTTGTTTGTTTGTTTGTTTTGGATTTGGTGAACTGCAATTTTCTCTATTCTGCTTTTACTATAATTAACATGCCTTACATTTTGATTATTGTTTTCAACTCAATTCCTGATCTTAGTTTGATTAATTCTGGCATATTTACAATGATTTTTATTCATATGCAATGTCCCTGAGAAATAAACAAATAATCTCACCTAATTGCTTTACTTTGCATCTTCAGATTACTTGTTTTGTCCAAGTCCTAAAGATTTCATTTACAATATAATACAAAACTAAGAAAGAATAAAATCCTCACACTTGGGAAGCTGAATACAGAGGATATTTGTCATTTTTGCTAAATTAAAATAACCTAAACAATAAATCGATCATCCAAATAGTTGCCAATTATTTTCTGATGAAAACACCTTAAGTTTTTGTTTTTATAAAGGTCTTTAAGGTTTGTGAATGATGTGGAAGATATGTTACAACCTTAATACTGGCCTAAAAGTACTTGTGGTTTATAAGAGATGAGGAGGGCGTTGCTGGGAGATTCAGTTGATTTAAGTGCTTAAGCAGTTGTGCAGGGATCAGATGATATTGAGGCCCGAGCCGCCACTGTGCGCGATGATATCACACGACACAGAGACAGCAGGCCTAGATCAGCTTTATGATTCCACTGTGAATGGTTTCAGTGTGTGGCCCTGTCTAGAAAAACTATTTCTGGCCTCCGGTCTCTCTTCTGTGTTACAGCTGCTCACTGCACAGCTGTGTGGATCTTAATGGCAGCCTAGTCAGCAGCCCTGGGCCTTCCAGTGTTGTGTTGTCTCAGCCCCTTCCCTCTCTCTTTCCTCTCTGCCTCCAAATAACTGCAACGGGAATGTTCCTGGACGCCGCCTGAAGGCAACACATGAACGAAGAGAAGGGGGGGGGTTCCTATTGGCAAATGTAAGGGGGCGAGAGCAGTGCGGCTCCTTCACCTATAAGCTAGCATGGAATTTCACAGGGAGAAGCATTTGGTGCCATTTTTGTGAGCAGGCAGCAACGTGAGACGCCAGAATGCAGCTCAGTGGGTAAACTTACAACTGCTCCCGCCCAGAAGCTGCCACGACCACTAGTCACCGGCACCCCCACCCCTTCTCACCCCTGTCCCCTTGTCCAAAGCTTCTGCTTACGTGCACAATTTCACAATTAGTTCAGGACGGGTCGCCCCGGCAGCCTCTCGCACTGTCGTCACAGGGGAGTATAGTGTCTCTCACACCCTGTGTATTATGTTTGCATCATTTCGTTGAACAAATACTGCCACAGCGCACGCCGCCATCTGCTCCCCTGGTAGAATTTTTCAATTACTTCTCACATCCGTGACACCTTGTGGTGGGTGCCACCTTGGGGACCAGGACAAGAGCGAGGGGATACCGGGTTTCAGAAATGAGAGCTGCAAACCTTCGCCTCTGAGCTGCCAGTCGCACACACAAACACACTGTTACTTCACCTATCCTTCTCCCATGACAGCTCTCCAAGCTGCCAACTGAAGTATTCTTGCTCAAGGGTCACTGCTGCTTTCCTCTTAAGTTAAAGAGATAGTTCCGATTATACAAAGTGGGGTTGACCATGCATAGTTAGTGTTTTACCTAGAGTAGACGGCGGTCGGCATGCCTCAAGCTTGAAGAAGCAGAGAGCAGTACCAGCACAGAAGCTAAGCAGCATAGTGCTGCAGACAGGGTCAGCAACAAAAAGTATTTCAGCCACTTAAAAAGGATCAATATCACTCCAAGTGTGCAGTATATTTAGAATATTTTCATTGCTTTACTTTGTTCGCAGACAGCCTTTTCTGACAGGAAACTACTGCAGTATGCGCCAAGTGTTGCTCTCTCCAAACCAACCAAACTCTAGAGGTGAAAGCAGTAATTTTACCTTACAGAACAAAGGAGTTGCTGGATTACCACTGCCTTGATTTTTTGGTTTCTTTGTATTATTGTGTACTTTGGTAAATCCAAACTATCCTTTTAAAGCACCAAAGTCAAACAATAACACTAACTACCCAACAGATCAAGGCAGCAATAGACCAGCAACTCCTGTGTTCTGTGTGCAAAATTACCAATTTTGCCTATGGAGTTTGGTTAGTTTGAAGAGAGTGAGATTTAGTTTATATAACAGCAGTTTCCTGTCAGGAAATGCAGTCTAATGACAAAGTAATGTGGTAAAAATATCCCAACTATAGTGTAAAATTAAACTGGTATTGATGTTTTTTAGCTGGACCATTTATTAGCTGCTAAAATACCTTTTGTTTCTGACCCTGTGAACAGCAGTTCATCGCTTAACGTCCATGCTGGTGCCTGTACTGAGCGCCATCTACTGTAGGTAATCCACTGACTATCTCCACTTCAAATAACCCGAACTATCCCTTTAATATCATATTCCTGTGCCTCCTTTTCTTTCAGTGGCTGGCTGACCACAGCATACAAATGAGTGTGTGTCAGTCTAACACACTCATATGCTTTCCAAAGATGAAGTCAGTAGCAGGCAACAGTTGTCGGATGTGCTCCGATATGCCTTTAAGTGAAGCGTTGGCCCCACTCATCAGTCCATATGGCTCGAACATGGCAGCGCTATGAAGTGCTGAAAACACCCGGGCCATAAATTAGTTAGATTTATCTATATCCTCCTACTGTACATCCCGACCCCCGACACCTCCCAGAGATAGAGCGAAACTGATCTCCTGACCTTTCACCATTTTATTCCACTGTTTTCTTTGATCCTGTGGGGTATCAATTTCCCACCAGCTAAGCACTGCAGCCTGGAAAAGTGTGTTCTTCATGCTGAGAGTACGAACCAGTGTGTGTGTAAGACACGAGGAGCACCACAAAGGCTATATGTGACTTTCATAAAAGCATGTGTGCTGTAAATTGTTAAAATTCCCATCAAGTGAGGGCTTTAGCTTCGTAGAATTAAATGCCACTTCCTACAAATTTCAACCAATAAAGTCATCACCAAGAAATCTTATAATAACAAACAACCTTTCTGTCTTTAAGTGGATCACAATTTAATGCGATCCCTTGCTGTGTTGTGTCTCACAACAACATTCTGTTTCAGCAGAAATTATATTGAATTAAGGAAAATAAAGCGACCCCTTCATTGGCATTTCATTCATACTGATACCCAAAAAAACAGACATCACAAACTGATTGAAGGATCATATCAGGAGGCCAGTGTTGATTGTAAACCCCAAGGGACTGTGTGAAAATTACTGGGGTGAGGAGGAGGCTGAAACCAGCGTTATTAAAGGGTAATTTGGTATTTTTGAAACCTGTGCCTGTCAGAGAACTTCCATTAAAAGTGCTTGCTTTTGCACTGATAGGCTCTTGGTGTTATGCTAACACTGGGGCCATATTTGCTTTTAATGTGAGCGCACATATTAACAGGTTAGAGCAGCAACACAACCTGTTTCAGCAGCACATTCAACATGAAGCTGCAACAACATTTCTGGAGATTGGACGTCTTGCCTATTTTCTCAGTTAAATAACTTGATAACCCGCTTGTTTATCATAATTTTATTAGCAGGTCAATCAGACCATTCATTGGTTATGTCTGCAGAGAGATACTTATCTTAAAAAGTTTTAATTTAGGCTTTTGAAGCAGTGGGAATTTAGGAGAGTCAAACTGAATGAAAAAAGATATTAAATGCAACATTCTGTTTATTCAACCAACAAGCTACTTCTAATCTAGGATTACAAAGGTGCTTTGTTTTTTCCTGTACTTTTCTACATTATGTTTCTTCTCCAAATGTGAAAACTGATCAAGTTGAAAAAAATTTAAAAAATACATAAAAAGATGCATTGTTTTACACTTTAAATTCCTAACTTTACATGTGAGACAAATGTCTTATTCCATGGCACTTTAAGTTTTTCAAAATCTGATTTCTAAGAAAAAAGTAATTGAATAGACCGGGACTCAACCCAGTATCTTAAAACAATATATTTATACAAAGGAAAACAGTGAAAATACGGCTATTTCTACATAAACAGTAGATAAATATGATTTTAACTACCACATAATGAGTGAACCTGGGGTGAAAAAATAACAGAACCTCGACTGTTCTCCCTGAAAAGTCAGACTACTTTGCCTTCAGCAAAAACAAATAAAAACAGAAAACCCTCCCCTGTCTTTGACCCTCCTTAACTTTTCTACAGTTCCTATCTTTGATGAGTAAGAACACTGACTTCTGTCTGTAACATTAAATTAGCAAACATCCCAAAATGTTCTCTGCCTGAAGAGCAGCCGTATGAAATTATAGATGGCCAACAAAGCAACAGGTTATGTAAACAGGCACATAACACCATCTCTGTTGTCACATAACATAAAAACATAAAACATTCCTCAAGCTTATTGAGTCAAAATGTTTAATTTCATACTATTGATGGTTTTAGGAAATTAACCATGTGCACCACCTCAGGGAAAAGTGAGGCTTCAATGAAAATAGAAGTGTGACCAGTCCATACATCAGTTAACTTGTGATCAGTCAGGAGATTTTCCCTCCTTCCTGCATCAGTTTCTTTAAACGACGTATCTGGGATTGTGTGCTGGGAGCTGCTATTCTCACACACTTGCATGACAAGAGCACAAACGTTTTTTTGATACGACTGAGTCGCAAGATTCTCAAGCTTCTCAGATGTGGTTTTCAGGCCGACTCATTCAAAAAGATAAAAGAGCCACGCTACCTCAAACAGACCGCGAGCCACGGGAAAGATCCTCCTGACCACCTGCAAGGCCTGACTGGGGTCAGACAGGAAGGGCAGCCAGCAGAGGGCAAAAGTCACCAACACTGTTGAAGCAATTCTCACCAACAGGAAAAGCCTACATGAAGAAGATCACACAGAGGGACAGACATCATCTGAGTGCAGGACAAAAAACAAATAATGAAAAAAACAGGCAATTCTTAAGAAAGTTTGGACGTTTTCTATACATGTAATTTCTGAAAAAAAAAAAAAAATACAAATGTTGACATTAGTGAAAGCTTGTCTTCTGGTATTCCTCAAACAATTAGTGCATGCTGTCTGCAGGTCCTAAATTTGGGATTTGACCCTTGTGTTGAGGAATGCAGTGAAAGCCATGCATCAGCTGAAAGTCTTCAGTGTAGGTCAGGCTATCTTGTCAGCTGTAACTGTGAAGCTGCTGGTTAAGTTGCACACACAGCATAGCTGAGGAGTTTGGGCATGGCGAGAGTGTCATCTGGACATATCTTCCCCCCGGCCCTTCTAATCCAGCTCTCCATTTGCTACTAAATGCCCTTGGTACATTGTTACTAGATAAACAGACACTGGACACACTAGTAACAGCATCCAATCTGATTACCTCAGTCATTCTGTGGCTCTCCTGAGGACACGGCTCTCTTATAGGACTGACATTACATATCTGCTTTGAGCACTCAGCTGACACTTGCACGCAGACTGACAAAACCATATAACCAAAACAATACGTGGCTGAAAAGTCAGGACTTCACACACACAAAAATAAATCATCTAGATTTTGCTTCCCAGAACTGTGCAGGCGGTTTCCTTATAGAGACGTAAAGCGTGATCATAACAAACTGCGAGAAAGAATATTTGGAACTTTGATTGTCTACTACTTCCTAATCTTTCATGATTAAATTGTTTGGTCACATTGTGTTCTCATAGTGGCTCTCTCTCAATCCAACCAGTCGAGCCGGACGGCTGCCCAACCACAGCCTGGTTCTGCTCGAGGTTTCTGCCTGTTATAAGGAAGTTTTTCCTCGCTACTGTCACCTTAGTGCTTGCTCATGGTGGCAATTGTTGGGTCTCTGTAAATATCGTCATAAAGAGTACAGTCTAAATGTTCTTTATATGACAAGTACCCTGAGATAACTTCTTTTAGAACTTAGACCCATATAATTAAAACTGACTTGATTATTCGCATCTATTGCTAACGTTTTTTTTAACCCAGGGGGTGCGTCTGCAAAGAAAGACAGATTTTGATCTAGAAGGTAAATAAAACCAACATACAATTAAGCAAAAAGCAGTCATCAAAAAGCTAAAAGTAATAGATAACAGATTGAAAAATCCTGTTTCTGCCACTCAAAATTGTAAAAAAAATAAAAATAAAAAAATTTATTAAGGTTGCTTGAACCACAGACCTTTTTACAGCCACCATGTTGACATGAAGTAGGATTCAGGTGCTGCTATTGTGCATAGTATCATTCCTGACGCCTGTGTTTACCCTACTTATTCATATTGAAATAAATCAGTAGGGTCAGTATGGTTTCCATGAAAACATTTTACTGCATGTCTTAACTAAATTACCAAAAATGTTAAGAAAATAAATGTTACGTGCAGAGGGACACACTCACCCTCGTCCCATCGGACCCAGTTTGGCACACTTCCCCAGCAGGTAGCAGAAGAAGGGCAGAGCGTGGTACAGCTCCATCTGTTTGTAGTTGAGAGCCAGGCAAAAGGCCACGGAGCCCAACGCATCCCAGCCCAGGCCGAGAGCCAGAACACCCCACAGGGCAAAACCCAGACTCACTCCATTGTACCTGGTACAGTTAAGGTCAAAAATGTGTCTCCACGTACAAGGTTAAGACTTTTTTAAGTGGAGATAAACGACGTACTGTGCTGGTATGAGGCAAGTAATTTAGAAAACAGTTCAGATGCTCAGTTTATACATCTTCAACTCTTTCATTTGTCTGTTGATAATGTTTGAAAAACAACAGCTTGAAAACTTTTAAAACACGTTTTATGACTCTTTTTTAATTTTTATCATTCTATCATGATTTAAAAGAATGACAGGGCACTGCCTGAATGAAAATGAGATAACTTTGATTCTTTCCATTTAAGAATTTCAAAGGCACATGATGCACATATAATATTTTGACATTTAAATAATTTTATATAAAATTGCTGTGGGGTGAAATGCCTACATATTGGCTTTTCAGGATCTATAAAAACAGCTGTGTTTTTACAGTAGAGTCTTGTTCAATAATGTCCCTTACTGTAGAAGAGCCAGTGAGTAATAATTACAGGAATATATGTACATAAATGAGATATATTATATATAAGTATGTTATTTATTATTATCAATCACCGTAAACTCATAATCTATATGTTCCCGTTACTTTAGAAATAGCCATTTATAGTTACATACTGTCGGGTCAACTTACGGAGATCATCATCCTGCGCCGTCTACGGCAGCGCAGAGCGGACAAACTGCACTAAAAGTGAGTCTTGGGAAGCCCATGGCGACCTTACGTAGACGCCGCAACGTAAACACGGAAGTAGACGGGCAGGATAGACGCGGGTGATTGCTGGCAGACCATTTAGCGTTGTGAACCTTGACTGGCACAGTTTTGACAAATGGAGGATCATACATACACTGTACCAGAACAAAAAGCAGCGGACAGTGAATCCCCGTCATCCAAGAAGCGGAGACGCGAAGAAAGTAAACGCAAGCATGACAGGAAACGGCAAAAACACGAATCAACATCGGCATAGCGTTTACACGACGGAAGTCGCTGATGGAGGACAAACGCTTTCACAGTGACGCCGAGGTTGCCTGTTTTCTGCTGGACAGGTAATTCATCCTACACACATAATTGTAGTTTGTTGTGAGATAGCTTTCGCTCGCCATTTTGTCCGCTGACGGCCACCGTACTCTTGGTGAGAGAGGGGCGGTCGGGGGAAATCCTCTTAGTTGCAATCTAAGGTTTGAACGCTAGATGCCACTGGAAATCACACACTTCTCCTTCAATGGTATACATCTAAAATAACAAACTGTAACACAATTTCAATCAATTCAACTTCCACAAAAGTTACAACAAAATACATGAAGTAAAAGTAATAATCTTGGAGATTTTTGTTTAAGTAAATATCTGATAAGTCACTATCTATCATCACATGAATGCCCTTGAATTTGCAGTGTTGCAAAACTTCTGGGAAAATTAAAAAGTTTCCATTATCCAGCAGTGATCGGTCAGTGAGGGTAGGTGGACCTAATGCACAGACTTGCTCTTCAACTCCTGTGTGTGCAGCGTACTGTTTTTTTTCAAGTCTCTGCTAGTGTTACAAGTTAATAGTTACTATGGATGAACCAAGAAAAGATCACTGACTACAGATAAAGATCTCTGAGACGTGAGGTCAAAAAGCACAACTGTAATTACCACTTGTCAACATAAGAGCCCCCAAAAAGAACAAAACGGAAATCTTCTCGATTGTTTACTACTGTTTATGGCTGCAACTTTAAAAGTTAGTTTTTTACAAGAAAATAAATAACATAAAGTGCATAAAGGATACTGAAAATGTCCATAATCAATGAGGATTAACCCTGGGTAGAAAAGGAAGCAGAACAAAGTGGAAACCTGCAAAAAAAAAAAAAAAAAAAGAAAACACAGTGATGCATCAAAGGCTCTGGGTTATGTCGTGTATCAGAAATGTGACACCTGATAAACTTCTGCTGACTTCGTTGTGTGAAAGACAGATCTGAACAATGTAAGCTGTTGTTCTTATTCATTCATTCCTTCCCATGACCTGTTGAGCCTGTCCCACCATGCACTGAACACAGGGCAATGCATGCTGGGATAGCCTGTTCTAGTGCCAACATTTTACAGACAAAGCTAGTATCTTGTAATAACAGTTTGTGATCATTTAAAACAAACATTACAAAATATCCCTCTTAATTGATTGCACTGTTGTGTAGCTATATGCGCTGAAACTTCCTGGAAAATGTAATAAAATCATATCAAACTGCAATAATGACTTCATAATTCTCCAATTTGGCTGTAATCCGTTTTCATAAGGGTGGGTTCTCAGACTGAGAGGAAAATGTGTCTCATTTGGGTCGTTTGTTGAAAAAACTATTATGTAGCATGTCATGAGAGACTGGTAGACACATGTGTTACCTTTCTTTTAGAGGATCCATCGGTCAGGTATAAACAGTATAAAACCACAGCAGGGATATATATCAGCAAATCTGCAACCAGGACTGAAACACAACAAATAACACTATTATGCCACATCTATCTTTGTAAGTAATTAAATTATTTGGTTTTCCAAAGTTTATGTAGATGTAACTTTTCATCTCGTGGTTACCTGTAGCTCTCATGAATAACTTGTGCGCTGGACTTTCATAACCTCTGGATTTGTGAAGCTCCACCCATTCAGGGTTTATTATCTTGGCCCTGCAGAAAAATACAGATACCAGAATCAGAGGGAAATATGCTTTTGTTATTGTTTTAGTTAAAAAAAAAAATCCTTATATGACAGGCCAGAGTGCCTGATTTTGAAATACCTATCTACAGTGTATATAGAATAGAATACAAACATAAGTAGAAAAGCAGTAGATGCCATATTAAAACTTACAAGATAACATAGAAACACCATGGACCTGCTCTTTTCTATCAATACACAAAAGCAGATATGTCATGTAAAATAAATGTATTATAAATAATAAAAACTACTCACATGTAAGCACAGATGAGACTGTGGTAAGCAGTCAGAGGAGGGTAGTCGAGACCCCAGTAGTTCAAGTCATTCTCAGTGGTGTTAAAGTACCTGCAAGAGTACGAATCTTATATATATTTATTCTGAAACGATTCAAGTGCCACACAAATTCTCATTAAAGAGGGCTGCAGCTACTGGTTTACGATAGTGGTTCTAAAACTTTTTCGTGTCAAGGTTCCCTAAACTGACACAAATAAGATTCGATCTGATGAGATTTTTGCTTCTAGATGGTTTATTACAGAAAGAGTTTGAAACCCATTACAAATAATCATAAATTCCTTCACTATGGTGCTTATGGATTTAATTACAGAGAAAATAAATTATCCCACTTTTTGCTGGGCCCCCCTGGAAGCCCCTCAAAGATCCCTGACCCCCACTTTGAGAACCACTGATCTAAAGTAGACATCCTGGATTGCATAGTCTCAGTCTAGTCTGAGCATCAGACAGGCTGTACATTAGTGTGTTTTGATTCTGATCATTACAATATTTCAAGCCTCAAAGAGCATTCAGCCACAGTCCAAATCCCAGAAGAATTCAGACTATTCTCAGATGCCTAAACGAGCTTGGATTTCTAAAAACCTTTCTGCTCCACTGAGTGAACAAATGAAGCTACAGACTGACCATTCCTTCAGAGGGAGGTTGTAGGTCACTTCTTGCCAGTGTCTCTGGGCTTCATAGTCGCCAAACATGGGAGGTTTCCCCGCCCCTGGAGAAAGATATTTCAGCTGTTAGTCTGGTGAATGGGGAACTACATCAATGAATGACAGCACACACACACACACACACACACACACACACACACACACTCCTTTTAGAGGGACGATGACAGGCTCTCCAGCCAGTGACTGCAAGCTAACCACTGATAGCAACACCCTGATACGTGTAAAGCTAAAACTTTCCATCAATAGGTTAGAGGAAATCAAATGAGCTCCACTAAAGTAAGCAATGTTGGTTACAGCAGCAAAGAAGACTTGTGCCGCATATTAACGTTAATCTCTACACATTTCCTACCTGAATACGAATTTAACGAAACGCCCCATCTCACAACA
This sequence comes from Lutjanus erythropterus, assembly GCF_056507025.1. Lineage (NCBI taxonomy): Eukaryota > Metazoa > Chordata > Actinopteri > Lutjaniformes > Lutjanidae > Lutjanus > Lutjanus erythropterus. The sequence goes on from NC_139323.1 coordinate 37,642,389, forward strand.
ACACCGAGCAACACGCAGATTGATACGAGACTCCAAGTTTGCATGACTTCGACTTTTAAAATTAGCTTACGGAAGAGAAATAAACGACAAAAATCTGTTCATTGAGACGTTTTCGAATCTGTTTACATTTCCTGTATACGTCATCCATCAAGACTTCGTTGCGTGTCCTCATTGGACACTGCACACTAACGTAGGCGCTGAGGGACATGAGGCGTTCAAGAGCACTTGGAGAAAAGGATATTTCCCAATAATCGGGCCATTGCAGCAAAGTTTAAGATAATAGTAAGAATATTTTTCTATCCAACTAGTTTTAACTCAAGCAATAGCAGGTATATACAGTTTTATTACATATTTCTAAAGGTCTGGTTACATCACTTGTGACTTTACGTTACAATTTAATTTTTAGATTGAGGGAATTTTCCAAATCTATTGAATGCAACATCAGTTGAAGCTAGATTTATGGCAAATTCATGGCTATTGTGCATTATTAAAGGTCTATTTGTCCACTAATAACTCCATAACTTATAGCTGATGTTGGATTCAGATGTCAGAATTTGAAGAAATGTCATTTATCGAGCAGCAAATGAGCATTTCCAAAAATATAATGACAAAATAGGCTAACAACACAATGTATATATTATTAAATGATGACTGAAATTCCTATTTTTTGTTATCAGTATAAGAAATAATTTCTTACTCTTATCTGGGCCATGAAGCTGGTCCACATCTGTATGTCCATTTGAATATAGGCCTGCCAGTTAATACCCATAACTACAATATAAAGGCAACATTTATGAATTTATGACTTTATATTTTTGAGAAAATATAAGTTTAAAATATAAGTTATACATATAAATAAACATATGACATATCTTTGAAATCCCAAAGATGGTATCTAAAATGGGAATATTGAATTTTCATTGTCAGCATAACAGACAATTTTGTGGATTGCAATTTTTTTCTTTTTCAAACAACTAACTTTATTTATGTTGTATACTGTCTGGCCCTTGAAGTAGCCTATTTAGAAATTATAAATGAATGAATTACAAATAAAGCTGCTACATATGGAAGAGATAACTCTGGCCAATAAACAAGCAAAATATCTTAATTAAAAGAAATCTTTGCTCTCTTTTAACTAATGTTCATTGTATGCATATATGTTTATTTCAGTGCTCCTAATAAAATTTTAGAAATTCTAAATCTCTCTAAAAAATATCAGCTATCAAATCCTTGTTTTGACTACATGTACAGTATGTCATCTATTTTTAAACTTTATGGCAACATACCATGACGTGGCAACATTCACTACATGTATGGAGCAGCAGAGGATCAGTTGTGTCATGTGTAAGCAGTTTGTTGTAACCTTCTGTATACAGTTGTGTGTATGGTTATACGATTCAACCCTGCCCTTGCCCTCCCCTCACAATGTAAATCTCAGCCCCGGGGCATTTTCTCCTCTGTGACCTTTTCTTCTGTTGACACCATCATCTTTGTTCCCAAGGTGTTGGGATTTGCTGGGTGAGACATGTTCCTTGTGGTTCTGGCATCAATTATGCATAAATAATAATAACCACGGACAACTGCTGATTTGCAATGACACTTTCATTACAACGGCAGCAGCCTATAACTCACTGGTACCCATTAGTTATTAATGCCTGGCCACGCCAGCTTTACTTTGTCATTTATTGCTTCATCTCTATGCCTTTTTAAATATTCAGTAACTGCTGTACCTACATTTACTGTCTGTGATCTCCGCCCAGGAGAAGGCTATTGTGGTGGGAGATGACCTAGTTATTATGGAGGCCTGGGCCTTGCGTGCCAATGCCAATGCAGTCTATCATGTACAAGTTTGCTAGAGCGAGTCGAACTTGAGATTTTCTGTGTTTTTGTCACATGTTCAATAGTTAACATAAGAACAAATAAGACTTATGATTCAAGACTCTCTCTTTTGTTTAATGAGTATATTTTCTTTTCCTGTGATGACTTTAAAGGTCTGCAGATTATTGTATTTACAAATTCTGAAGACACAGAAGTCCTGCTTTTCCTTCTTCACTATAAATATGCTCCTAATTGCATCATCAGTGAATTGTTTGGAAAAGCCTGCAGTATTCCCAAAGCATTCACCATTTGCATTCACAGCTTTGTCTAAGACTTTTGAAGTACACTGTCCTCTCTATTCCTGAGGTGTTTGGAGCTAAAGCAGAATGTGAATCCAATCCAGCCTTGTGATCTGATCTGATTGAAGGGTCAAATGCATCACCGTTGTACAAAATCCAAAATAATCCCCTACAGGATGGCGCGGGACCCTGAAGGGGTTTATTTTGCAATATTGACCTGCTTACTTTACATAAATCCATTTATTGCATGTCTGCTTTTTTTGAAAAAATAAATAAATAAATGAATAATTTGGCACAAAATATTAATTTAAAAATGATTTTATTGCTCCTCCAGAGTCTATAATAAAGACCCAGCATGGGACAAGTGAATAGTGTTGCATCCATCTCCTTGTGGTGTCCCCTTGAAATGTGAAATGTGACACTGCAACATCAAGCAATTTATCCTCTTGTAGAGAAACAAAACACTGGTACTGTACTATAGTTGGATGTGGCAGTGGAACAGCACAGACAAAAACTAAATGAGTTTCTTGACTTTAGAAACAGCATTCAACCAAAACTTTTCATCCGTGTTCAGACTGAAATGGATATCGAATGAATACTGAAATGCTCAACTGTACATCAATCTCTCCATTACAACCAGGCAAACTCCATCTATTGAAAGAAATCCTGTGATACAACTGGACAGATGATGATTTCAGCTTAATTTACATGGGTTCATACACTGCAACTGGCCAAACCAGTAAAGTTGTTTGCTTATGATTTAATATGTGCACAAAAAGAGATGTTATTTGTGTTGCTGTACAAGTTGCTCCCGTGCTGATAGTGATTATTTGATACCTCCGAGCTCGTGCATTCAATTGAGTCACAATCTGCGAGCTCAAATGCACTAAAGGCAGATAAAACATACTGTCTAGCTCAGTGTTCATGCAGTTAATACTTCGAATACACCACACATACACTCAAGCATGTAAACCACTAATGTTTTGATATTGTTTTATGTTGACCACATAATTCAATATAGGGCCTTTAGGTAAAACGCTTAAACGCAAGTTGCAATTGTAATGTGACCTTGCAGTTTGCTGTAATTTGGTCAAAGTGTTTGTATGAGATAATCCCATTTGTGGATAAATTAATTACAATGAGAATTTAGGCTGCATATAACCACAGCAACTTCAATCTGTTTGTACAAACAGCTGAATTTGGCCTTTTTTTTTTTTTTTTTTTTTTTTTTTACCAAAACCTGGTATACATTACCCTAAATCCAGATATATTTGAAGTGTGAACTGTGGGCTCTCGTTACATCACGAATACATGCTAATTGGACTGATATATAGAATCAGTGATAATGTGATGGTTGTTTGAAGGTGGGGTGAACTGTATTATAAACCCAAAATAGCATCCTTTCCCCTTAAACCTATAGAAACATTATATCAGCAAACTTGAGTGAGTTCCTATACATGCAATGATATTCACAAATGTGTAAACACCAAAAAAGACACCAATGTTACACTAAAAACCTCACTTTTAGTTATATTTAATTATAATACTCCTCAAACTCAATTTAAATGTAGTTTAAAGTCAAGATTACCTTGAATTAAATGTCAAAGTCAGTTTCTCAAGTTTTCTCAAGATAAGTCAACAATCAAACAAACAATGTAGACTTTCCATATATAAGACTGTCGCTGGAGACTAATATAGACAGACTGGTGGAACTGTGGGAACCACACCGAGTCCAGACTTCTCTACACCTGTGCACCAGCACGTGCAGCTGCATAGCTCATTATGAAGTGGGTGCGCGTGGGCGCGCGCGAGTACGACCGTTGGCTCTGCTGATGAAACGTCCTCGTCCAATCAGCAAAGTGTATTGCTGGCGAGATAATAACGCAAACCACTAAAAGATGCGTTTGTTTTCGATGGAACAATTGAAAACGAGTTGAAAGTACAACAGAGGAGGCTGATTTAACGGGGTTTAAACAAAGTGCAGTGCTTTTTTGGAGGAAAATGTTATTATAAATCTCTTTATCTATCACACGGTTAAATATATCCTTTAAAATGTCATTATCGCTTGCAACAGCTTACGGTTTAAGAATGTTTTTTGTCCAATTCAGGCCAAGGTGTCTTTTCCCATCATTTGCAAATGAAAGCTTAAATTAAACTCTAATTAACACCAGCAGCATTCAGTGTCCCAGATAACAGGCCTATCTGACCATAAAACAGTGTGTGTGTGAGTGTGTGTGTGTGTCCCAGTATGACATGAAGCTGTGGATGTTTTGTGATTACTGGGGCGTCTGGATAAAATATTTACCGTAACCTATTCTTGTCACTCATTATATAATAATAATTAAAGATAAAATAGATTATTGCTAATGAAAGTCAGATATTGGAGCAGCGTTTATTTAAATGTCCTCTCTTCTTTGTAAAATGCTGCACACCGTATGTGCTATAAATGTGTGCAATTATCCTGCACAATTATCCATATATCTGAAAGGTGTATATGTTGTATATTTGTGCATATAGCTATCTATTTATAGTTTATTCTGTTACTATTTATTTGCATTTATCAATCACTCGTTTTCAGTTGTGAATTACCCCAGTTTTGGATCAATAAAGTTATCTTATCTTATCTTATCTTATCTTATCTTATCTTATCTCTGCAAAAATAAAAACATTAGATTGCACATCCTGAAGCTTTATTTCAACTTTAATTATCTGACAAAATAAATAGGTTAACTGGTTTTAGTAGTGTTTTTCCCTCTGTCCTCTCAGGTTGTGTCTTCCTAAATATTTCTTTGATTTTTGATGCCTTTCACGAGGAGCCGGTGGTGTCAGTTAACGCCCCCTAGCGGCTTAAATCTCGTCCATTCGGTGGAGTTGTCAGCCTGCAGCAGCATCACCGGTGCAACACCACACACAGAGACATCACACGGAGTCTGTATGTGCAGTTTTACTGCAGGCAGCAGCAGGAAGTCCGATCCAGTCAGACATGCTGCTTTTAGAGAGTTTGGCTTAAGCACCTCTGCTTTGTGGGGTCTAAAACTGGATCTGTAACCACAACCCTCACACTGAAATAAATCAGAGATAACAATAATTGATCTGACAACTATAAAAAGATTAGTTTGGGGCTTTGATGTTCTGATGTTTCCTTTCAGAATTTAGAAATGAAACACACGTGGAGCTGCATTTGGCAACACGTCATACTGCTTTTCCACATATATACACCTTTAATTAAAATGATATAATCTGACTGTCCCCTGAACTTGACCTCTGGACGTCTGTGTCACAATGTCTTTAAAACTGTTTCGATGTTAATATTAAATGGATCCTTATTTTATAAATTAGGAGTCGAATTATGAGGAAAAGTACATTGACAGAACTGATAAAAAAAATTACAGAGCATACAAATTCTATATTTATATTTATTTTTTATTTCTATTATATTTTGTTTCGATCAGAGGAATAATCAACAGGGAAAATAATGTGACAAATACTAGTAAAACGAATTCTATAATACAAAAATAATATTATACTGTATATTACTTTAATTACTAGGCGTGTACTCATAATAATAATAATAGTAATAATAGCCCAATAATAATACTGAATGAAATGCCAGGGTGACATTGGAGGAGGCTTTTGCATCATCAGCACCTTCTTCGGTGTCTGAAAGTGAATTGAAGCGGAGAGAGAGGCTCCTTTCTCTTTCTCATGGGGATCAGATAAATATAGCGCCTATAACCCCCCTCACACACACACACACACACACACTCTCTCTCTCTGACACTGACACACACACTCGCCCGCGATCACCATTTGCTGTTTGTGTAAAAGTGATTAGCCAGACACAACTGCGAAACTGTTACCTTTATAGTAGCCAAGCCGCAGAATATAGATCCTGTAAGACGAGCCGAGCGGTGATGTAATGGTAAATTAAAAGGTGTCTAAACTGTGACCTCCAGTCAGGGATCATCATCAGGAAAAACAACCACATCCCAGGAGATCACGTCGACATAAATATGGTTTAAAAAAACAATTACACTCTTTAATTATTTACTCCTAAATGTTCATATGTTTTACAACATTTAAAATATTATATCAGATTCATGTCAGCTTGAAAAGTTGTTTAAAAGTCTCTAAATAATTACAGATTTAACTGTTGTTGCCCTCAAAGTCAGGGCATGTCCCTTTTACATAGTAAGCCCCTTATTTCACAGATTCTTTAAATTTAAAATCCATATTAATATATAATATTTAAAGTATTAGTTTTTTTAATACTCTGGCAAAAATTCTAATTTAGTTTAAAGAGTATAATTCCAAAAACAATTATTTAAGATCTCGAATAAAGTTGGAATAGATGTATAATCTAACACTGAAACGGGCTGACATGGTTAGCTGTTGCCGTAAAAGTACAATTCAATTACCAATTTTTACATGTTAAATGTAATTATAAATGTGTTATTACAAATAAATAGAAAGAGAAATGTAATTAAAAAAAATATTTGCTTATAACATCGTGAAAATTTGATGATACTATTAATTATTGCGCCTGAAAAGGATAAAGGAAATTCAAGCACATGTTTACAAGACAAGACAAATTTCCTTTTATGTGATAAATATCTAAAGTGTATTTTACAATACAAATCAAATTTAAATTTCCTTCGCTTTGATTTTTTATGTCTGCATAGCATGAGTGGTTATTTATGTATAAAAAAGATCATTTTCAAGAATATATTTCTCTTATCAAACAATTTAAGAATGTTAATAATGAAAATTGATTTTAATTCTTTCTTTAGATTTATTTACAAATAAATTCAGTTTACAACACAATATAGCTACATAGAATTACATATATTTGATCTTTTTTTAATTATAAACAGACTATTTTTCAGAGCTTTTTGTGTCTTGTATGAAAAGGAAGCAAAAAATCGTGTCCAGTTGAGCTTCCAATACAAAAAAAAACGTAAAATAATAATAATAATTGTTATTATTATTATCACAGATTTCAAACATGAACAAAAGGAAAAAGACAGGTAAAAGTCAAACAGGTAAAATCATTCTTTTTTACAAATATTTACAAATATTACCTGTACAGAAATATCTCCTTTTTCTTTTTTTCTGTTTTTCAACAGTCTTTACATGGCTACAGAGTCCAGTGTTGCCTATTGATTTGTGCTGCTCACACTTCCCCCGGTAATAATGTCTCTATATAAAAATAAGAGTTTATTTTCTCATGTTTTTAAGTCACTGTGAAGGCCATTTGGACACCGCCGCCGCCGTCGCTGAAGGTAAAACATGTCCAGAAATAATGTTTGACGGTACGCTGAGGATGGGAGCGATAGCGGCTGAGGTCCGGGTCAGAGAGAGGGACTGCGCGCTCAGCAGGGCCGACTGAACGGTCACCGGAGGCCGCAGGAACGCCTGAGCAGCGCCCGGTGAGGACGACGAGGCGCTGGAGACCCCGATGATGTTCTCTATACTGAACGACGGTCTGTTTGACGGCTCTGATTTGATCATGGACGCCGTGCTCAGGCTGTTGAGCTGAAGTTGGAGACTCGGGCTGAGCTGCGAGTTGAACGCTTTTCTGTTCAGCTCGGCCGAGGGCAGGAGAGGGACGCCCGGGGGCAGCATGTGACCCACAGGGGGGATGTACGGGTACTGCAAAGCGGCGGGATGGGAATAGGCAGCCGGGTGGATCCCGTAGTGTCTCCCGTAGGGCCCCCCGAGGCTGTACGCGCCGAAACTTTGCATCATGAGCGCAGTCTGGTCCCTGAGCATGTCCGGCTGGACCCTCTTGAACCTTTTCCTCCTCCTGAGGAAGCTGCCGTTGTCGAACATGTCCTCTGAAGCGGGGTCCAGGGTCCAGTAGTTGCCCTTGCCGGGGTTGCCAGGCTCCCGGGGGATTTTTACGAAGCAGTCGTTGAGGGACAAGTTGTGGCGGATGGAGTTTTGCCACGCCGGGAACTTCTCCCTGTAGTACGGGAAACGGTTGCTGATGAACTCGCAGATCCCGCTGAGGGTGAGCTTCTTCTGCGGGCTCTGCAGGATGGCCATGGTGATGAGGGCGATGTAAGAATAAGGCGGCTTCACCAGGCTGCTCTTGGGCTTCTGGATCGCGCCGCCCGCTGCCGCGCTCTGGTCTTGACCCTCTCCCTTCCCGGTGCCCGTCTCTCCCTCCCCGGAGCTCTCGCAGCACGGACTCCCTCCGCCCGAGCCGATCTCCTCCTCCTTCTCCACCTCGATCTCATCCTCCAGCTCGTCGTCGCCCGTTTCCCCTCGCAGGTCGTGCAGGATGCCTCCCCCGGGGCTGTCGCAGTCGCTGTCCACCACCCTCTCCATGCCCTCCTCGTCTCCCTCGCCCACCACGTCGATATCCACGTCCTCCGCGGTGAGCACAGTTTGGCCGGACATGTCGCTGGCTCTTTCGCTGCCTCCAGACAGGGTCATCTCACGGCTTACTCACACTTTTTGTTTAAAAAGTCTGCCGGAGCCAAAACAAGCGAGCGGCCGGGTGTGATGGGGTAGAGGTGGGAGCAGCGCGGTCAGTGCGCACACACGGCAGGGTCTGCTGCTGGACTTCTTTCAACGTCTCCAAAAATCTAAACGCGGTCGATGCCAGTCGAGCCAACGAGAAACTTCAACTTCTACAAATATTTTTCCACTCGGTAGGTGAGTGAGCAGGCCTGCGGAAAGTCTTGCCTCGAAGTTGTTTGGAGATGTTTTGCGCTCCGCTGTCCCCTCTCGCTGCGTGTATTTCCTACAGGAGTGATATTTGGAGAAGCAAGTCGAGATGACACATGCTGCTTTTAAAGGCCGGAGCTTTTAAAAGGACTGTCTGATAGATTACTTTTCCCAGTATAAGATATACTATCAGTGCAGGACACGTGGTTCAGTGACGACAGACGCCCCCTTGCCTCTGCTCTCCTCCCTCCCTCCTTCCACCCTCCTCTCCTCTCTCTGTTAAACCATGCAAACTGGAGTTGTTTCATGGATTTGTCAACAATGGGACATCAGCAATGCTGCTTTCCGCTGATTTCTGTGTTCGTCCGTCATAGACCATTTAACGGTGGCAGAGAGGAGGAGGAGGAGGGGGAGAGAAAATTGGCCTCTGCGTGATTGAAAGATCTGATGCGCATTAACGTGGCCGCGTAAAAACAATCCAAACCTTGAACTTTTGCTAATGCAAACTCTGTCGTGAGCTGCAGAATGAAAACGACGACAGCTAAGTTCACTGAATCCTCCTTTAAGTTCCTTTATATGTTGCTGTTTCTTTTTTTGAAATTGTGCATGCGTGGATATTTTCTAATTTAAAGCGGTTTCCGTGCATGTTACTTTGTCAATGCGTAAAAATTAAATATTTTTATTTTGTTTATTTGCTGCTGAAGTGCATGCCTTGATATTTCCAGCTCTTACAGCCCGCCGTGTAAACCCAAGCTGCGAATGCAAAAAGCATGAATTGAAGTCTATTTATTCCCGCAGGATTAGCCGAAGGTGGGAAGAATATTGAGCAGCAGTGGCAGCAGCAGCAGCACCGGCGACAATGAATGGAGAGGAGGGAGAATAAAGAATTTCCTTTAAGAGTTTGGAAGAGGTGCTAACGACCCCAATCATTGCATGATTTTACATTTGAAAAAAGTAGGAAATGCGGGCAGCGGGTGAATGCAAAGAGAGCGTTTATTCACAAGCATGAAGGTGAGCGCTGAAGGCTGGATGTCGGATCCAATACAGAGGGGTTTCCTCCGCAGTGTGAGAACATTTGGGGAGACTATAGTGAAAGAACAATGATATTTGTATTTCAGCTAAGCGTGTGTAGCAAATTAACAATATAGAAATTTAAATTCAGATATTATCCGATATGCCACGAGCAAATTAAACCCCTTAATTGATTTTATCGGAAGTCTTTTAACAGGTTAATGGAAATATCTATAATCAACAGCAGCCAGTTATTCATGTCAAAGCTTTATTTGAATTAATCAAAACATATAATAATAAATTAAAAATGAATATATATTGTAAATAACGATTATTTCTCAGCGTTAAACTCCCCTTTTCACAATCAAAACACGGCATGAAGCAGAAGAGTATATTTTAATTCAGAAATTACAATTCACATTATTATTATCAATATTCTAATTACTATTATTATATATTTGTTAATATTAATATTGCTAAATTCGAATAAATTACACCTGTGGCCAGTTAATGACATAATTACCATTAATTACTAAACTCAAGTGAAGAAAACAGAAAATATGTCAACAAAATGCGCATTCGCATGAATTTATTTTGCAGTTTATGTTGTTTTAAAGGCAGAATCAGCAGGATTCAGGACGTCAAATATTGACGTTTTGGATTGATAAAGCATCCCAAGCAAAGCAAAATAATGAAAAAATAAGGAAATACAGGCAGAGGGCAAAGTCTCTGCAGACAGAGACACCAGCACACTTCTAGTGGGCCATAAGTGATAATTAGAGGGATTTATGTGTATATGACTCCATATATTGTTTTTTAAATGAGTAAAATGTTGCATTATGTATTTAAAATACAATCAGTTTTATTTTTTGTATCTTATAGTTTCTGGAGTATAAAATTGATCCTTTAATTGGCTTCAGCGGTGCACAGAGGTGCAGCTTCACCGACACCTCTGCTGCTCTCAGGATAAAAGTGGGATTAATCAAACGCTATCATTAATAATGCGCGTACGGGTCAAAGGAGGGAAACGTGGCTTCCGATTAGACTCACTCACCTCGTGTTAATCTCTCTGTGACCTGTGTGATCTGCAGGTCCGTCAATACGGACTACTTAGCAGATGAAACCAGAGTCCACATCAACTTTTATCCTGCTCATCCACAGGGCGAGTGCGAAATTAAGAAAGCGCTCTTTTCCCCTTCAGCTTTTCTGGTTGTAAATGAGGGAGAAAAATGAATTTTGTCCGGGAGGTTTTTTTTTTTCTCAAATCGAAAACCGATCAAACATAATGTTATTTTCCTCCCACTGCTGATTTAACACGTAACGTGAATTCCTTCAAATCAACAGAACTCTTTTAGAAAATAAAATGCCTTCTTCGCTCACACCAAAACAGTTTGTTGAGGAGCCAAAACCTAATATTTTTTGGCGCTTTTCAAGATGATTAATAGCAACAAAATAAAAACGTTTTATGGGTCACATTTTGGTGGTTTCTTGTTTAGTTTTAAGGAATTTTCTGAAGGAATTAGGTCACAGACTTAATCAACCTCCTCTCCTCTTTCTCCCTCCCTGTGTGTGTGTGTGTGCAAGGAGAGAGAGAGAGAGAGAGAGAGAGGGAGAGAGAGGGAGAGAGAGAGAGAGAGAGAGGGACAGGTGCAGCCATCCTCCTTTTAAAAAACCCCAGAGTCGCAGTGTTGTGTGAAAGGCGGCGTAACTGCTGATATAACCTGACTGAAGCAGCACCGAGAGGGGGTTTCAAACCCGTCCTTCCTGTGATCTTTTGAAGCCTCATAAATCCGCTTTTATACCTCCGCAGTTTGTTAATGAAATGTACGTTTTAAGCACACATGCACGGCTTAGCGCGACAAAACCTTTTAGTATAATAAGCCAACTCGCTCCGGCATGAAACCATTAGGGGGGGACAGACAGAAGAAGACACAGCAGCGGCAGCAGCAGCAGCACATGCAGGTGATGATGATGGAGAGGAAACAGTCACCACATGTGATCACCGCAAACTACCAGCAAGGTCACCCAACAAATAATTGTGATCATAATAATGTGATGCTCCGGTGATTCCAGATTTTTTTCTCTCTCTCTCTCTCCCTCTCTCTCTCTCTCTCCTGGTGTGCTCCTCTGCCTCACTGAGGTCAGAGGTCAGGGTCACCTACAAGGTGTCAGGTGTTTGATCAAGGACACTTCAGCAACGAGGAAGTAAATAAACTAAAGTGGCGAGAGATGATAAATATTGTTAATTCATTTCATTTTGAGGGAAATACGGATAGTTTCGATGTTTTTCCCCCCTTGATTAGCTGATAAGACCATCACTGATCCAAATAAAAATTTAGCTGCCAACTATTTTTAATAATCGATTAATCGTAATTTTTCAAGCGAAAAGAGTCAAAGATTTGTGGGTTCCAGTGTCTTAAATGCCAGGATTTGCTGCATTTTTTGTCATTTATGATAGTAACATAAAAATTGAAGAAGCTGAAAACGACATTTGGCTTTGGTAAATTATGATGAGCATTTTTCCACATTTTCCTACATTTGATTAATTCATTAAATGTTTCAGAATTTTTTCAAGTAAAAACTGTCTCCTTAAATATGATGATTTGCTGTTTTTTCTTTGAATGAAGATTCTTTAGGTTTTAGGCTTGAGCTATTTGAAAACGTCACACTTTTCTCTGTCTTTGTTTAATCAATTAATTGTGAAAATAATCGTTTGTTGTAGTTCTAGTGTGACATTACTTGATGCCACTGGGGTGATTTTCCTGTTTTTTCTACTTCATAATTTCCAAATAATAATAATAATTTCAAAGAAAATCGAAACCAAAACTTCTGAAAACGCCAAACGAGCATTTCTGAAGGTCATTTTTCATAAATATGAAACATACACGAATATGGGACTGGCTTATATGAAGATTTGAGAGCATTTTAAGACAGTTATATTATTGCAGTTTGTATGTGTGCGAGCTAAATGTCAAGGGCATCCAGGAGGGAAATACGAGAAGAGGATTATATGGGAAAGGTGGATGAGGATTTTTTGGGGGGATTGGATGGATTTCGACATTCACCACCTAATCAATACCGACTCTTTGCTTTCCCTTTGATCTTTTGATTTCTTAAAAATATCTTGAGAAAAAAAATCTGTCATTGTGTAGTAAATATGTGGCATAAATGTATACGTACTTATTTGAAATATCCCATGTGGCATTTTTTAGATGATTGTTGTAGATGATGATAATTATTAATTAGTCATTATCAAAATCTTTATTAACTAGTGATACAAATATGAAAAAATGAATTTTATATCATATCTGCACATGTAAATGTTGAAATTACAATGTTGCAGGGCAGATTAAAATCCAAAAACAATCTTTGCATCGAAATTAGATGTTTGTGGAAGCACATTTTTGAAAGGCAACTCATTTAATTAATGAGGTGAGTGAGGAGTTGGGGGCAGCAGCTAGTAAAACGATATGATAAATTAATGGCATTGTTAGCTCGCCTGTAATTACGACCATTATGTTAATTATTTTACACCAGTAGCCAAATCTTCAGCTTGTCAGATTTAATAAAAACAAGATGTTTAAAAAAAAAAGAGAGAGAGAGGAAAAAAATCTCACCACATCCGGAAATCTGTGCGCCACACAACAGTTGCTGCACAAAAACATAAATTATCGAAATATTTTTCTCTCTAATTGGATTTTTCATGGTCGACAGTGTGGATTCTGCAGAGCCCTTGAAGGCAGCCATGTGAGCTGTTTTTTTTTTTTTCCCCCTTCCTCTTTTTGGAAATCACCATTTTCGGCCCTTCTCAGAGAATCCACTCTATCAACCTGCGAGTTTCTGTCAAACAATATGATGGAGTCCATTTTTAACACCCCCTCCTCCTGCAGGATGAGCCGCAGCCTGATCTCTGCTACACAACAAAACACAAAGGGCCCAAAATAGGAGATCCACGTGTGTATATGTTGCCTGTGCGTCTGCGTTTATGTGTTGGACGTCCCATCTATTTGACGCGTCTGTCTGAGGACAGCACGCAGCAGATCAGACTGCACAGTCACAGCAGGAGATGTAGGACTCACCTCCTGCCTTAACTCACTTTGGCTTATCGTTTCGTTCTTATTTTTGGGCTGAGATAGTTTATATGATGATGGGCTTCGTAGTCATTATTCTCATTATTTCGGGTGTATTATAACAGCATGTTTAAAAGGAAAAAAAAACACATTTCCAGTTGATTTTATATTGGTTTATATTGATTACAGACACCATTTGACTCATTTTCTTATTGCATGTTGCCAAATAGAGCTGCAACCAGTCAAAACATTTAAAATTACATTAGGAAACATACATTTTAGTTAATATATTTATTTTTTTTAAGTTTCTGTCTTGCAGAATGAGTGGATCACTGCGTATCTGGTCTGAATGTGAGGTCTTCAGGTTTGTCCGCGGCCTGTTTCCTCTTTGCAGGCTTTCAAAGTGTCACCATTTGCAAGCTGTATTTTGGCCGTTTTTGCTTTATCATTTTTGAAGTCATTCTTGAGAATAAGGCGATTAAGATGGAAGCTGTCTGTAGCAATGGTTTTCAAACTCAGGTCCAGGGACCAAAAAGGGTCCTTGAGTGGGTGTTAGGGGGTCCAAGCAGAATAGAATATTTTCACTTTTAGCATTTTTGGGGGAAATTGCAACATTAATTGTTTACAATTTATTTTTATTCTATTTTGAGCATTTATTGACTTAAGATTTCATTATTTTTTAAAATAAATATAAATATAAAATGCTCAGAAATAATTCCTTAAGACAAAGTCCTCTCAAAGTGGGGGCTTATGATGTCATGTTAATCTATTTTGGGGGGTCCTTGACATTTAAGTTTGGGAACCCCTGGTCTACAGAAAACATCTGGATTTATCTCATTGGGCGACTGTCTAGTGCAAGATGAAACATAAAAAAATATATATATAAATACAAACAGTAAAATGAATTACCCCATCAAAAATCATATAGATGTTACAATAAATATCACTGAAATCATGTCTCATGAATGGCTTATACTTGTCCATCAGTCCAGTAACGAATATGTTAATGTTTGGTTACCAAATCATACGTGGGTGTTGAGGTCTCAAAACCTCTCTGTCACTGTCATCTGTGATTATTAGGGAATAATTATTTTTCAGTTAAATTGAGTCATTGCGTATGTGAATTCGTTTTCATCTCAATTTAGATAGAAAACAAAACAAAGTTCGATCAATTGCAGGACAACAGTTTTCCTAATTATTTATTTATTTATCTATATTTGTATTAAAAATTATAATGCCATGTGTCTTGTTCTGCAAACTTGTAAAAACACTGCAGCGACGTCTCCACGCAGCTCCTCCGCTCCACCTCTGCTCTCCTCCGGCTGTCCGTCAGTGAGAAGCTCCCGGTGTGGAGGCTGCTGCTGCTACTGCTGCTGCTGCTGCTGCTGCTGCTGGTGGGAAAGTGACACCTCCAGCTAAATGCAGCCGGATTACCATGCCAATGTGTACTTGTTAAGTATGTGCAATGTCACCCAGTTTGTAGGCTTTTTGTCATTCAGATCGAGGCTGAAAAGTTGCACATCAGTGTATCACCGTGTTGTGTGAGCGCTGTAAACGCTGCAAATTGGCCCAATAGCGAGCATTTAACACGGTGTCAAAACACATGCAGCACTGCTTTGCACCATCATTGTCTGCATAAAACGACAGTAATTAATGTGCTAACACAGTCAAAGATGGTAAATAGTTGAGGTAATTGGAGTTTAATAAAGAGAGAGCAGCAAAAATTAGTCGTTTTTCTCATGTAAAATTCACATAGCAGCAAAATATCGTAGTGAATCAGGACATTTCAGGAAAACATAACAGACAAAAACATACAAGTATTTTATGTTTCACAATGCTCTGTCCAAAATGTTAATTTGTGCACAAAAACCAAACAGAATAAAATAAAACCCCAAATTCAACATGGCTCCGAAAAAAGTGTGAAAATCATGTTGTGACCCCCCCCCACCCTGCACTAATCTTAATGTGAGGCAGCTTTAATTCACACCAAAGGGAAACCCTCATTCAGTGCGACCCCTGAACTCAATATCCTCTTGCCTATTGATGCATACATATATGTAACATCACACTAAATTACCTCCCACATCCTGCCTGCCCTGCCCATAATAATATTCCTTCACATAATCTGTCAAGTTCCTCACAAAAGACACTTTACCTCCTCTCGAACCCCATTACAGGAATTGTAGAAGAAAAAGAAGAAGAGGGGAACAAAGTTTTAGATTTAGAGAGGAATGATATTTTTATTTTTGATTAATGTAAATGTTTATGTTAAAAAACAGTCTGTGGTGTTCAAATAGACACCACTATGATCTATAATATGACTTATTCTAATGAAGGCCTAATGCTGCCGAAGGCAAATTTAATTCATAATACATAGCTTGTACTTTATCCCTTATATTTGCTTTATAAAAAGTGTCCTTGTCTGTTATTCCAGTGGGGAAGTGCATGTCCCACATCCTAATCAAAGTCGCTGTGCTGTCTCTTGAAATTAAGGACTGCACCTTTAAATTGTCAATTACTCTGAGGTTAAGTGGACTGAATAGACCCAATGATTCAAATCAGGTGTTACAATTTACTGCACATGGCTATCTGACTTCATCTCATTCTGGCCTGAGTCTCTGTGGCAGACAGTGAAGCAATTTATTATACAAAGGAGAAAATATATGCATTTGTATATTTTGGTCTCACGTAATACACGATTGCTTACTAAATATCACATTTGTAAATCGTTTTAAAGAAAAGATTTTTAATTACACATCAACAGACCTTCATTCTTTATGATTTGTTTCAGTTCTCTTACACACACACACACACAAAATCCGTCAAAATGGACTGGATTTTGGTAAATAATGCCCCAACTTAATATTGGAATAACTCAGCACCAATTAGCTGTTTTGGCCCTGTGTTAATGTTATTTTTTTAACATTACTGTTGGGTTATTTACCCAAATTAAAATAAGGTTATTTTGACGCAGAAACTGTGACAAACATATTGTAACTTAACTGTACTCATGAAAACCACACAAAACAACTCGCTGTTTGAATTAAGTCATAGGATTATTTTATACATTACTGTTTAGTTATTTACCATAAATAAAATATGAATATAGAATCTACTTTTAGAATTATATAGCTTTATTTTTTTTACTGACTTTTAAAAACATGTGCGTCTTTTGCAATTTTCAATGTGGTGTACATCATTTTATACAACTGACAACAAAAAACAGAATGATGTGTCAAACACTGAGTCAGTTTAACAGTGCATAACAGAGGAAATCCAGATCCTTGACTCAACTGTAAAAATACCCAATTACAAGTAAATGTCTTGCATTAAAAATGTTACTCAAGAAAATATTCAAATAACATATCAGAAGTAATTTAAGTATTTGTTTCAGATGGTCCTTGTGACTGTTATATTGCCATATCATTAGATCACTATTACACATGCATTAATGTAAGCAGCATTTTACTGCTGTAGTTGAAGAGAAGATAGTTTTAACTATTTTATATACAGTGGGGCTGCAACACATGACTATTTTCATTATGGATTAATCAGTCAGTTGATTTTTTGGTTTGTGAAACTTCAGAAAACAGTGAGAAACGCCATCACAGTCGCCAGAGTGAAACCTTCAAAACGCCTGTTTTGTGCGTCAAACCTCAAAATCATTCAGTTTATTCTCATTTAAGACAAAAAATAGCAGCAGATCTTCACTTTTGAGAAGCTGGAACCATGAAAAATGACTTAAGACATGAATCAGTCATTAAAACAGTTTAAATTATCTGTCAACCCACTGCTCACTTAATCAGATTGTATATAGTGTTAGATAATCTCTAACAATGCATCATATTTTCTGAACTACTGATATGTTTTGAGTGTAAAATTTTAAGAATTTTAGCTGTCAGATTAATGTAGACAATGGAGTAAAATGCACACTATTTCAAGTACAAAGTATGAACTGAAGGAAGTACATCATATATCATATTGTATTATTATCATATAATATAAGTACTTCAAAGTTGAATAAGGATACATAGTTACTGCCCACTACTGCAGAATGAGCATATTAGTTTGGATAAATAACCCAGCAGTAATATAAAAAATAACACTAACACAGGGTTAAAACCCAGTGATTAATGCAGGTGATTTTTCTCATATTACAGTGTTTACTTTTACTTTTCACTATAAGATTAAACATGTCTGGATAATAAAGTTAACAGCCACACAGTGTTAAAACCCAAACAAAGTTACCACCCTCACACCCACGCCGGGAGTCCAAAGTCAGCCACACAAGCATCAATATTTTACATTCCCTCAAGAATCCTCTTTAAAGATGCAATCAATGCCTCCTATTCATTATCCATGTGTATGTCTTCTAGGTATGGCCTTTGTCATTAAGCAATAATTCACCCCTCCACAGTCCCACATTACTCCGCTGCTCCATACTTTTACAAATGCCTCGGGGCTATAAATACTAATGAAATCTCTTTGCTTAATTTGATTTTGCTGGTACACTTGCAGTTATGGCTGAACTTTCCCACGAGAGAGGCTGATTGAACACTTTCAAGTCCTTATGGAAGCAGGAAAACATTCCAAAGAGCTGGGGAGATCATTTCCATAATTACCCCGATTGGCAGCCTAATGACCTTCTGTGACAATAAAAAGATCTCTTGTTAATTCCATTTCTGTCGCTGACATTCAAGAGATTCCTATCTTACATGTTTGAGGGTTCACAAGATAACAAGTGTACTTTTTTTTCCCTCCCGTTTTCAGCCAGCAAAAGAGCAGCCCCATTCAGCTTCGCTCCCCCCCGACACTCTGCAGTGATGTGGCTCTGCTCTGCTGTGAAAGGGATCTGCTTGTGCCTGCACGGCTCGTCCACCCTGCCCCAAAGTTGGATAATTTATGGGCCTGGGGGAGATTATAAAGATGGATCTTTGAGGCAATCAATTCTCATGTTGCATTTTGAATGGTGGGATAGAAATGAAGTGCAGAATAATTAAAAAGATCACAAGTCCCCCCTCGCATGTAATAATGAGTGGCTCCAGAGGCAGTGGGCTCTGCCACAGTGCCGGAGGAAGCGCCTTTGATTTGACTGAGAGGACACCCAGCCCGGTCCAACACACCACCGCACAATGGGGGGGTTTCACCACCACCGCCGCCGCCACACACTGAGGCTGCATTGCAAATCACGCTCTGTGACTGTTTGACGACTGTGTGCTTGTCCAGATCATAAGCAGATACTGTTGTCAGAGGAAACTGAGGGTGGTGTGTGTGTGTGTGTGTGTGTGTGTGTGTGTGGGGAGGGGGGTCTTGTTGCTTGGATGTCTAAGTCAGGATGACTCAGAGCTGGCATGAAAAGTGATGGGGGCGGTTGTTTGGAATATGTTTCACAGTGACCACAATGCTCGGAGTGTTATGGGATGTTAAAATAAAATTCATCCGTTCTTTGTAAATGAATCAGTGTCAAAATGTACCATCAGGCCTCTGCACAGACAACTGTGAGCTGTTGTGCATTCATAAATTCAAATGGTAATCTGAGGCCTTTAAATACCTCTGAATGTATTAGACTAAATGTGAAGTGTGCATCTGTTATTAGCCTGTTTGCAAGCTTCTTACAGCTGGATGAGGCTCATTTCGTCCATATTCGTGCATGTTTCCTGAAAGCTTATGGATGCAGACAAAACTGCACGGTACCTCTGGTTGTCATGGGGCCAGTGTAGGAGTATAACCAATAGTGAGACACAACCACAGGACACAACAAAGTTTTAAAAAAGCCAAACGTATTGGAAATAATGTTCATGATCAGTTAAAAAGAAATCTCTGTCCACATGCACAATGTATTCAATGGCTGCATGATACCATCACCGTCTATAACACTGTCTCAGTTTTTAGAACGTTTGCCAGCATGAAGGACGCAAAGAAGTGACGATTATTTTGTTTGAAATGGAAAACAGAAATCTATTTTTGTATGCAAAGTTGGCATAAATTATATTCTCCCAGAGAGATGTGTAGTTGGACAGTTGCAGACACTGTGGACACATTTTAGTTTTGTTTATGCTACTTTCTGGAGTTGCTTGAAGGACGCGTTCCACACATGCACAATAAAATGGCTGCACAGAAGAGTCCACGGACAGGTC
Organism: Lutjanus erythropterus; assembly: GCF_056507025.1. Taxonomy (NCBI): domain Eukaryota; kingdom Metazoa; phylum Chordata; class Actinopteri; order Lutjaniformes; family Lutjanidae; genus Lutjanus; species Lutjanus erythropterus. The sequence continues at coordinate 37,662,399 of NC_139323.1, forward strand.
CATGCAGTCATAACAAATTAAGATGCTATTAAACTTTCCACAAGTGTCCGCAATGGTCCGTGTGATATCATCACAGTGTGTACGCAGCTCTGTGTGGACATCCGTGCACTCCCTTTTTGTTGTGACCGCATAGTATTGTGGTTACAACTGTGGACACTGCATTAACCTGCGAACCTAAAAATGAACAGTCTGATTAAAAGCAGATGGGTTGCAGGTGTGCCTCCCAAGAGAGAGATACTGTGTGTACATTTCTGCACAAGGAACAGCAGTGTAACTTCTTTAATTTTTAAATTAGGTTTCCTTTGTCTTGTCAAGTTTACAGCTACAGATTTTAGTTTTGCTGCTAAAATGTCCCACTGTGCAGACTTGCTGCGTGCATGGAAACAAATCTAAAAGCACCTTCTCTAATCATTAAATAAACACCCATACATCAATACAACACACTACATAGAAATCACCTGGAAAGCTTAAGCTGTTCCATATCATTTAAAAGTTTATGTAGCTTCCAGGAAGCAGGAAGAGGTACAGGCCTCTAAATGGGAGAAAATAGGATGTTTGCGGGTTATTTATGCATATCTGCATGCAAATTCAGATGATCTCAGAGCCAATCCGTGCATCACTACCACAAATTTGTCCATATGGCCACTACAGGTGCCGATCTACTGTGTGAAACTTGTCCTCCAAGCAGACTCCAAACAGTAGCATAAACAAAACTATAGTAATAGGCATCCGTGGTGTCCACAGCTGTACGTATATGCATCCATATGGGAGAATAATTAGGGGTATGTTGATGTCCACACAGAACCAATAGATACACCCTGTGATGACGAAATACGTGACCAAAAAGTGGACTCTTGCACACTCATACATTCGGCTGTAGTATTGTCAATGCCTACAGATTCTCCATTTTCTTTCTATAAAGGCAGACAAGCTTTTTGGAGATAAACCACTGATATCTTGGCCTAATCACAACATATTGCATTAGTACTTTTAGTGCACAAGATATTGTTCAAAGGGTGGTAAAAATAATCAAATTTTGCACGCACACACCACAGTACCGCAATTATGGTGACAAAATAAAGTAAAAAGGACATGGTGGTGAGCTGGCGGGGGCATTCTAGAAACAGATGGTGGCATGTGTGACTGCTTTTCTCTGCTGGAGGGGGAAGTGTAATGACACCTGGCAGCATGCTCACATTGAATATCATTCTGCTGGTCACTTGGTCAACTCAACATTGGCACGCTGCACACACATCAAGACACATGCAGTGCTGCAGGCGGTAGTTAATTTAGTGTGGATTTCCCTTTTAAAGGTGTTAACATCTCGTAACTGGCAACCATAGATTGATATCCACTGGCAAGTTCGCGGCATGTTGTGTGTGTGTGTGTGTGTGTGTGTGTGTGTGTGTGTGTGTGTGTGTGTGTGTGTGTGTATCTCATCATCTCTCATATCCTCTACTGTACCATCTCAAACACTCCTGATGTTTTATTTTGCAAATTAGAGCAGAGAAGAGGTGCAGATGGGCTGTCTTTTTTCTGATAAACTGATAAACTTAACAAGCATCATTCTATGGTTGCAAATATCTGTGAGGCGGTATACGAATATAGATTAGTGATACTGATATTTGCCAGCCTTGGGCATGTTCACAAACTGACTGTTAGTGGGTTAAGGAAAAAAAAGTGAAGAGGAAAAATTTTGTTCCATCGTCCCTTTCATAAAAAAATTGGTCACACATTATTGCAATCAAAGGACCATCACCATCACATGGTGGTTTCCAAACTTTTCCAGCTGGAGAGCCAAAAGATATATTTGGTTTGTCCTTGGGACCCAAACAAGTGTGGAAGTCAGTTTATGCTAGCTAGTAAGCTACAAAGTTGTTACTGACTATCAGACACACGAAACAAACAACTCAAGCGCTACACAAACACATGTTGCTATGGTGTCTTCATCTAGTCTTCACAGCAGCACAGAGAGTTGGTTCACACTGTGAAAAGCTAACGTTAGCTAGTTAGCGGGTATGAATCTGGATAAAGATAATTAAAACAGTTTAAAACCAGGGGTCTCCTAAATATATTGTGGAGCTACGGAGCTGGAGGGTAGAGTAACAAATGCTCATGTTTTCTTCTGACCGTCAGGAAGTTAGCTTGTAGCTGTTAGCTACAGTTGTTGCATACACATGTTACATAAACACAGACTTTCTATCTTTTCTATGGCAGCAAACACAACACAGAGTCTGTCAATAACTACTATGCTACAACTTGAGCTGAACTTCACACTTTCCTTCTTTAGTTGAACTAAAACAGCCTTGATAGCAGCGTCTATAGCGCCCACCATTGTTGCTTTACTCATCTTCGGTTCCACTGTACAGCTCGACACCAGCTTGACGATGGTCTTAATCCTGCCCCGTGGCATTGATTAGCGCAACGCTCCTTGTTCATTTACTTTTCCCTCGAAAAACCATTGTTACAAGTCATGATGCCCAGTGTCACGGGTGGTTTCAAAAGTCTGAGTCCAGGAGACAGATGCTGAGAATGCTTCATTCTGGAGATGTCTGCACCATATAAAACACACTGAAGCGCCTCCTCTGCATTTCAAATGGCTAAAGTGAAGCCAGAATTTATAAACTTTTCCCTGTATTTTTGATTTTTAAGCGTAGGGGCGTAAATATAGACAGTGCAGATGGTGCAGTTGCACTAGGGCCCATGGGGTTGAGGGGCCCACAGAGAGAGAAGGCCTGCCAACAATGTGTTGGGTAGTGATTGTTTTTTTTGTTATACACAGATAGGCCTATGCAATAATGATTGCTGGGTAATATGTAAGCTGATGTTATCTAATGTCAAGTCCCAATTTTATATTAATTGATGAGCCCGTGCAATGGTAGCTGGACTGAGAAGGCGAGCACATGGACAGGTACCGTGTCCCACTCCAGGCAGCAATGCAGCAGTTTGTCTGGCATCAGCTATGTGTTAAGAACTACATATGTAGCAGCAAGTAATGTTAGCATAGCAATGTGTGTGTCTGTGCTTCATAGCTTGTAACTAGTGCGCACTGGGAGCCATCATATCTTCCTTACACCACTGATCGAGAATGAGTGAATCACAGAAGTCACACTCAAAGACATTACCTCAGCCAGAGACTGCAAACATGTTTTCAGCAATAAAGAGCACTCTTCTTCTGCTTTAATTGGGAAAATTACAATAAGTTTTGGAAACGCTCTAGAATTTAGAGACAGAAAGAGGCTTTCAGACAAACAGCAATAAATATGATCATTTGTCCAACCTTTGCTGTCACATTTTTTTCCATGAACCCCTTTTCAAGACTTTCAAAATTTGTTCCATCTCAGCTGTAACCGATGTGACGTTTGTAGTGATTCCTTCATCCTTTAGTGTCTGTTTAATAAGAATATTGTATTTTTGTGATGTAACTGTCAAATTAAAATAATGCATTTTAAATATGTGTGCATTTGTGTGTGTGTGTGCAGTGGTGTGCTGTCGTCACGTGATGAATCTCTAAAAGCTTCCATTAATTTTAAGATGGAGTTTTTAAGTGTAGAAATCAAATACTGTATTTCACCTTCAAAATAACAAATCTGAGAGTACTATTTTTCTATAATTCATTCATGTTTCTTTACTATTTTAGGGACCTGTTGTATTGTGGGTGCACAGTACATGATTCTCCAGTTGAGCGTCATTATCAATATACACCATTCTTGAGTCACATCCAATTTAAACCCATGCAGTAGCAGCCAATCATAAGAAAATCTAACTTTTGCGATTTGTTGAATAATAACTCCATAAACCTTGCCTCTAAGACAGACCTCACAACTTATCTATATGTTCAAAATTGAATAAACTGCAGGATAAACTCTCAATTTTTGCTATTTTTAATTCTTATTGCAAACAAAAACATCTGGTTTATAACTTTTCCCCCCCAGCCAGTTCTGTTTCCACAGGAACTCGTGGAGAATCAAGCAAATGTCACCAGTTAAACATGTTTTAAAATCATCAAAGTGCTGCGTTAATAGATATTTGGCTGGCTTCTTCTTGGCCTAATGTCACAACTCAAAGAACTAAAGGGGAAGTTAAACGGCTAATGGGGCCATGTGACTGGACTTGAGAAAGCAGCTCAGAACAGCAAATTCAATTATCATGTTAGCATTCTGCATGAAAACAATCTACACTAGAAATTAGGGTATTCCTGTCAGATGACTTGTGTTAGTGGAGCTAATGTCATTTGGAAGAGCCTTACACCTTCTTTGAATGTTATCAAATGTTTACAAAAGAACTTAATGTGCTAAAATGCAATCAGAGAATCTGCTGTGAGCGCCGAGCAGTGTTCCCCTGGTGAGGCATTGTGGGTAACAGGCCACCAGGATGATTCTGCAATGACCATTACTGCGCGAACGAGTCACAATAACGGCGTTTTGTGTTTGCTTCAGCATGTTGTTGTGTTGCTAAGTGATTTTTATGTGTAATTTGCAACACTGTAGACTTTTATGTGCTCAAAAATAAATGATTTCTGCTTCTCCATCACTGACATGTGACTCTCTTGAAGACTGTGGAGCATTTTGAAGTGTGTAAGATTTACAAGGATTTATTGGCAGAATATGAAAGAAATGGAGTATAATGTTCATAAGAGTGTTTTCATTAGTTTGTAATCACCTGAAAGTAAGAATTTGTGTTTTTGTTACGTTAGAATGAGCCCTGGGGTGGGTCACAGAGACCTGCATCTGTGTCTGTTCAGGAGGATATTGAAAAATCAGAAACTGAAAAAAAAAAAAGGTTTCTGTACAGTAAATATACACAACGATATAAAAATGTCCTTTAGTTGACAGAATAATCTCGGTGCATTAAATCAGAGACTGATTAAGGTGTTTTTTTATGCTGAGGATTGCTGACCTTTTCCAAATAATAATGAGCAACTTCAGAGAGAAGAAATATCTGTTTTTATTGCATTATTTGTGCTTTTTTTAGAATAACAAATTCAGATTCGGATGCATCCCTACTGGGTTTCTACAGTGGCCCAGAACAAACAAACCTAACACTGACTATAGATACAGCCTTATGTGTTTCTCCACAGGTTTCAGGGCTACTGTAGGTTCTCCTACACACTTGTGAGTGGAGATTGAGGGGAGGAATCTGCAAGCTTACCGGTAGATGCCACTAAATCCTACAGACCGGTCCTTTAATTTTTTTCACTAATGTGGATCCCTGTGTAGCGACGGCTGACTTTATTCTGCTGCAACAGCAGAGCTGACGAACGACCTTCATTTTTATCTCCAGTTGTAAATTATGACATCACAGCCATGAAATAATAATGATGACATGCATGAGCATACATATGTAAAGTCTCAAACACGGATGTACTGCACCTTATCTCATACATCTCTCTGGTGCGAACTTGCTTTAGCCTCTCACAGAGAGCCACCACGTCCTCCTCTCCTCCTCTCTCTCCCTGCAGCAGTTGGATTTTCCATCAATTTTCTTATTTGCAGTGGAATTACAGTGTGATACAAGTGATGCAAACTTACACACTGTGACTTCGTCTGTCGCGTAGTTATTGGATATTTGTTGCACTCACATTTAACAGTTATCCATATATTTCCCCCCATAGGGATTAATCTTCCTGGGTCAGGTTTTGCTGCATCCTGTGAGGGGCCTTCAAACCTTGGGAGGCTCACAAAGGCCCCATTCTCCTCTGTGTTGCTCTTCTTCATCACCCAGCTCCAGGGCATGGCAGATCTGCTCAAACCCCAGTATTGTCTGGGCAAAACCACATATTAAATTTGCCCCGCATAAGCCATTTCATTGAGCTGCAGCAGGAATTCCTCTGCTGGGTCATTCATCTGTGTACATGGTTTGGACACACATTTGAAACAAAGCAAGCCAGTCAAGGATAATATTGAGGAAGTTACATACATTTCAAGTTTTGCAGCATATGTCATTTCTGTTTCATGCTCTTTTGGCTCTGGTGTTGTTGGTGCAGATTCATGCAGCGGGAACATTGCGAGACTGTAGCTGCGAGCTATCCAAAATTTCTCCCTGCATATGTAATGTTTTGCACTTCATTAGGAATTCTGGATTTTCCCCATCAGGAATGTCAACTGAATAGAAAGAGAGGGAAACTAAGAGAGCTCTCTATCCGCAGCAAACAATTAACAATGAATAATAAAGAGAAAAAAAATCACATTGAAGCCAGTCAGTGGTTCTTGTTGATAATTCATCAGTTTCAGTTCTGTATTGGAATAGTACATGAGCGTATCTCTTTCTTGTTCATATGAATACATTTCTTATTCTGTATCTGTCACTTCATCTCTGCACCAGCACCAGTAAACCATGTCACTTCATAGCCATGTTATGATATATGTTGTGTTTCTTGTCTTTACTGCAATCAAACATTACACTTAACCTTTTTTGAAAAAATAAAAAAGGAAACTTTGAAAAGGAAACCTCTCATTGAGATGTATGATCTGTTGTCACTGTCTGTTGCACAAACAATCATTTCAATCATGGATTTTATATGAATTTTCAAACCAACCATTTATTTTCCTCTTTTGACAAACTTGTAAGATCATGAGCTCAATGTGCTGCAACATAAGAACAAACTTGCAAATAAAGCACAATGAAACACACAGCAAATCAGTGCACTGAAGTTAAGTAGCCATCGGTGATTTAAGAAAGTGAGCCCACGATTTACGCTGATTTCAGTTTTAACTTTCTGACAGCATGTTTCATCACGAGTCACAACAAACTTGCACACGTGGATGAGATCGGTCCGTTTCACGACCAGCATTTTCTGTAAAATACGTGTCTATTTTCATACTTATGAGCAATTTTTATTTTATTTATTTGTTTTAAACGATTAATGTATATGTGTTATTTGATTTCCTGATGTTTTTTTTTTTTTTTAAATACGATTACTTTGAAAAAAATCACACCCTTTTAAGAAATGATCAGTGTTTATCAATACTGATAAAATTGTAATGAAAAGTATCAGTCTAATATCGACTTTAAAAACTTTGATATCGCCCTACTGGATACAGATCCTCTGCTCTCATCCCAGTGGCGACTTGTGGTACTGCAACCTGTGCATCCCAAAAAGGATACACCTAAATTGCATCATAAAAAAAGAGATGCCCATAAAACTGTTGACAGGACACCTTCAGCTTAAATTAGGTTAACTTTTGTCAAACTTCTCCAGAGTCTGGGACAGAGTTTGCACGTAGGCCCAGCAGCAGAGACACTGATGCACATATGCAGAGGAACGCACAATGCAGAAACAGTGCATATATTTGCAGTATATATATTGTAGTGCAGTCTGTTATGCTGTGTACAGTGTGTGTTGTCAAACTGGTGAAGATTTGGGGTTTTTTTTGTTGGGCTTTGTGCCTTTATTGTGATAGGACAGCTGAAGATATGACAGGAAAGGGGGAAGAGAGAGGGGAAGACACGCAGCGAACAGGCTACAGGCAGCAGCTGCTGCATGGTGCGCTCGCTCTACCAACTGAGCTATAGAGGCGCCTTGCATGTGCCATTGAAGTAGCATAGTTCAGCCCCAGAAAATTTGTTCATAGTAAAAATCTGTACTGCTCAGCTAATCAGTTAAACAAAATCTCAGTCTCACCATCTTCATAAAAGAGAGACTGAATGTCAAAGACACTGCTTACTTTACAGCACGTACAGCGTGTCAGTGCGAGTTCAAAAAGGTCAAAGTGAGTGAGAGTTTAAAGCTATTCATTTATCTAGTCCATTGAAAATGTCCCTCACTTCTGCAACTCAGTGTTGACCTACATCAAACAACGCTGCACTACTTCACAAACCTTCACAGCGTGGTTTACAGTGGACCCAGTGTGCAGAAACCTCCCTGACCCTGGGTTATTGTCCCAAGATTCCTCTCAATTTAGCACATTAATCGCTCTGTAAACATTTGATTTATTTCAAAGACGCTCCCAGTTACCTAAAATTGTATTTGTCTCAAACCGAAGTCATCTGACAGGAGTTGCTCTATATGCTGCTGCCGCAGTCCAAACACAACTCTAATACAATCTGATTATCTGTGCTGCAGCGACAAAACATCTGAGATGTGTGCGGCTGTGGCTGACCACAATCTTCTCACATGATGGGCAGCCAGTTGTATTTGCAGATCATTGGCGTTTAACAATAATGCATTAAATTTAAGACCCAACTTATTCATCACTGGCTAAATGGTAAATTAAATGTAATTATACTGGCTGACTTTAAACTTAAAAGTAATCAAATAGGACAAAGCGTGCGAAAACACTGAGGTTTCAGAGAACATTTTTATTTCTCTATGCTTTTACAGCCTGTATTTGGCCAAAACCGAATGCGTAACTAGTCTAAATTTCATCTGAAGTTTAAATTCAACTAAAAGGGAAGAGCTCTGTCTTTTGCCGTGTTTCTATCAGTTTTATGTGCATTTTGAAGTAGTTTAGAAAAAGTTCTTGAAAATGCCAACATAAAAAGAAAGACACAAAAAAGTTTTTATGTTCGTTTGAGGTTAATTGTTTTTTTTTTTAAAGTTAATGATCTAAATGGGAGCTGGGATGGTAACACTTTCCAAGGTCTAATGCAGCAAATGTTTGACTTACATGACCAATCAGCTGTCTCCACTGTCCTCATCTTGTCCTCATTGCTCCCATGGCTCTATAATGAATCTATGATCACTGTACACAGATGTAATTTAACTTTGATGCATGAAACAAACAAACAGACAGTGCAGACTGTAAAGCATCCTCAGTCAAACTATGATTTTTAATGCTGGCGTTATAAATAAAATTTGACTTGACTTGATATTGACTAGAAGTGTATTTCCATCATGTTTTCTACATTGTGTTTGAGATTTGACTGGCTCTCTTTTAAGTACATCACCTTGTTGTGCCCTCTTTTTCTGCAATTGGTGTCACCAACTGCTAATCTCAATGAACCAACTCCCGATATTGGCATAACAATAATGGATGAAAACAACCATTTATTTGCTTTTTCTTTTTACTTATTTACTTGAAATTCGGTTAAAAATTGAATTGTATTTGGATGGACACATGACTATTGAGTGAAAAATGTGATATGGTATTTTCACGGTATTTGTGTAAAACTGTACTTCACTGTACTGTAATATTTGTTTATCATGGGTAGACCATAGCGACACTATTCCCACAGCTGGGAAACAACACACACACACACACACACACACACACACACACACACACACACACACACACACACACACACAGGAGCTCTGCTTAGCGCTTGACAAGCTGCAGCCTTATTCATTGACAAGCTCAAACCTCAGCTGTACATTTACTGTCAGATGGACAACTTCACTGCTCATCTTTTCCTCCGGTCAGTGCACATTTACTGTCACTCCCTGCCACCACAGACACTATGAGTCTGCCACAGCCCTCTCTCACACTTGCTAAAGCTACGCACTAACTCGCTACAATACTCTGATCAACAGTCGGAAGTGTTTTAGCTAACATGCTAAATTTCTGCTAATTTCAATAGCAATCCATGATGATGTCAATGTCAACGTCATGGCGGCACTAGAGGGAGTCTGCAGATCAACAAAGTCCGTATGATTCATTGTCTGAGGACCACGAACATCTGCACAAAACTTCATGACAAACTATCCAAGAGCTGTTGAGATATTTCAGTCCGGACCAAAGTGTTGGACCGACCAACTGTGCCCTTCCTGTGAGAAATTCTTTAAGTCACAACTCATCTTTAATGTCACACTTTGTGCCATAGGCTTGAGCAGCGCTACTATAACTTTCACATCAGGGCCCAGGCTTATATCCAAGTGCACTTGATCCATGTCCATGTCTGCATCCACCTATAAATATGGTCTTGAGTTTGGTTCATGTGTTCCTGTATATGGTTGGCATCAGGTGTGAAAACTACAGCTGGGTATTGTTTAAAAAAATACCCTTTAAGTTGTATCGATACCAGTCGTCTTCTTTATTCAATACTCCTTTTTTTTTTCAAAGGTTCTTCTTTAAAGAACACTTGCTGTGACTGGCTGCAAATAAACCATATAAATAGTATAGTTTTTCTAGATCTGGGTACCAAAAGGACTGAATGCAGGTATCGATTTCAATACTACTCGATAATTTAAAACTGTGCCAAAACAAGGAAGGGCTATAAGGATCTTGCCAGTGGCTTTTCTACAGCATAGCAACAACCTAAATAAATGTTGTCTAGGTGATGATGTAAGTGTACTTGGGTACAGAACAACATTACTGATGTGAAAGCTGACCGGCGCCGCAGTCAGAGGGGGAGTAATGATAACCACGGTACGAAGCAACCGCACCTAATGTGAAAGCAACACCCACAGAAGCTATTTGCCACCTTGTGTCAACACTAATGTCCTGTTCACTTAAAGAAGAAGTCCACCGGGGACTCGTATGTCCTCACGCTGCTCGCGCTGACTGACATGGTCCATTCAGTTGGCATCTGTCCCTTGATCCCTCAGAGTCACAAAGTTCATTCTGTGCTTGTGTCCGTCTGGCGTGTGTCATGATCTGTGCCACTGTCATCCCAGGGGGAGAAGTCAGTGTGTATGTTTGTACACACACTTATCTACCGTTTTTCTGCGGCTTGTGTAAACCTGTCGGACTGTCCCTTTACACCATGCAAGTGTGTGTGTTTTGATTTTCATTTTTCAGTGTGTGTGTGTGTGTGTGTGTTTGTGGAATCACCTCCCAAGTGTATTCTAGGCCTGTTACTCAGCTCTCACATGAGGATGACAGGATCGGCTTCTGGTTTCACTGTAAAATTAGGCTGACATCGATAGAGTCACAAGTGTCACCATGTGGCCACCCTGCAGAACTTATTGTAAATTAACCAAGACCTGACAAGAGCCTTTCTCTTCCATTCTTTGTGTGCGCTTGTCAGTCTGTGTCATCAGGCAAAACTTGTTGGGTTAACCGCAATTAAACCATTCTTTTATTTCTTATCATAAATTTTAATGATTTGGTTCTAGTCTAACTGACGGTTCTGGTTGTCTCAGAGATTTCTCATGCCGTGCCTGCTTTCTGCCAAAAGTCTCATCAGAGTTTGGATGAAGCCCAGTATGTCAAAACACACTTATTGCTGAATGATTCGTCTTCACTTTCCTGAAGATATTTCAAGTTAATTGCAATGAAATTCTGCCAGCTGACTGTTTGTGAAACACCTCTCCCAAATGGTGATTGTCTCATCACATGTTAGCAATTGTACTTAGCAGAAAGCCTGTTTATTTTGGACACTTTGCTTCTGTGATTGTTAGCATGCCTGTCTAACATTTTATAGCTAACTTCATTTTGTAGGGGTACAGGTTACATTAGGAAAAAAAAAACTGTGCAGTATTTCTCCATGGTTTGAAAATGTCTGTGTAAGCTAAGCAGCCAAACAGGGTTATAATAGACGTTATCTCATAATGAAACATGTATGGTGAGAGTCTAATCATACTTTCAGCATTAGGACTAACTAAAGCTGCAGAAAAGCTTGTGAAGATGTTGACTTTTTGGGACATGTAGCTTTCGCCTAAGTCTTTAAAGGGTAACTTCAGTATTTCTTCAACTTGGACCCTATTTTCCCATGTCTTCTTCTCTAAGTGACTAATGGCAGCCGACTAGTCTTGAGAATTGTCCAGTATTGAGGGTGAATGCCGACAGAAGCAAAACTACGCTACAGTTTAATCCGTGTGGGCAACTGCACGCCACCGAAGTGCGACCACTGAAAGTGGTTGTTTCTGCCACAGACAGGCTCAGATTGTTCTTCTAAGTATCTAACAGCATTACCGAAAGGATCCCTACAGAGATTTGTTTTGTCAGAAACAGTTGTTTTATTGCTCAAGCTAAACTCACCAGCTTCTACTGCTACTGTGGCTTCTAATACCACTACTAATACTACAACTTATACTTCTACTACTACTGGTTCAGCCTCCATTTCTGCCAGTATTGCATAATTGAACTTCCAGGTTTTTCACCACAAAGTTGTATGTTATCATCGTCATCATCATCTTCATTAAAACTCCACAGAAATAAATCTCACCAAAAACATCTTGGCTTGTCTTTCCACTTTCCCAACAATCACCAACTCTGGTTCGGTTGAAATAAATCCTTTATTTACAGCCTTAGATGTACAAGAGAGAGGTCAGACACAGAGAAACGACATGCACATCCAGAATATTTTTGCTTTATTTTCGACAGCTGCAGAGCTCTCCTTCAATACCGGACCAGCTTAAAAAATTCTTGTCTCCATTAGTCACTTTGACACACAAAAAAAAGGGAAAATAGGGCCCAGGTTGAGAGATATCGAAGTATGTGCTCTGCCAAACTTGACAGGCGTAGAAACAGTGCACCTAAAGTCAAGTACCTTAACAGAAGGCTGGCCGAGACTGTAGGATTTTTGTTAGAATTTATTTATTATGTTTAAATCCACAATTACCAAAATTTGTCTTGGATCATTAGATACATGCTTTTGAAAACAAGCATGTCCAAATGTTTCAAACCCACTCCTGTAACACAAAGTAAATCCCAGCAGCCGAGTCGTGTTGCGCCGCCGGCCGTGAGTTGTTGCCCCTCCCTGGCCAGATCATTTGTTTCCGATGGCTGAAGGTCTCTGTTGCCCAGTCTGTGGCAGGACCAAATTAAGAGGTGCGCTGAGGATGGATGAGCGCAGAGCGAGTGAAAGATTGGCGGGCAGGCTGAGATTTTTCCTGTTTTCTCCTTTCCTTTTGCTGCCTTCTGTCAGATAGATGATGTGCGAGGGAAATATTATTTGTTCTGTTTTCACTGTTGATTCTGTCTTGTCCTCCTCAGAGTTGCTATCTCAATTTTGATGACAGAACCAAGAGATGAAGCCAGAGTAGCAGACCCGTTAAAAATGTTTGCTGTGCTGCTGCAGCTCCACGCCCAACAGGAATAATTTACAGTTACAATTCAGGATGAGGGGATGATTGATTGTATGAGTCCCGCTTGAGTTTTGCTGTGTGTTTGAACAGCTGGCTAAACATCTTTTCAATGTGCTCAACATCTTGGATTAAAGTTTGCAAGTTAAAAATAGTTCAATTAAAGGGACAGTTCACCCCAAAATACATATTTCTGGCCTTTAGTGCTACTGATCCATCTAGATTGTTTTGGTGTGAGTTACTCCAGTTTGGAGATATCGGATGTAGAGATGTCTGTCTTCCCTTAACTTTAATGGGAGTAAATGGCATTCAGCTTGTGGTGCTCAAAGAGCCAAACAACAACAGCAGCAACAACAACAAAAACCTTTGAAACTGTAAGGTTTTTTTTTCTTCTAGAAATCATAACCAGGTTATTCAAGATAATCTACAGATTTTCTTTTTTCAGTAGAATCTACCAGAGCTGCTTTCTTTCTAGCAGAAAGAAAGTAGTTCCTACAGTAACCTGCTCATGACAAAATCTGTGGAAAGAAAGAAGGAAAGTCTAATCTAAATCTAGATGGACAAACAGCACTACAGGTAAGAGGATGAAATATGTGTTTTTGATTTTGGGTGAACTGTTCCTTTTAACTGATTGTAGATCAGATTGTGGAGTACCTCATACAACACCATTAAAAAAGCCTGCTGAACTATCCCTTTAATGATTAGCAGTTAAAACATCTAAATTAAGATTATGGTGAGGTTTTGGTCATGATTATATATATAAAAAATCCTTTTCTGAAACTGAAAACTTCCCTCACATCAGTAAATGGAGTCAAAGAAAAGGAAGTTAATTTTAGTTTCCATTACTTTAAATATTCATTAGTACAAATCTCATAGACTTCAGGCTACAAAACTGACACATCTAAACTGTATATTAGGCAAAATTATGATGATTAAAGCGCCAGTCTGCTGCAGTGCAACTCTCTTCTACTTAAATCTGATGAAAACTGCCAAAAATGTCCGCACATTTGAGACTGAATCTTTATTGAACTGGCCAGTGAGTGTACAAAATGTCTCTGACAGTACAGAAGGCAAAGACCAGAAGAAAAAGAGAGGTTGGCGTCACTTGTCACCAACATTGTGACAAGTGTCCAACAACTTCCAGTCAGTGTTTACTGCTGTGGAGCTCTGTGCCCCGCGGAGAGGAGAGGCCTCAGGTCAGGTCATAGGTTACAGCTCGGTCCAGATGAAATACTTCATAGCTGTTAGATTTCCTGCTTGGACAGTCAGAGGGGTTAGGTCACCAAATATATATTGATCCAACTGTCACACACAGTGTCCCATTGTGTGCGAGGAACTGTTGCCAAAAAAATGTGATAAAAGGCAGTGCTTGAGGCAGAATGTGCTGTCCTGACTTAGTGTCAGTCGGTCGCTGTCTGAAAGCATCTTTGGACTGCGTCAGGCTCAAAGCTAATGAATTATACAGGTCAGAGATACTTGTTAATGTGACAGAACACATTCAACTTGACAGTTAATCAGCTGTGAAATGTAATGCATGAGTGCAGAAATTCGAGGTATCCTGACAGTTGTTTCATTGTGATGTTACACAAATTATGGTCATATTTACTATGAACTATATATTCTCACTGTGTTTGTTTGAGCCATCCATCCACCCCACCTTCTACTTATGCTGACTTCTATACCATGTCTAAAGCTGTGGATGGGTTTACATTCAAGCCAGGTGAAAATCAGGTGTGTCTCAGCTACTACCAGTACAACGCACATCACTGTATGAGTCGCCAAACACCACCAACAAAATGTCAGTATCTGACGAGCCAGGAATGAGAATCACATGATCTTCCTCAGCAGATTGTTGATGTTTGCCTGGTTATTATGGCATTCAAATTTCTACACACTTTAAGGGCTTACTGTCTATACTGCCTTTAAAATCAAAATTGTGATGTGATTGTTTTTGTCAAATCCTGTCTCCAAAGTCAAGAATGAATGCTAACCCTAACCCTAACTCCATCTGGAGAAGAAGACTGTGTGAAAAGGATCGAATGCTCTTCTCATGTTACGGAAATATTTATATTTTTCGATAGTGTTATATATATTGCATAAAGGGAAAACTCATTTTCTTTAAAATAAAAGATAGAATATGCAGGATTTGTCAGTTGTTGTTGTTTATAAATGCACCAGAAAGATAATTGATTTTTGAGTCTTATTCTCAGGTCATCAAATGCTGATGCTTTCGGCTGGTAAAGTCTCACAGTGAAAGAGTAAAATAATGAGAAAATAAGAAAATAGAGTAAATAATAGGGTCTCTGCAGACACGGGCACCAACAAACACTTCTACTGGGTCAGAAGTGATGATTGAGAAGGATTATATGAGTCTATACACAGTTTTTTTTTAAGGAAAATCGTGCATAATATGTCTTTTTGTAGAATTGAAATCATCACTTATTTCCTGTAAGCTGTCAGCTGTGAGGCTGTCATGTATGTATAGTATTTTTACTTCCCAGAAACAGTCGTGTGACTGTGTTGTTGAGTCAGTCAGTGGCTATGAGATCATCCTATAGAGACGGATCATCACCCCAATTACAAAGAGTGGGCTGTGTGTCCTATTTACCACCACTGGGAGTGAATATATGTGTGTTTCCCCTCATTTTAAACCCCCTCTGCTACCACTATCATCATCACCTCTACCACTAACCTTAACTGTCAGAGACCTACCTCTTAATGGCCAATTAAATGCCTTGATTTTAGCCAAAACGGCGTGGCGAGGAATTACTTACCAGAGCTGGCCGGGTTACTTATCTGTAAATGGTGGTTCCTTAGCATTTGGTGGCATTTGAAGGCCCCGATCACAGGATAACTGCAGGTCATTTGTATGTTAATGACTCAATGACATGTAGTTAAGTTAGGTGTGTAGGTGAACGCCTCACTGGAGCGAAGACAATGCAGACAATGCAGTCAGAGGTATAGAACAGAATATAAAAGAAAGGAAAAGAAAAGAATATTTAAGTCCTTACAGTGCTCAGAAATGAAAATCTGAACATTTGTATTTTCATGACAACTGAGCAGACTCAATCTGCTAATGAATATTATCAAAAGCTCCTAAATGCACCTAAGGGCTGCTGCACCCAAGAGGCTTTTTAAATCCTAACAGATTTCATATATATATGTCATATTTACCAATTTTTAATATCTCAATTAAGACCAGAACTGCATGCCCAAAGATTAAGTCTGTAAAGCTGTCACGCTACAAGATAATTTGGGACCACCCTTGAATCGGGAATACCCCTGATATTGTTGAGAGGGGTGAATCAGACCCAAAATCTGCATCAGATACAGTATGTTGTTTTCAGGTAAAAATTGCCAGATACAGGAAATGACAAGAGTGAAATCAGCTGATTAGTTATTTTAATTTCTGACCATCATGAAGAACACTGTTGTGACAGATATGAATTATACACTAAAAGGTTCAGGATGCTTGAAACAAACTCAGTCATTTGAATGGCAAAAGTGTTTATGCCCTTTGCAAATGGCAACACAAAGCGAAACACCTGCTGTCATGGAGACGGGCGAGGACATAATAAATTGTAAATTGTGGGGTCCAGATGCTGTTCAGCAAACTGACAATCCCTTCAGTTGGAGCATACTGATGCCTTGTTGTTAAGGATGGGGTATGACATCATCCTGTCGCAGAGGGATGTTAATGCAGTCAAGCTAATTGGAGAAAACATCACCATGTATCTTCGTCAAGAGCGTTTGTAATCATTTTATTACAGGCAAAATCCAACACAATGTTTCGCAGTTAAGAAATGAATTGCCACCTAATTCTATAATCGCTCAGACTTTGTTTGTTGTTACCTAACAATATAAAATAAACTGTTTGTCAGAGAGCGCTGTGGCATTGTTTTTAATTCTAAACAATTCCCATATGTAATTTAACACAGTGTGGGCCTCTTTCAATAAGCACTGCAGCTATTGATCTCTCCTCGTTCTGCAGCACTCCTAAAGAGAAAGCAGAAAGTTGTGTGAATGTTCTATGCAAATGTTTAGTGTATTAGCATACACAGTTGTAATTAAAGCATAATTAGAGAGACAAATGGTGCTGTGAAGCTCTGCGCCTTGGCTCCGGAGTCTGTTTATCAGCAGCCCCTTGTTTAGTCGGCTAAAACAGGTTTATATGAAACAAGCGCCGCCGACTGCTGCATTAATTGTTATCATTGCCTTGGAAAGCAAATAGGTGCCATAGCGCTGCGGACTGTGAGAGGAGAGAGCCGGAGAGGGACCGGGACAAATTAGTGTGGAAAATGAGAGTGTCGAAATTGGAGAGGGATTAGCACAGGCGATAATGAAGCAATTAAAGAGTAAGCGCTCAGCACTCAGGTGCCTTTACTGAGCTGGTTCACTCCAGCTGCTTTCAGACGCTCCAATGCAAATATATCCCCAACGGTGAGGGGAGGTAACACTCTGTCCTAATACATCACTGATATAGACTGAGAGAAGAGAACACGACATGCTGCGGCGTAATGTAATGTGACAAAGTACAACACAATCTGACGCAAGGTAGCACAACACAACATCACATGACAGGATACAATGCAGCACAAGACAACATAACATAACAAGACAACAAAACACATGATGCATTACTGTATTTCAAAGATAATACAACCCAACAGTTTTCACAATCACAATAAAACACATTAGACCCAGAGCACGGTATCAAATGTCAGTAGTTTTGTTGGCATTGAATGTCTGGTCAGATTTATGGTGTTGTTAATTTATTCTTTGATGAGATAGATCATGATTTATGTCAAAGTTTGTCCCTTTTAGGTGTTTTTTTATAAGGAAAAATTCATGTGGGCCTTCTGGTAAACAAGCCTTGCGTGGCATTTGAGAATGTTGGATTTTTTGTCAAAGGATAAAGCTAGAGTCGTACTGTAGTTTTCCAATACCAACAAAGGGGCCAGTAAACTCTTTCAGAACTGCTTGTCAGATGGTGGAATAGCTTCTGTAACGTCCTCCCTTCACATTTTTCCGAGGTTGGATTAGAGAAGGCTGTGTCTGACTATTTCTGTAAATTTCCAAATTTGAAGATACAACACCCACACTCACCTTACACGATGATTGACCAGCTGTGCAGAGATGTGAAAAGAAACCAGGGTTTTAACTTCTTTCTCTGGCTTTCCTGAATGAGCATACCATGTATGTCTTCCAGCAGACACTGTGTGCTGTTATCCCCATATCTAAATTATATTGCATGCAAAAAAGAGTAACACCGATGCAAAACTTTGAAAAAAGAAGCATTTTCATGCAAAGCAGTAAAATGGCTCAAGTGGCTCCAGCCATTCCACTTTTCCATAATCAAAGTATGCATGTAGATTATTTGTATTATATTGTTTGTACTTGCTGTTTGCTGTTGTTTACCACCTACTCAGAGATCGCTGATGTAAATTAGCTATGCAGCTAACCCTCACTCAGCAGCTGTGTTAAACTGAATTAAACTAAACTAAACTAAATATTATTATCCATTTTCTTTAGGCATGTAAACAATTTAGGAGGTTTATTGTCTTTTTTGGAATAAGGACAAAAACCTGATTATTTTGTGCATGTAAACATAGTCTGTGTTATCGTCTGAGTTGGGGTTCAGCCTACCCAGCCTCATCAGACCCCTGTAGCCATCGCATTTCTAGGTTGTTCCATATCAGGCATTCTTAGTGGCCTTCCAGCCCAGGCGGAAAACTACGTACATCGTCCTGGTTTGCCTGTTTCCATCTCCCATGGTGTGGATGAGGGGTTGGATTTAAGGAGACATTTTCAAGTACAACAGCAATATAACACACAGACTGTAATAAGGATAAGGAAGTTCATAAACTTGCAACACAGAGAAAAATATGTTCATTCGTGCAACAATAACGATAATAATAGTGAAAGTTGTTGTTCATTAGGAGACACAATAAATTGAAAGATTAGAAAATGGCTGATTTCTTGTAATACTTCCATGCAATTTCACATTTTCTGAAGACTTAACTGCATTACATTCCTAAGAGTATAACAAAATGCAGCAACATGGAGGAAGAAGACCGCTCATGTAGTTTGAGTCAAACTCACAACGTCCCTTTAGGAAGATCCAAGAGATGTTTAAGCTTCAGTGCAGATTCAGAGTCTTCCTGCAGCAGATATCACCCTAATATTCAGTTAGTATTCAGACAGTCGACCCGACGGTGCTGAATGATGTAAGAAGAGGCAGCTGGAGCCAGAGGTAGGAGGAAGAGAAAAAACTGAGAGGAGAGAGGAAGGGACGGGGGCTGTCTATAGCGATGCCAGACATCTATGGTTGGGGGTAATAAAGCCCCTCTCAAAGTCAACAGTTCAGAAACTCCTTTGTCCTCCTAAAAGAGCTTTTAATTTTTAACACAAACTTGCACTTAGGTATGCATGAACTTTGGTAAAACCCTGAGACATGTGTATAAAAGGGTTTAATAGATGATGGTCATGTGCTCTGCTGCCGGGTAATGATGTCAGCCCCTCGATCTCATTCCCTCTCTGCCTCTCTTTGGGCTTCTTTGATAGAGGAGGGCCTAATGTAAATTTAATTTGGAGTGATGTATGGCAGGGATGGGTGACTGAGTGAGAATGGGGTTCTGGGTTTTGGGCGGTGTGTGTGATGGGAAATCAGGGCTCTCGAGCGAAGGTGGAGAAGGCTGAGTCGATGGGGTGAGGGGGTGACGGGTGGGAAGATGGGAGGGTGTGTGTCAGATAGGGTGTCTGAAGTGCCTCTGCGGGGGGAGCAGCTGGATCGGGGCGCTGCCACTTTGCCAACACTGTCTTCTTTAAGCAGGATTGATGACGATGTACGCCCCATACGCATCCACGAGCGCGCAGGCCTCGCACACATGCACACACTCCCACCGCCTCACACGCTCTCCCCGTGTCTGATTTACACAGACATGATAGGCCCCCGCCATGCCACATTTACCCTCAACAATGCGGAGGGGAGGGTCGGTTGCTTTTGGTTTCCAACAAGAGGGCAACATCTGAATGGGAGGAGGCCAAACACTCCCCGATTTCGCCTCTTCAAAGACCCCAACCCTCCCCTCCCTGTGGCCCCCTTGTCTCACTTCAAATGAAGTGGACAAATGCTAAATCAATGTTTTTAGTGTTGCTCATCACCGTCTTTATCCCTTTCTTTCATTGTTTCCTGGCAGATTGAGAGGGTATTGATGGCCATGACTGTCACGACTGCTCCTATCAAGGTTTCCTCCTCCACTCTGAAAGTCCTCTGGGTATTTGTCTGCACTAACACTGACCATTTAAGCAATCTACACTGTAAAAAAAAATCATACAGGAGGCTTTATTTATACAGGTTAACTCATTTAAATTACAATTATTTTTTAGAACGCTTTGGAACTCATAAACATGAGTTCCTCTAACTTGAAGAACAAAATAGTTGAATGAATCTACAAAGTTCAATCGCCTCAATAAATGGAAGTAACAATTGACAGTCCAACAATGAGTACAGCAGTCCAAATAGTGAGTTGGAACCTATTTAATATACAGTCTATGGTTGGAGTGAGTTGCTTCCCTCCACCCCCTCTTCTCTAGACTCATGGGAAGCTAAGGCAGGCTGCAGAAACACTGCAGGAGTGCAGGATGAGTGCAACATGGTAATATGACAAGTGGCAACAAGTGTACTGTAAGCTGATCAGCTGTTTTTAACTGTCAGTGTCTGCTGATGAAATGTTCAGCCTGTTATCCTGAAAACAACACACTGCTCTGAAAATACAGTTTGAGTTCAGTTACTGCCTGCCAGACCCTATTAGCATAATGCTCAGTTTGACTGTTATAAACACCTACTCCTTCTAAAAGATTATTAATGATTTCTTACAACTCATAAACATTCATTTGGCAAACATTCGGCATTAAATTGAACTTTAAATAACATGAAACTAGCAGACGATAACACAAGTCATACGAGCTGTAATAGAAGTTTCAAATGAGGACACGACAGCTGTAGTGTTGCTGTTAGAGAAGCTCATACTTCAACATGTTTCCGTAATCGGTGACATATCGTGGTGATTTTATGATTTATTACAGTAAATATGTTGCAGATTTCTCCTTTAAGTTCCTTAAGAAACATGACCAGCACATTAGCAGACTTCCCAGCATGCTTTGTGCTTTGTTTTTATAGTTTCAAGAAAACATATATCATGAAAACTTGTCTCTGATACACATTAAAATTAGTCACGGTTGCTTTTTTTCCACAATAATGAAAAAAAAAATACAAACTGTGACGAAAGTTTGTATTGAATTTTCCACTTTAAATGTTTGTAAATCCACTGGGAGCAGTTTCACGTATTGTCATTGTGCCAAAGCTGGAAAAAAGTAGCTTCAACAGGAGCAGCTGAAGCTTTGAGTTCTTTGTGTGAAATTAAGAAATGACTCTTCAAACTGAGAAAACGTAAAAGGAAATCAAATTTCTTTGTTTGTCTGTGTAACTGAACATTTGTGGGGTCAACTTTATATCTTGAGCTTATTTAACATGTTTTTTCAAGTACATCAGAATTAATATAAAGTTTATTGGACCAGAAACATTTTTTGTATTTCATGATTACAAAATAATCCCAACCTGTCTTTTCAATTGTACAGTGTATGATGGTGTTGGTAGTGTAGAAATCTTTCTCTCCTCCATCTATTTTGCATTAATGCTGCAGGATTTTCCCAAACAATTTCTTCATGTGCAGTCATCATGGAGAGGGAGATGAAATCCAGATCCTATCTGTGGACTTAATGAGTTTCTGCAAACGATTGCACTGTAAATTGTCATGGGGTTATTAAACAAAACATGGAAATTGCAATAATCGCATGTAGGATGCAGGTATTGTTTCAGCAATAAAATCCTTGTTCATTAAGTTAAAATTAGTTTGGCGATGCTTAGAGTGCAAAGACGCCTGAATCCAGCCTCCGTCCCACTTTTATTGATTCACCCGTGATTTTATTTTAGCGTCTTTCTGGCGACTGACAGCACAACTTTCATTTTTTAACATACTTTTCGTTTAACCAAACACTAAATGAACACAGTGATAATTTCCCTCTATTGACAGCATCATCATCATCATCATCATCACCATCATCATCTCCAGCTCCACAGCCTGCTGTAATGGATGCAGGCTAGAGGAGGATGAGCAGGGGTCGAATGAATAGTGAGTGGTATTCATCAGACCAGGGGGAAGCGGCAGCCAAGATCCAATTATATATATTCATTAAGTGATAATGATATCATGGTCTTTTAACTGAGAAGAAAAGGGAGCGTAATTGAATAATAACAGTTGTACAATCCCAGAGGATTGGACCCCCCTTACCTCCCCACATTCCCACCACCACCACCACCACACAGACACACACCCCGACATGGTGACCCCCCGAGGGGTGGGGAGCAGGAGGGAGGGCAGGGAGACTGAGGAGCGAGGATTGATGGAATTCTATTACTCCCTGATAGATTTATTATGAAGGCCTGAGTGGACTCTCTGCTCCACTTTGTCACTCACACTAATCAGCGGAGGGGAGGGAGGGAGGGCAACTCATGCCCCCTTTTGTGTGTCCCCACCCTAAACCCCCCCCTCCTCTCCTGCCCTCCTGCCCATCACCAAAGACAAGGTTAGCAGCCGTCTGACAGGCAGACGCGGCGGGTGGCCATTTTGGATCCCCGTGAGCCGAGAGATCGCTGTGGCAAATGGGCCAGCTGAGCTCCGCTGACCTCCGGGGTGAGCCCTTCATTTGTTTATTAATGGAGGGCCATGTGCAACACCATAAGGGCGGCGTGTCGTGCAGAGATCAACAGCCTTCGCATGGCAGCCCATCCTGACCGCTTGCTACCTCCCAGCAACCCCCAACAACAAGACGACCAAAACAATTTGTAAACACTTAGCATGGTGATGAGGCACGAGCTCACGCCCCCTTCAGTTTAGACTCATATGTAAGATGACAGGAGGCAAGTGAAGGGATGGTGGTGGATGATCATTGATGCTCTGAGGCAACCAAGCACCATGTTAAGCTGAATTATTAAAGGGCCAGTGTGTAAGATTTGCAGGGATTTATTGGCATAATGTGTCAGAAACGGAATATAATATCCAGAAGTATGTTTTCATTAGTGTTTAGTCACCTGAAAATAAGAATTGTTGTTTTTGCGTTACCTTAGAAGGAGCTGGTTATATCAGCAGAGGGTGTGGGTCCGTGTTGCACCAACATTTTTCCACAGTAGCCCAGAACAGACAAACCAGACACTGGCTTTAAGTATGGTCTTGCACATTTTGCATGAGATTCGTGGCCACTGTAGATTCTCCCACACACTAGGAAGGGAAGCGTGAAGTGATGTATTGCAATTTACAAGCTTATTGCCAGATGTTACTAAATCCTACACACTGGCCTTTTAAAGAAAAATTACAATATGTTTATCATCCTAAACGTGACAGTGTAGTAGTAGAGCTTTAATCAGCTGAAACTTCAAAATCTAACTCAAAGATGATCGTACGTAAAATTTTAGTTTTTCCACACTCTGAAAAAAAAAACAATTTGTTTTTTTTACATCATTCAAAACCTCGAGTCCCATAATGGGGAATAACATAGCCAGAATTCTGCTAGAATTGTGTGACTGAAAACACCAAAGTCACTCACTACCACAAGCCAACAGAAGAGCAAACCCCCATTTTCTGCAAGGTAAAATTATTGTTTTTGTCAAAGGAGTCTGGTTGGATTAGAGAAAGCAATATTTGACCTATATAATCCCACCAGAAAAGATTCTTTGACCGTCATCTACTGACTGGATAATTACCTCATACAACCCCAGTTCAAAGAAATCTGAACCAAACCTTTTAAAGCAAGAAAGCCATTGTTTTAAAATAAGACTGGAGATATCTGCATCATGTAAATACAGTCACCACTACAGTGCACGTGAACACATTGTCCGATTTCCCAAGTAATCTGATTCCTTGTGTGTAAACTGACTCCCGTGAGATGTACTGCAGCTAAATTTCCCTTCAGGTAAAGTCAATTATATTTACAGAAGCTAAAATCACAAATCATTACTTTGCCTCAAACGGTTTTGCAATATTTACAGCCAGCCCCTGTCCTTAGACCTTCTGTATCTTTTGTTTTAAGGTCAATTCTGTAGCTACTCTCATGTGGAAATCAGTTTATCCACTTTGAAGGTGGAACCAGTGGCTCAGGACATGATTTCCAGTACGCTGGGGAAATATGACTACTTCTTCCATTATCTGTATATGTGTTGTACATTTATGCTTAAACAAATGCATGCACATGTTTTCACTTTGTAGAGATATTCATCCAAAAAGACAGTGGAGGTCAATTTTTGCTGTGAGGGTTTGATGCCTGGATTACTGGAGAAAGACTGAGAGAAAATCACTCTCATTACACTCTGAACTGCAACTGTTTACTCTGCTCATCTTACACCGCTCACTTCAGCACTGAAAGACAAACCAGTCCAGCGGCAGCCCATGTTCGTATTCCCGGGGGCATCATGTCTGACATACTGAGAAGTCCCTCAGACCCGAGAGAGCAGGAGTGTCTTTATATGTGTGTATAGTTGTGTGTGTGGGCATGTCAACAAGGTGAAAGTGAAGCTGAGGGATGTTCGAAAGCTGTTCAAAAATGCACGTATGTAGTAATGATGTATGCAGGTTCTGGTTATACGTCTATACTTCTCTCACAAGGACTCTCTCGTCATCTCTGCTCTGTTCTTACACTGTTCACTTTCAATTTTAGGTCAATTTAATTTCTATTTGGTAAAATCTCTGAGATTCACAGAGAAATTCAGTCACAGTTTTCTGCACAAATATCCAGATGTTTATTAGTTTCACAGGACATCTGTTATTTGTTAATGTGGTTAAATCCTCCCTTTGGGTTTTCAGCTAAATTAAAATGTAACTTCTGTTTCCCAATGATTCACTTCACTGTTGAATGCTCCCTTAAAAAGTTTTATTTTTGATACCTTGATACCTTCCCCAAAGCCCAAAGACTAAAAAGTTCATAAAAAAAAAAATCAACAAATCAGTTCATTTTATTCATGCTATGCAGCAGAGAACCATGAAGAACTCATGTGAGGTTAATGAGCTCCAGTTTGAAAAAATGATAAAGATAATTTCATTTGTGTACAAAAACAATGCAGTGATCAACCAAAAAAATTAACTGCAAATCATGCTGGTTGAAAAGTACAGACGGATATGCAACAAGTTCCAACTTTGTTTAACATTTGGAGTTGCAGAGAAAGCTAAATTGAGGCTCTCTTCTTAAAATTATATTACATTTGGAGAAGAGCACTTTATGACTTATTTAGGATTCTAAACTCAAAGTTATTACTTGGACTTGGCAAACAATAATTTGATCCCATCTCTGTTTCTTATACAGCAAACAGTTTGTCCCTGACCATCTAAGTGATTTTGGCTGCCTGAGTTAATGAATATTGTAGTCATACATTAGTAACCAGGGTACTGATGCTGAACTAGCTCCAATAATAAATGCATATTTTTTCTGAACCAATCAATATAAAATCCTCCTGATATCAAGAGAAAAACATTCATTTGGCTGAAAGTACCGCTTGAATCAATTCTGAACTGAATGTTAGTGTTTGGGCGGCATGCAAACAGTTTAATTTGTGTGTTTGTGTGTGTTCCCTAACTGGATATTTACACTGCATTATTACTGTTTACATAGTTGATCCACATGGCATCTCATCTATCTTCTGGCGTTAACGTGGCCACATGTGTCCTCGACCACCCCGCGCATGTTTTGAGTGACCATATCATGTTTACACGATGCGAATTTATGTTTTTGTGTTATTTAATCATAACACAATCACTCAGATGTAATATGAGCATTAGACCAGGATCTCCATTTTGCTTTTGCCTCTGTGTGTGATGTCAGTGCCAGAAAGCGCACACTGGCCTGTGAGGCACTGGGTAATGTGCTCTCTGTTTGATGTGCGTTTTCCAATCAATGATGGGCTTTTCCCAAAGTTCTCTCACAAAACGTCACCACCTTCCTCGGGTGGTCGCACAATGTCTTTCCAGTCTGCTGTTTACACCCGTGCGCCTTTGATACAAATGTCTATTTGTTTTCTGAGGCCTCGGCCTCATATACCATGAGGCAAGATAAATATTTTGAAGCTTCATAGCCATAAATAATTGATTTATGTCACACAGCAAAGCACGACATCCCCACTTCACACAGCCTCAGCAGTGCTTTGTTTTGGGCTGGAGTGGAACTGAGAGGACAATAATGTTTACCCTGGTGGTATCGCAATTAACAGAAGAAAACAGCTGCATACATGCATCCGAGGCTGCATCGAATTAAAGAGCGATCGTGAACAAGTACAACTCTGGCTTTTGTTTACGTGTGGCGAGGGAGAGCAGTAAACAGAACTGGGTGAGGCTAGTGAGTGATACGGGCCCTCTGATGGGACAGCTGCAAATTGATTCACACACATGCCAAGATGCTTCGGATAGGCCGTCTCTCTGTCTGTCATTTGTCTGTCTGTTGTGTCCCTCTGTCTAGTGTTGTTGCACGTCAGATTGGTGTTAGTCTCGAGACTGGTGCTGAAACCACTTTTTGAAGGTTTTGGTCTTATCTTGGAATTGTCTGCATTTTACTCCGTCTCATCTCAGACTAAAACCAAGTTTCCACCACAGGAACTTTCCCAATGAACTAGGAACCTTTGGAGGGGTTTCCAGGGTCGAAATTTAGTTAAGGGCACATTATGTTTTGCCCCCAACAAATCCATGCTCAGGGGGTAGTGCTTTCCAAAAGCACAGGAACTCTGGAGGTTGGGTTTGCAGCACTGAACAGTTTATTCATTGATAAAGTACTCACAGCATTTTATTTCAGACGGCATTTTTAAAAATCTGCAGCTGCAAACCAGTTTATTTTTCCTCATTGCGCTTTGACACATATGACAGATAGACAGGCAAGAAAGTCCAGGCTTTAATGAGCAACTATGCAGAGATGAAACTCAGCAGGAATTGTCCCTTATGTTGCACAAATAATGATGCTTGTCTGTTGCTCTATGTGGTGTCACTGTTACTGTATAGTCACCTGCAAAAAAGTTGTTGCCTTTTCAGTGCCCTCTATAGCCTTTAGGCTATTGTTGCAAATTGTAAGAACTTTCCTTAATCTATGATAGTATTAACGATCAACTGATTATTATTAGAAAACCTAAAAGAAATTTCTTAGACCAAAAAATACCAAATGTGTTTTTCCCCCTTCAGTCAAAGCTTTATTTGCACCACATATTCTCAGACAGCATTACATAACCAGTGAAATATACATAGATGTAAAATCTACGTATTAAACACAAATTCTTGAATATCAGAATCTTTATTTGATAGTAGATTGTTTAAAGTTTACTTTATCGATCAAAAACCACAGCTGCAGCCCCGACTCTCTGGCCTGAACAAGCAGCTGTTTGCTCTAACGCTGCTCTCTCTTTCTCTGTGACACCAAAACTTGGCACAGATAGATTTATGTGAATCTAGTAATTCACAGTAGTACCAAACTAATTCGGATGGCACTCTTAAGAGATACCCAACCCGAGTCTCGACTCCTCAATTTCTAGATTTTGTCTCAGTCTTGTTACATTCTGGTCTTGGTCTTGACTTGGTCTCAGTTTAGGTGGTCTTGAAAACTGTCTCTGTCTCTGCTTCTGTGCATTAGCTTATCTTTTTCAAAAAAATTTAATTTGTTCTGTCCTCTCAGCTTCTCTTTGTCTGTCCTGTCTTTCCCTCTGTCTGCTTCTCTCTTTCACTGACTCTCTGTCTCTCTCTCTCTCTCACACACACACACACACACACATATTCATACTCACACACACTTGCACAGAAATTCTCATTACCTCATTAGCAGAGGCAGCTCTCATTTAGCTCTTTAATGACGGTTCTAGATGAATGGGCCTGGTGCTGATCCCAGTGCTGTGACTGGATTAGTGATAATGACTGATCTATGGGAAGTGTGACAGCCTCATCTCAACTCTCCCCAGGTCTCATCCTCTAGCCCGGGGCCAACCAAAGTGAGGGCCACGGGCCAAGTCTGGCCCTCCACACAGTTTAGGACTTTGTGAGATCAACTCCACTGGTTCAAAGTTTGAACACATTAGTTTGTGGTGAGAATATTACAGTGTGCTTTTGTATATAAGGGCTGTGATTTTTGATTGATTTTTTTTTTTTGATTGTCTAGCTTTAATCTGAATTGAGTTATTAAATGATGTAGCCATGCATAATAAGTTCAATGATAAGTTCAATGATACGTTTTATCTTATCATTGATTGTGCATTTGTGTACGTACTGTGTTTTCTTGTTGAGTTGAAAGTATTTAAAATGCTTATCTATGGACAGGCATTGCAAATTACTTTAGGCTATACATGCTGTAGTATATGGCTTTGGTTAATACTATATACTTATTCCTATAAACATTAAATATATAAAACAATGGAGACCTTTTTTGCATTGTTTTCTGCTTGTCGACTGTGTTGTAGTTTGAAGTGTCACAAATTACAGTGTTTTGGTAAAATAAGTGTCTGACTTTAGAGAAACACTGCAGGCATTTAGGTTAGAAACCATAAACATGTGGTGTATTTTGTTTAATTGTAGAGAGGAAAAAGTGTCTGTGACACAGAGGAGCACCAAATGAAAAGAAGATCCTTCAGCTGGGGACCTGGTGATCAAGTGACTGAAATGGTTTTTGGGGTATTTTTGCCTTTATTAGATAAGACAGCTGAGGACTTGACAGAAAAGTGGGGAGAGACTGGATGGATGACACACAGCAAAGGGCGGCAGGGTGGAATCGAGCCGGGGCCGCCGCAAAGGGCTGATAGCCTCAGTCTGTGGGCCGCATTCCCTACCAACTGTGCTATCAGGGCCCCCAAAATGTTTTTATGTGTCTGATAATTTAATTATTTAAAATAGTTAATTATTTAAAAGTCTGGCGACTATATTTTAACTGTCAATCTTAACTTTTCAGCATGGACGAGAAAGTTTTAAAGTACTTTATTTTACAAAAGATGAAATTCAAACATCTACATTTCCATGACAACAGGGCAAACTCCATCTGCTGAGGAAGATGTGTCTTAAAACTGAAAGCTCCAGAATAGCTATGCAGTAGACATTGTGATTAGATCATTTTTCTAATTACTGTTTCCAAGGTCAAAAAAGTACATGAGGACCTGACCTGTCCCCATTCCAGGTCTCCATGATTCAGAGAAAGTCATGTGGTTCAGGTCCTGTGTATCTGGCGACACCTGAAGTCGCTCAGCATCCTCCTGGATCCATAATCTTCACTTCTATTTTAGAATCTACATTTTGTTGCATGTCTATCTGTCCCGGGAGAGAGACTCATCCTTTGTTGCTCTTGTTTCTTCCATTTTTACCCCTTTAAAGGATTTTTGGGGAAGTGTTTTTTAAACCGAGGGTCTAAGAACAGAGGGTGTTGTATATCCTCACATTTAAATTTAAATATGTTACTGGCCGTATAATCGTTTTGAATTGAGAGAGCGGTGTTTTTGCTAACATGATGCTGAGACATAACAAAATGTCTGAAGGTACAAAAGAGTCTTTGGGACTCTGGGGGAGCTGACAGACCAGGATGCTACAATGTTAGAAAGTCACTAACCTGCCCTCAGCGAACACATGCTGACACAGTCCCTCCTCTCTTCATCTTGTCTGTTTGTTGCTAGACGTGTGTTGATGGGACATGTTGCTATGTGTGGGCAGATATCCATATATAACTCCATCTCACCTGAGTCTTTCTTCAAGGTTTTATTGTCAGTCCCTCCATCACGCCACACATTTAACCCCGAGGCCCCAGTTTGATCCCCTACAGTCGGCCCTCAGCTGATCCATCAGAGCTGCCGGTCGGCCTCCAGCCTCTGCAGACCCAGGGCCCCTAGTCTAAGACCACAGGGGATGGGGATCTCTGTCTGGAACACCCAGCAAGACCACTGAGACCCACTGAGGGCCAGGCAGGCTGAATTAGTTCAGGGTATTAAGGTGCTTGAGGTGTGCACTAAGACCTTATTGAGTCTATGTGGTTAAGTAGCACATTCTGCACAGACTGCTGATAATGCTCTTACTGTTTCACTGTTTGTGTTGTTAAGAATTTTCATTCACAATGTTTTTTATGTAATATCTTTTTCTTTAACAGTATTCGCAATACTTTTAAAGTCAAAGTATTCATAAAATGCTTTTTGTTCAGTTGCATTAGAGTACTGCACAGGTGAAGTATGGCCTTACTGTATCAGAGTGTCTACATCTGTGAAGTCTAGGAGGGCTAGATAATGTAATACCCCCTCCCCTCCTCCTCCCCTGCACGTTACCCCACGGTGTGTGTGCCCAAGGCAGTGGGCGCCCTGGCTCCTGTGACTAGTGGGTTTGCTCCCTTCAGCAGCACCACTCATCTCCCTCTTTAATGTCATTTAGCTGCGGGGTGGCCAGCGCCTCACTCGCCCATTAATCCCATTCCAAATGCCATAACATTTCCCAAAAAGCCCCTGCTTCTTAAAGCCGATAATTAGAATGTCTATTTAAAGTTCACCGCTCTCCCTTGCCGTTATCAATTAAAAGCCGTTTAAAGGAGATCGGCGGCAATCGTCAACAAATTAAATCTCTTCCTCGCTCTTTGACGTTACGTCTAGAATGCATAATAGGGGTCACAGAAGGCCCTCTCAAAGGAGAGCAAAATTTGAAATTTCCAAATAGTTCTGCTGAGTAGCAGAGCGGCAATAATTCACTGTTGCTGCCAAGAGATGAAGCATGTAGTGAGATTTTTAGAATGGCTGTATCGTCATGTGATATAATTTGATAAAAGTAAAGATGCAGAAAAGAGGCCAAGTGAGGTTCTGCTTAACATTATCTAAACTTGGGCCAAAAGAAGAGTAAGGGCAGCTAACCAATAAAACATCAAACAGATAGAACATCATAGATTTTAATGTAATAAAACCCAATAAAAATCATAACCAAAAGCTTCACATTGTATTCTCCCTGATAATTTTATTTGTGCAGAGAAAATTAATGTTTTGGTAAAGGGCACATGGTATACAAAGATGCTGTGTCCTGAGGATTTTCTTGGAAACAAAGTCAGGAATTCAGTTTGTGATATAACCACAATAAATTAGGATCATTTCCCGTCATATTTTAAAAGGACACTTAATCAAAAACACATATTTTTCCTCCTACCTGCAGTGGTATTTATCCATCTGGTTTCTTGGTGTCAGTTGTTGAGTTTCGAGATATTGTCCATTAAAATTCCTTCTCTCCCAAATAAAGGGACAAATTTGCATTTGGCATGTGGTGCTCAAAGCAACAAGGTCTGTAGATTATCTTGAGTAGCCAGGTCATGATTTCTAGAAAGAGACAACGTTGTTGTTTTTCAAATATATTTTGAGAACCACAAGCTGAGTGCCATTTAGTTCCATTATATTCAAGAAAATGCAGGCTGATATCTCCAAAACTCTGCAACTCATCCCAAAACAATCTAGATAGATAAATAGCACTCATATAGGAAAAAATATGTATTTTAGGGTGAACTATCCCTTTTAAAAAAATGATCAACATACAAGCGGTTTGTCACATGATTCAGGCCAGAAAAGGCAAAACATTTGCTTTTAATTCAAACAAAAATAAAGAAATACTGGAGTCGGAAAGATAATGTATTTCTTTGAGATTTTCATTTGGGGGCGTCGTCTCATTACCGGCTGATGATGATACATTAGTGTCACACACAGGAAAAGGATCATTTTCCAATGGAAGCCCAAACCTTATTGTTGGGAATGTACCATCTGGATCTCAAAGGGCTCCACTCCCACATTTATCTTCCCTGGGATAACACAGGAGTCGGCACGCGGAGGCAAGACTGATTGGTGATGAATTATGTATACTTTTAGAAAATTGTGATATTTGTCTGGCAACGTGATGCTGCATATGACATACAGAAATCATCAGCGTGAGCATGTGGCAAATGATCGTTTTTAGGCATTTTCTCATTAGATAGACAAAAAGGTAGTTTGGATGTTTTCAAGTGGGGTTGTATGAGGTTCTTATTAACAGTCACTGTATTACCTGTGGTAGATACTGATCCCAGCAATGTACAGCTGTGGACAGAATATACTTTAGCAACTTAAAAAAATAAAAAACATTTTTAGGATATTTTCACACCTTTACACTGCCATGGAGTTGTCACAATACAATCCATTATCAGTACAGTATTTAAAAAATGACACTTGATACTTCTTTCAATACAAAAAGAAAGAAAAGTTCTGGGCACAAAGAGTAGGATCTTTTTTTTTCTTCAGCACACAGCAACTGTCGGTTTTGTTATGCTCCAAGCCAAAGTTCAGTCAGGGTAATAAAAACTTTTTTTTATAGCTTCAATACTTTCAGTACTAGAATTAACCGATATTGTACCATTTTAAACACATGGTATTGAAACAGCATAGATAATTCAGTACTTCTGACATCCTTACCTTAATGTCAGGCAGCCCTGTCTGACAGGAAAATGTTGTTATATATCACATATATATCTCATCATCTATATCACAGAACACAGGAGTTGCTGGTTCTCCTAGTTTGTGTTATTATGTGACTTTGATTCAACCAAATCTCACCTTAATGATTTTGCCAGTGGAGTCTAGTTGGTTTGGACAAAATGATGCTCGGCTCATAATTTCTATCGAAAATACTTTTTGACGGCAAGGAAAATATCTAAATATAAAAAGCATACTCTTGAAATGATTTTTTTTTAAGTGGACCTTTTTTAGGTGGCTAAAATACATTTTGCTGCTTACCTTGTCCACAGCAGTACATTAATTGGCTTCTTACACTGGTATTCCTGCTGCTTCCCCAAACTGGTGGCATGCCAGGTAATTCATTGACTATGGATAAGTACCTCATACAAACCCACTTCAAATAATCTGAACTATCCCTTTAATACTGCAAGATATTTGTTAAAGCTCCTCTTTGTAGTGTAGAATACAGAAGTCCAGGAGCAAAGTTGTAAAAAAAAAAAGTCAACATATTATACATTTTGATGAGTAACTTTTTGTTGGCTGTGTGCATGCATGCAAAGCCCATTATGTTTGATGTCGCTCTCAGGGGCACACAGTGTCCCCTTGTTCCTCCTCCTACCTCTGACAGTGACAGGGTGAGCCTGAGGAGGTGTGCCCTCTAATAAAACATTTATATCCGGGGAAACAGCGTGTCCAGCTCCAGCCACAACACTGGCTTTGACACCAGGGGCTCTTTTGAAGTTAGCCACCGAGATTTAGAGGCTTTTCTAAGGGGGGCCCATTGTTCCAGACTCTCCTCCCTTCACATTCCCTCCCCCTGCATCAAGATGCTTGGTGCTAAAGTCTCACAGTAGTCGGCAGCCACTTCAAAAGCTGCCCCACATGAAAGGACTCGGTTTGACCTCTGCCTAGTAAGTAGCGTCTAAATTGGTAGATCGAAAAGCGGGGTAATTTGTATCAACTCAGTAAGTTGCTATGCAGCTAAACAGGAAGGTCATGCCGTAATGCCGTGGCCTTAGACCCAGCCCCATAGCAACAAGACATCAATGTAACATCAGTTCCCCAAAACACCGGCTTGCACTCTCTCAAAATGATGCGTGTAAACAAGGCCCGATTGTGGTGAGACAATCAGCCTCCAATTGTGGCGCATCAGTGTGCAAAAGGAAGCAAAGCGAGGACAGGAAGTGTGTGTGTTGCAATTTTTTTTTCCAACACTGGCATGGGATAACTGTCCCGCTCAGCCTGGGAGATAATGTCTGATAATGGTAGGCTAATGGTGCTCGGGCTGATTGAATTAGGCCAGAGGTCCAGCGGGTCAGAGCCCTGGAGCCTACGAGTGACTCACCTTCCCCCCGCGGCTCCGCACTCACCCTCCTGGGAAAGGCAAAGATCGGTGTTTCCCCCCCCGGTTGCAGTTTTTACAGCTCAACCAAAATTCTCATGGCGCTAAAATCAATGTTGCCATTGTTGGGGCCAAACGGCACGTCCTGACCATGGCCAATGCAAAGAATTCCAAGTGGCAAGGCCTGCTGGCCTGTTGGGATCTACAGATTTGATTATGAGGAGGGCCAACGTTGTTTTTCAAGCTTGTCACATAAAGGGGGTCTTGTTCAACATCAGGACAATGGGACCTCTAAGTGGCATGTGAAACTGACCCGACTATGTGCAATAATTCAAGCCTTTGATTTGACAAATGTTTTTGTGCCTTCCTCCACATCTGCAAATACCTCCACTTTTCTGCATCCCTTCTTCTTCTGCCTTCCTCTCTTCTCGTGCCAGACGCTGTTCCAGCAAGAACTGGCTTACACAAGATTTACCTCGCCCAATGAAAATAGGAGGGGAGCAAATGAAAAGAGCACTTTGGAGGAGAAAAGAAGAAAAGAACTCATCGTGTTGGAGGTATAATGTTGGGCACGCAGATAAGTTTGGCTGTTTGGCTTTTGTTGTTTGAATTAAAATAAAGGTTTCCTTCTCTGCTGTCACATTACATTAGCGGCAGCTGCGATGGCTGCTATCAGCCCTGCTCCTGGCTGCGGCTCTGTGTGGAGCGAAGCTGACGGTGTGTGGAAACTAACACAGGCACTGTGCTGTGACCGCGTCACCTGCAATCAGGCCCAGCAGCCAGCCAGATTAATCATGACAGTAGGCAATATTTCCAACATTATTAGAAGAGAAACCTAATATTTTGGGACATCAGGGATCTCGGTGCCGGTGTCCATCAAAGTGAGAGCCTTCATTTAATGCTCCTTGGATGGGTAACCCTGGCACTTAACCCCTTTTAGATATTCCATCTCTCTCCTCTCCTCCTCTCCTCTCCTCTCCACACACACATACACACACAGGCACACACACAAACACGTATACAGACTGATGGCTTATGATGAGGCATCCCTCCCAAACAGAGGTGATGCATTTATTCCCAACACAATTTCTCACTGCCATTACGCCATGTTTTCACAAAGCCAAACAAGAAATTGTATACCTATATCTGCCCTGGAACATCAGTCCTATTTGCTGGGGATTGTGCAAAGGGCTGCGGGGGTTAGTGAAAACAAAATGGACCTGCCACACCTGTGTACATGTGTGATTGTGTGTGGGAGCAAGTATTTCCATGTACTGTGTGTGCGGTATGAGTAACCACTTTGTGTGTTTACAGGTGTGAGTTGTGAACCTTATATCTGTTTTGTGGGGTGTCTGGAAGGGGGGGGGGGTCTTATTGTACTTCCCCATGCACCCCTACAACATGGCTTACACTTTCTGTTTTGTTTATGTGTGTGTGTGAGTTTGATTGGATGTGATTGTGTCTGGCATGTAGTGTGTGCAGGTGCTGTGAATCGTAGAGATCCCAATCGTGACTCATCCCCGCTCCTCTCCTCTGCTCCCAGGACGCTTCACCCCTCAGAAGGTCTGTCGATAGGACAATGTGTTTGCATATGGATTAACAAATGCTCGGACACACACATGCACGTGTGTGCAGTTCTGAGCGTAGACACACACAGAAACACTCTCAATCATGTGAGCAACAATGAGAAGAAAATAATGCATGTATACTTGTGTGACCACGTACGTAATGCTTGTCTGAAAATCACTATGTTCACATGCACAAATTTTTCATTATTATTCTGAATGTTACAAGATTCTGAACTTGATACAGATCATGTAAAACCATTTGGATATTTCAAATCAGGCCTTATTCTGAATTTTCCAGTTAAGACATGTAGGACATGCCAATATTATTCTGGTTTTAGGAGCATTCTTTGGACATGTATGCAGCACATTCAGAAGATTCATCTCACTTGGGGTTTTTAATACAGTTCGGGACACATGGGCTCTCATTCGTATACACTTAGTTCTGTCCATTGCAGTCTAACTAGGCGACGGTTTGCAGGGCTGGGGTGGAGATGCTTGTACAAAAGAAAAGCCCATATTTCTGGCTGAAAGGAGAAACACACTGACTTTAAATATTATGAACACTGCTGGATTTTGGATATACACAAATATCCTAACACTGACTTTTTCAAGAACGAATGAAAGAGGGAGGCTGTGTTCATTCCTTGTTGTCGTCGTTTCTGTGTTTGTTTTGTCGTTACGATAATCGGTATATGCTTGGTTGCATGCAATCAGGAATATATGTGGAATATTCATCTTTATTAGGCATGTAAACAGCTTAGCAGTAATATTGTCTTCCTTGGAATAAGGGTAAAACCCTAAATGTTTTGTGTATGAAACCGTAGTCAGTGTTGATCACATAAAGAATCAACAACATCGGGGAAATAAAGAGTTAGTAGAAAACCTTTACTTATACAGCAGCTTTTGAGAATGCATTTCTACAATGGAAAAATAGACTGATGAGAATAAACAAAGCTGTCGGAAAAATAATGTAACCACAAAGCACAATCAGAAGGTTTTGATCATATCACACAATCTTCCTCAGGAATTTTTTCAAAGATTATTTTTTGGGGCTTTTTTGTCTTTACTTGATAGGGACAGAAATGGGGTAGAGAGAGAGGGGGAAGGCGCGCAGCAAAAGGGCCGGAGGCAGGAGTCAAACCAGCAGCCGCTGCAGAGGACTAATAGCCTCAGTACATGGGTTCAATGTTCTACCAACTGAGCTACAGCAGCACCCCAGCAAATGGATTTGTTAACTTGTTTATGTTAAAAAATGATCTGAGTACTTCAAGGACATCATGTCCATTTATTGGCTTCTTTAGAGCTTTTGATCATGTCACATGATCTTCATCAGAAGACGAATTACTCAGAACTTTAATTAAGTAAACATACCAATACCACGCTGCGTAAGTATGCCATTAGAAGTAAAAGTCATTCATTTAAAATCTAAAAAAAATAAAAGTAAATGCACAGAAGTGTCAAAAGTTCATGTTCTACAAATTAAATATAAATATATTGTTACATTATGCTATTCATTATTAGATAATAATGAATCAATGCACCAGTAGCTACCAGTGGAGCCAGTTGTAACCATCTCATACAGTGAAGTTCTGTAGTTTAGTCTAGTGGTTCCCAATCTGGGGGTCGGGGCCCTCCAAAAGGTCACCAGATAAATCTGAGGGCTGTGAGATGATTGTTGAGTGAAGAAACAGCAAAAAACAAAACTCTGCTATAAATCATATATAATCTTTATTTTGGATTTTTTCCTTTTATTTGGTTTTTAGTTAAATATTAATACTTTGATCTGGGATTCAAACTGTTAGTTCATTGAAAACATCTAAAAAATTTAGAGGAGAAAATTCCCATCAACAACTCACAAACATCTGAGAAATGACAAAATTTAATTTTATAAAATGATCATGTTTTATTTTTTACTTAACATAAAAAAACTTCATTTGAAAAGTAAGAAGCTGCCAAATAAATGTAGTTGAGTATAAGTATAAGTATAAAAATAGCACATAATGAAAATACTCAATTCAAGTACCTCAAAAAGTACAATACTTGAGTAAAGGTACTTAGTTTTATATAACATTATACATCAAATATAACATATAAAGCACATTTTAGCATTCAGGGATTAAAAGCTTAGTTTTCTTTCAGCCTTGTAAGCCAAATAAACCATACAAACTCTTCACCAATACAACATATCTGATCCAAAATATCTTTTCTGTCGTTGCATTTCATCAAACAAAAAATTTATTTAGGCGATTTGGCTACACCCTAAACCGAACTACCGCTGGATTAGTTCAAAAATACAAATGCAACGCAAGTTGCTGAAGCACACTACAGAATGATGCCAGGATAAGATACACAGCTGAACACTGGTGAGAGACGTTACCTGTGGGCAATACTCACTCATTGACATCCATTCTTTGACCTTCTGCGCTCTTACAGTCTGTATACATACACTACAACAAGATGCTGCATCAAAGACCAAATGACATATCAATCATATTGATCCCCAGAATCGGTGCTGTTTATTTGCTTGTCAAAGGACTCAATTGGCAATCAATGCACGGTTAGTTAAATTTTGCTCATTGACTGACTGTAGTCTGTGTGCATTAGTGTGTGTGTGTGTGTGTGTGTGTGTGTGTGTGTGTGTGTGTGTGGCAGTGTCCCCCTCATTCTCTGAGCCTTGTTTAGGCGAGGAGAGGAGAGCGAGACAATGTTGTCCTGCTGGCATGTGCCTCGGCTGTGTTCATCAGGGGGTTTGGGGTGCCTAATACACCATGGCGGTCCCCCATTTGTTTAATTTGTAAGGCTCTGACATCAATTGTTGAGCTTCATTTGGCCCATCGAAACGTCACATGTCACCGCTAATGGGCCAAGCTGTGCATGTGCGACGTACGCCTGTGATGTGTGTGTATGTGTGTGTGTGTGAGGTGGGGAGGGGGTGATTTTGAAATATATTCAGTTTTAATCAAGGGCTGCCAATTCTCCTATGAATTTTATTCATATACTTTAACAGAGAATATATTAACAGAGATTAAGAGGAGCAAGTACATAATAGTGAATATGGTTATTCTGTATGTCTGAACAGTTTAAAGTGTAAAATTTAACAGGCCTCGATTTGTACAGAAGCAAATAAATTATACCAGCAACAACCTGAAGCCAGAGCTGAAGTGAAGACAGAAGTAGTTCGATCTTTGAAATCTTCACATTGAACTAAACAAAATGATTAAAATCAAAAAAGTGATTTGTTATTTTCCACTTCTGAAATGTGAGGAAAAAAAACTTTCTGAACATTTCTTTTCTACATTTTTTGTTTTGTTGTTTGTTTTTTTTCAAGATCTATTCTTACAATATACATACAGGCAACTAAGGTGTGTCCAAGCATATGGTTAAGCAGCCTCGTTTAGTTTTGGGAACAATCGTGGTTATAGTTAGAAAAAACTGTATGGTAACTGTTGGTCTGAGATGCTTCAATTACAGCAACGTAGTCAGTGCCCCTGTGTACCAAAATATGATTCTGTAGGTACCCCTCTGTGAGGATTTCTTGAGGCACCCCTGAGGCATTTGTCAGGTGACATAGTGTAAAGAGTGGGAAACATGTAGAGGAGGTGGGGTGGACGGATAGGTCCAACAAACACAAGACTTTCACTGGTGACATTGTGTATTTGCCCCATGTTAAACCAAAAGTCAACATCAACGGAACGGAACGGAACGGAACGGAACATAATGCTCTCTGAAGTCACCATTTCAAACAACAAGCAGACCACTGGTCATTATCACGCACATGCAGCATCTGTGCAAATGTGAGTTCCACCGAGTTCTAAACGCAATTTAGAACGCAGTTCAGAACAGCCAGCAGGACCTAATGATCTGTTCTTTTGTCCAACACGGCCCAGAATCTCTTGGAATCAGTCACAGTAAACACAGATTAGGGAAATGCGGATGCCTGTAAATATTACTTTTGATCGAGGCAAGCAGCCCCGATCAACCAAAAACCTGTGATGCAACAGAAATGATCTTGAGCATTTGTCTTACAGCACTTTGCTGCATGTTATGCATGATCTTATGTTAAAAGATCATGGTTTAGGTTAAAATAAGTATCTTAGTTACGTAACTCAACCTATGTAATGTAACATCACGTACAGCACAAGCCTCTTACAGACACAGTTTGCGAGACAGCTG
Source organism: Lutjanus erythropterus (assembly GCF_056507025.1). Lineage (NCBI taxonomy): Eukaryota > Metazoa > Chordata > Actinopteri > Lutjaniformes > Lutjanidae > Lutjanus > Lutjanus erythropterus. Next base: position 37,701,947 of record NC_139323.1, read on the forward strand.
CAGCTACGTGAATATCCAAGGGGCTACTTTCTGTGTTAACTTTCTACCAGACTCAAAGACAAAGGTTTGAGATCATTTCTCTTGCATAACAGCTTTTTGGAAAACTGTAGGAGGCTTGTACTGCTTGCCCCAATCAACAGTATTCTTTACAAGAGCTTTCATTTCCCAAATGTCTACAGCAGAGGTGGTGAGTAAATTGTTGGACTAAAGCATGATAATAATGCTCCGGTTGACAAATACTGGAATTTCCCTTTAAACTGTATAAATCTACATGAATTGTGCACTGCAGATTCATTTAGTATGACTGTAATTCCAAGGGATTCTGGGCCGTGTTGGACAAAAGAACAGATCATTAGGTCCTGCTGGCTGTTCTGAATGAATTAATTGTGTTTAGAACTCAATGGACCTTCATGAGAACTCACATTTGCACAGATGCTGCATGTGCGTGATAATGACCAGTGGTCTGCTCGCTGTTGGAAACGATGACTTCAGAGAGGTCTGCCTCCGTGTGAGTAGTCGTCTGCTGCTGCGGTCCAATCCTTTCCCCAGGCTGCAGTGACACACAGATGCATACACTATACCGCCACACATGAGTATATGCATGCCAGCATCCACTCCCACACATACATATACACGCTCACGCACAGGCACACACACACACACACACACACACACACACACACACACATAAATCTATTAGTCAGACAGTGAAAAGCAAAGTGCAGAGATGGACAAACACAGGGACTGATGGCCCACGCACCACAGCGATAACCCCGCCGCATGACTCAATTCAGGGAACATGCCCAGTCACATCAAAACATGCTCTTTGTCACCAGGCCCCGAAAAACATGTTTGTCATGTTGCCCTCTGAGGGTTATGTGTTCCCCAACTCGCAGGTCCAAGTATAATTATTCAGCATCTCAATGGTCACCATTCATCTTCTCTTATGGCAAATCATTGCCCGGAAGTGATCTAAACATGACCGCGGGAACCTATCACAGAATATTTGAAAGCAAAGCGGGGGAGTCCAGGGGCATAATGCTGTTGTGAGGGGCTAATGCATTCACACCCACACAGATTGACTCACCCCGACAAAAGAGGCTGTGTTGTCTATTCTAGGCAGCTGGGCAGGATGGCGAAACTTGGAATCCTTTGTTGGCCGGAAGAGAAGTCAGCCTTTGTCAGATTTTTACTGAGTATATTTTACCATACGCCTTTGCACGGCCGGTCAGGCATTCAACGTTGCAACAAGGCTAAAGAAAGTTTGCATAGATTAGCAGTGTTATTGCAAATGTTGAGCCCACTTATGTGTTAATCAAGCCTTTTTGAAATGCAAGCCTTGTCTGTTTGGGAATTTTTCTGCACCAGTCGTCTGCCACTGAAGTTGTTTATCTTTGCAAACTGCACACGGGGCAAACTGTGAATGAATGAGGCCTATTTGCGATAGAGTGAAGATAAATCAAAGAATTACCAAATTGCCTTAAGGTAAGTTTGCAAAGGAACATTTGTGTTCCTCCTTGTCATGTGTTTCAGGAGGCATTCAGAGATATATGAACCAGCCAGTGAAAGCAAAAACAAAATATAACTTTCTTATCTCTCCTGACTAAGAAAAGATAATGTTGAATGAACAGAGATGGGGAAAAGAGGCAATGTTACTGCAGCAGTGAGTTAAATGCATGTAAACCTTCTGTTTTATCCACGTCCTCCATATGTGACTGTTGATCTCATCTTCTTCTGTGAAGGCTTTCTGACAGATTTTGGAACCTGGCTGCAGGGATTTGCTCCCATTCAGCCACAGTGGTATTAGTGAGGTTGACCACTGATGTTGGCCGATAACGCCAGGCTCACAGTTGGCTTTCCATTTCATCCCAAAGGTGCTGGATGAGGTTGAGGCTGAGGTCAGGTCTCTGTGCAGGCCTGTCAAGTTCTTTCACATCGTACTGGGAAAACCATTTCTTTATGGACCTGCTTTGTTGAAGAAAGGGCCTTCCCCAGAGTTTTGCCACAAAGTTTGAAGCACATTTACAGTGTTGAAGACTCCAGCATTTAAGGGAAAATTCACCCCAGATCAAAAGATTCCCTCTTACCTGTAGTGCTATTTAGCCATCTAGAAGTTTTTGTTTTTCAATTTGTTGCTTGAGGTGCCAAAAAAAAAGAGAAAGAAAAAAGAAAATCAAGAAATGATGACACAGTTACTCAAGAGCAGACCTTGTTGTGAGCGGTTTCATGTAGGAATTATTTCCTTTCTAACAAACTCCCAAAATCAGACAATAAACACAATATTCTGGCAACTCCAGGAAAAGCGTTTGTTTTTAAAGTATATCTTCAGCTACAGCAAAAATGCATTGATCATACTTTGTATGTGAAGCAAGATTAAATTCAACATGGAGAAATTTGGGTTCCCAAAATGACTGCTGTAGTGTCTTATTTGGTGGTATTTATTAATAATTAAATGACATGAGGCCATTTATGTTAAGTAACATTAGCGTGAACAAAACATAAACTGTTTGTGCAGCTTGAACTTCATTATTGCTGTGAGGATAATTGCCTGTCTGTCTGGACAGACTCATGGAAGTAGTATTTTACAATTCTTCCTTTTATAACAAACAAAATTCAGTAAAGCAAGTGATTTGGTGTTTTCAAAGTCATTCTATTAAGCTGAGACAGATTCCATATTCTGTTCGTGTTCAGAGACAACTGGTGCGACTCATCCTAGCATAGGGCTTAAGTTATTGTAGTCTAGTAAAGTCAATAATCACTCAAAGTTCAAAAGCAAAGGTCTCAGAAAGCTGTCACTCACTTGGTTCCTTCAGTGCAGCTCTGATAGGCACATTGCTCTACATCCTTCTGTTCAGTATTTTGCTCAGGAAAGGGTTTTGGTTAAAGTATGAATCCAGTGTTCTTGCACACTTTTTGCATTTTGCATTTGCATTTTGTCTGAGGTGCGCACACACAGCTGTTGCATATGTTTTTAAAAGGTAAACTAGGTGTAGATGTTTTCAGCAGATGTGGCCATAAACTTGTACCTGAAAAACACCTGCATGATCTCACAGAATTTAAGGTCTTTTCATAGCAGCTGGGATGTGAGAAGTTTCTGACCTGAGAAGAGGTCAAGGTCGTGGGAGCCAGGAGTGCAGCTCAGCTTCCTGTACTGCTACTCTTCACAACACTGTCTCCTCTGTGTTGATACTTAATGCTTGTAGGTCAGAAACTTTCCAGTTCCCGCTTGTCTTGAATGCACTAATAGATAGGGAGTACCCTTGCTGCCAATCAAAATGAGCCTCTTGCCCTCGGCTGGGTGGAGATTGTTGTAGTAGCACTGAAGCATCCTGTTTAGTTATTCAATTACCATAAAGGCCCGTTACCTCAAAACAAGTTTATTGAGTTATAAAAAAATCTATTTTGCACAAAGAACGCAGAGACATGTCAAATTTGAAAGCCCACCGAGTCTGTGACCTTTGGAATATTTTGACGGTTGAGTTTTTGATATTAAATTTGCAGCAAGTCAGCTTGCTCTTGTATACAGGAAAGCAGTTTGGGGTTGTTTGAGAATACAGACAAGCAAAGAAACACAGAAAAAAAGAAAGAAAGGCGGTGAGTAAAAGCTGAAACTGCTAATACGTCTCTGTAATAGATATGTTTTCCCATGATGTTCTGCAACAATTTTTCCTCAAATTCGATTAGCTTAATCTAATATTACTCTGAACACCTAACATTTTTCATTGTCTTCTCAGTAATTTCTCCAAAGACAGAGAGAAAGAGAGCAGAACAGGAGTGTGGGTCTGTCTGCACAGGTGTGTGTGTGTGCACCACAGATGTCTATGCACATGTGTCACCGCCTACAGTATGCGTGCATGTCTCTCTGTTTTCCTCTGTGTGCACTGTGTTCTGTAAGAAACAAAACACACTACTGGCTGTCACAATGCATTTAGCGCCCTCATCCTCTGTGAAATGTTTAGTTACTCTGTCAAACCTCTCTGGCACACGGCCCAAGTTGCAAATTAATGTATAGCTCCTATGCACCTTGGTGATTCGTTATCCAAAGGACTGTTTAAATAAGGCATTTAGGCAGCGGTGTTAATCTACCAACAAAGGCTCAGCTGTTTTTAGCAGATACAATGACTGTCAAGAGTCTCGGCTGGAAGTGCAGCTATTCATGCACAGCTGAGTCGCATCAGTCCCACACGCACACACACACACACACACATGCATACACTTGGCAAAAAGACACACACTCAGTTTGGCTGTGGTACTTTGGCTGTTGAAACATGATAATTATGATGACATGAGACTTAATGTGAGTTTGGATTTGAACTAACACACTCAGTGTAGAGCTGAATTCTGCCTCGAGTGTGAACGAAGGTCGTGTGTGGTCTGGTGGATACCCATTGTGACGTGTATCTCCAGAGGAGGATGAGTTTATGCCAGCTATTTCTCTTAGCAGCTGCGTGTGTGTCGGAAATAACCCGCAAAATATATACACTGACTTCATTTTATAATTATTTCTCTGCTGTCAGAAAGCTTACAGATGAGAAGCACGTGGCTTTTATCGGATGTCCTCAGATACTTCCTCCTCCATTTCAGCTGACTTATTATTAAGTTAGACTATATGATTTACTGTTCTTTCGAAAAATGTTTTGGATGAAGTCCAATGCATTGCTGCTCTTGATGTATATGTATGTTGACAGCGTGTGCTGCTGTTGCTGCTGCTGCTGGATGTCTTTGAAAACACACCTTTTCATGAATGAAGTCAATAATGTGATATCTGAATCAGTGAAACAAGAAAGTAAATCTTGACAGTGTGACCCCAAATATGTGTATGTAATTGCTGACTTAATGTAAAACAGTTTAAATGTGATATTAAAAAAAGAAAAAGTGAGAAGAGTTGCAGCAGGTTGTACAGTTTAGCAATTTATTTCAATTGTGTGATTCAATAAGTTTCGCTTCTCAGGATCAATCTAGGTGACCCTGCATTTCCTGAACTTTCAGTATCTGAGGATTTGTTTTGATGTGACCATCAAAAGTCAATAAAACATTGGAAACTATGCTAGGTGTTTACACCAGTCCTTCTTAGTCTGGATGAACTGAACCCTGGAGTGTTTACTCCCTTTGGTGCAGCTGGTTTTGGCTGGTGTGAATGCTGGACTGCTCTCTGGTCCACCTGGAGGGTGAAGTCTCAGACCACTGTTAAGTGCAATGGTGGACTCGTCCCCTGCTCTGGTGGCCCTATGTTCAAAAAAACGCTTGGTTGCCCCTTATAAAATGCAGTGCCCTTTCAGAGTAAAAAATATGGTGGTGGTGTGAACACCATACAAACCATTTATCTCAGCATTGTATGTGTCACTTCATTGATTAAAAAAGTTATGTTACTATATGTGACATAAAAGCTTCACAAAAGCAATGATCTCTGTGATCCGTCATCACGTAAAGCCAAAAGTAAGCATATGTTAACCCCCAAACCAGCTGAGCCAAAGCTATAGCCAGTTTCTTCATCTTGAACCAGCATGTGTAGTGAGACTCGACTCAGAGGACCAGAGAAAGACATTTTTCTTTTCTTTTCTTTGTGTTCAGCTGTCAGTACTTCTGTAGCTTCTAACTGAAACTCTGTGGTTTGAAGTTTAGTTTTTCTCCTGCGTTCCTGTTTGTACTTTCAGATATCTGCCTTATTTTACCGGTCCATGCTCACTTTCAGCTGTATAGTGGCCCTTTTACAGAGCTACATCTCCTGTAGCTTAACAACTCTGAGACAGTAAAATAATGCAGATACAGGAAATTACAAACTGTGACACAAGAGAGAAACTACATTTCAAAACATAAACATTCTGTTCCTATTCTGTTCTGTTCTTAGACTGTTTTTATCTAATTTAGAAAACTTTAGTTTCTGTTTAACCCTCTGGTCCTTCAATAAATTCAAAACCTTAATTGCCGTCTTATATCAAGAGAAGAATTCTCCATTGAAAGTTTCATTGAAAGGATGCAGCAGGCTGTATTATAACAACAGTTGCTTTTGATAATAATAATGTATGCAACCTTTTTATATGATGTAACACTTATTCCCAATTAGCTCATTTTGAGATCAGCATGCCTCCAGTGGCAGGAACTTCTTTCTTTCTTCCTCAAGTGACTGGTAACACATAGAAGCAGCCTGTAAGCAGAAACAATGGCTCCTCTTCAGCTGAATTTGTCCTACATATTGCTGCAAGCCTCTCACAGCCTGCTGCTCATTGAAGTGGCTGCAATTACAGATGTGATTTCACTTTGAACAGACTTATTTCTTGAGAAAATACCAAATATATTGAATTTTAACTCGTGTTAAATTCAACCACATGGGTCGAACAGTTTCATAATGATAATCAATTGGATTAGTGTTTAGCCTTGTCTTTGCAGCTGACAGAAATGTAGGCCTGATTTAAGGTGATGTATGTATCCCTTGTTGTCACATGTTCCACAAAGTATAGAAATCAACTTAAATAATCTAATAAGTTTAAGATTAAATTAGTGTGCAGAAATCAGAGAGAGACAAGCCTCAATTGTGACAGTAAATTTTCAGGCCTGATATGCTCAGTGTGGTGATAGAGCCACAAAGACTAATTTAAATGTTTGGAGCCTTTCATGTTTAAAATATAAGTTTCAGTATACCACTCTCTGACCAAGCAAAGTGTGACGCATTGTTGTTGGCATATAGCGCACTGTCATTCAGGTAACTTGGTCTCAAATACAATATTTACTCAACGTGATGATGTGCAGCGTTGTTATTGTTCAACATTATATGGCACCTCCATCCAGTCCAGAGGTCGATGCATTCTGTTTGCATTTACACCTTGGATTAACGTGCATTTTGCACTGATCATGCATTAATGCCAGGAGTAAATGGGGTAACACATTATTTTAGTGGGAGCGTTTTAGCCTTTATTTGTTAGGTCTGAGTAAGAGTAACATTCAAGCTCTTTCAAGGTACCTAAACCAAAAACTTTCTAGACTTTTGAAGTCTTTATCAACAAATCTAAATTGTGACGGAACAGAAAAATGCTGGTACTGAAAAGCATCCCCCTTTCATCACCCCTTTCTCTCTCTGCGTCTGGTGTGGGATGTCAGGAGACAAACACATAAAGATTTTTTTACCAAGTGAGAATAAATATCTATATAGAATAAATATCAGAATAAATAATAGAATAAATATCAAGATAAAAATTTCTTCATCAGATACTGCTTTTTTCATGTCAGATGTCAAATAAATGTTTGGTAATTGTCGACATCATGAACATGAATTCCCTAAATTCAGAATCAGAGCCACATTTCTCCAGGTTTTTAGTTCTTCAGTAGTGTGACTTAAAGTTTGGTTTTGGTAAAAGAAATACATACTTACCTGGCACACCAGCTATTTCAAAACTAAAGTGGGAAATACAAAGCCAGTGAATATATGAGAGGGTGAAAGAGAAGAGAAAAGTTAACAAGTGGCTCATCTATTCTCTTGACAGTCTTGTCCATTGACCCTCTGTGTCAGACCCGACCCATCCAGCTGTGTGGCCAAAGTTCAGAAAAAAGGCCCTGAGGTGTTTTCTGATTGATCCAGTTTACGAACAACGACGGCTGTGTGTCTTGTGCACCGTTGCCATCTTGGTGTGGGTCAAAGAGCTTGCCATCTTCGCTGCCTCTCCTGCAAACAGTTGACACATCATGATGAGTGAAAGGTGTGCAGAGAGCGAGGGAGCAGGAGCGGCATGGTGGGAGTAATGATACGTGACAGAGAGGTGGAGAGAGAGCTTTGTTTGGGTCTGAGTATGTTGCAGCGCTGCCTAATTGAAGGATGTTTTAATGCTGTCGGAGGATGGCAGGTTGGAATAATCATAGCTATTTGTTTACGCAGCAGACACCCCGATTGACTTTTAATGGCTGCAGCCTGTGTAGTGCTTCCAAGTACCCGGGCGAATTTGACTTTCATTACCGCGTGGAAAACATTCGCTCATCTCTTCTGCTTTCCTCTCTTGGTTTACATGAAGACGTTGGATTCTGCATAATTGATGAGGCAGTAGGGTGGCTTGTTGGTTGGTGAGTTTCTCTGTGACTTTAGTCCTGTTCTCACAGGACCAGACTCACCTGGGGACGTCTAGAAATATGTAATAATTGCAGAAGTCGTCGTCTGTCATTTGTAAAGTAAAAATTACAGCATACATTACCCGCCGTATTTCACTAAACACAGAGATCATGTGATAACAGAGGGCATGTGCATATCGACATCTCTTTGATTTGGGGTTGTATTTTTATTTCTTTGCAACTTTTTTTCTTGTTTGTTTGTTTCTCTGTGACTTTTTTCTGACTTTTTTTCCAGTCAGGAATTGTGGAGGTTGTGTGAGCAATTATGAATGAAAGTGTTGGCAACATGGGCAGCAATTGCTCTTGTTGGTCAGGGATAATATCAGTAAATTCAAGCAAAATACAGACGCACGAAACACAGAGGGTTTTTTTCCTTTATAACTAACAGAATTTTCCAAGGCCAGCCTTGTTTCTGTATAACTGTGGTACAGTTTACTTCTCCACACAAACTATCGTTTTTCAGGATATCCCTATAAAAAGGGTCGCTGTGGATCATATAAATGTGCCACCCCTTTCCCAGTGTCTGCTGGAATAAATTCTTTTTTAACTCTTGAGTCATTGGTTTAACCTTCAGAGAAATTATTTAGACAATTAAGTAAAACTTCTGGCTTTTTTTTAACCCCCATCTAATGATCTGAACACTCAATTGACAATTAAGTCCAAATATACATGTCTGAAAACTGCCTTTATTTTATAATCACCACTGCTGTTTCATGTTAATTAAAAATCAACACGTGAACCACTTTGGCATGGGCTGTAGGCAATCATTAACATGCTGACTTTTAAAGGGGCACCAGTTTATTCATTGAGAGATAAGTTTTGTCTGACCTTCTCTGAGGCTGGGTCAGAGGTCACATCACCAAAGGGGATTTCAAGATGGCTGCTGCTGTTGGTGTCCGTCTTCACGTTAGCTTCCAGGGCAGAAACTTCCTGTTTGCCAAATTAACAACAAAAGCTGCCTTGTTATCATGCGTTATTACTACCAAGCATATCTTAGGGAGTCATGAAGTCGGGGTGAGTGGGGGGTGAGGGGCAGGTCCTGTAATCTACAGCTGCAGTGGGGGGTCAATTTAGCTGGAATGGAGCCTCTTCTCTTTTTTTTTTCTCACAGTTCCTAATGGGGCATTGATCAGTTGGTGGTGGGGGGAGGAGGATGTGAGGGGGTGAGAAGCAGAGAATAGCACTGTTATCTCCTTAAAGATTTTTATAAGGGGTTGTTTTCCATGGTTGTGAATGTGGACAATATTGCCTGCTGTGTGAAAGGGCAATTGGGAAATGGCAGAGAGAGTTAAGATAAGATAAGATAAGATAAGATAAGATAAGATAAGATAAGTGATGTGATGCTGGCAGTGATACTGAAAAATGATTAAAGTAAAATATATGATATTGAACTCAATATTGCATGTTATTAAAAAGTAATATTACACATGATATTGAAGGTAATATTGCGTAATATTGAAAAATTATGTTGCTCATGATAAGGATAGTAATATTGCATGTTATAAAAAATAATACTGCACATAATATTCATAGTACTGATTTCTTAGCTGTCCTTCCAGCAGAAAGGGGAGAGGTCATATACTGTAATGTGTACAATTCTGCCATTTTACCGGGATCCAGTGAAGAATTTATATTTATTCAAAACTCTGAAAAATCTAATTGGTCTTTGATGCATTATAAACAAAAGAAAAGCAATGACAACGACAAAAATCATCATTTGTATTGATTAAATCGAATGCTACCGTCACCACACAACTGCATCAGCACACTCTGACGCAAACACACACTGTACTGGTGTTTAATTACATTAATATGCAATATCAGTCGTTGGTAGCTCTTTAATTATGAATGAAGATGTAATGACACTACCATTAATATTTAATTAAAGGGCAATAAAGTGTTATTTGGCAGCATTACAAAACTAGACACTAATAAAGGAATGTCTTTAGCTAGTAATCATTAGAGACAGAAGAGCCTGTGCCTCTTAAAATTTGACTATCTGAAAAGGTAAATACAGAGGACACACAGAGGTCAAAAGTGTGTATACGTTTGTGTGTTCACACTGATAGAAGAGCCAACAGCACTAACGTTACGAATAAATTTTATCAAGCTGCAGTGAATGTGTTATACGTGACTCTAATCTGCTCGGTGCAAAGCACAACATGACAGCAGCCTAACAGATACAAATAAGAGGAAGGAAAGAAGTGAATGGGGCACTATAGTGATGGTAAAACCCCCCTGGTTTTCTTTGAATATCCTTCTATGTGGTAGCCTTCAGTCAGGTAAACAACTCACTGGGTCGACGCAGTCAGCCGCTCTGGGCGCCGAGAGTTCAATACGCTTTGCTGTGGTTTATTTCCGCTCGGTTTCCTTGATGAATAACACCTGAGGAAGTTTTATGTGACATCATTTTTCCTCTGACTTTTACTATCTTTTGATTTAAACTGTCACAATTTATCTATTAATCCTCGGAAGAAGCCGAGAGGCCCAGCAGTAGGCAGGATTGTGTCCAAAGTTTGCCCAGGCAGGAATGCATGATGCCAACAGGCACAAAGCATTGCTTAGCACCAGACACCCATGCGGTGACATTGAGATGCTAAAGCTGCAGCTTGTTTACACAAGTTTCCCCCTTTTCTCCTCTCTGAAGCCACCATTTAGTCAGACAATAGGCACAATGTGGCCCTCATCTGTGAGTGGGCCGGGCTGACAAGGCGAGCAGTCAGCTGGGGCACTCTGGTTTGCTCTGGAGTGGATGTTTACATCAGTGGGAGGAAGCATTGTTTTAACTTAGAAGGCCATGACACACACAACTTTGTGAGGCGATTAAAATGGTAAATACTGTTTGTGATCATAATGAAAATGTTTTCTCTCCGTGGTCTTTTAATCGTTAATAATTTTATCAAATTTTCAACATCTCTCGAGAACTTTAAAGCAATTCTGCCAATCCTCCATAATAGGGGTTTCACTTTCTCCTTTCGAATTACCATCTTTACTATTTAAATTATTTTAAAAAAATTTTTTTTTAAAATCATAGTAATACCTGTGCATGGCAACTAAAGTATGGTCAAAGTTACTGAGTAATAATGGTGATGATTAATAATCTATGGGTGAGGTATGTTCAAGGTTAGGAAACTAAAAGACTTATTTAAGGTTCTGAAAATATAGTTGATGGACTAATAAAAAAGCAAACGTTAATTCAGGGTTCATACAAAGTCTTGAAAGTCTGGAATATGCTTAATTTTACTGTTATGTTTTGAGGGTTGTATGCTTTAATTTGAATATACTGCTTAGAAATGCGTTATTTTCAATAAAACTGGTGTTTCATCAACAGAATCACTCATGTAAACCTACTTCCCGTACTATTTGAGATGAACAATCCCGTCGTCAGGTGTTTGTTGTCTCCTGGGGTCTCACACCAAATTTTTCCATTATTGTGTTTTTTCATTGCATTTAGCAAGTTTAGAAGTGATGATAAACACTAAGGAGTCAAGAAATTTTCAATTTAGGTACCTTGAAAGTGCTTGAATTTTTTTCTGCCATATGAAGCCTGTTAATTGACCCTTCCTAAGTCCCGCCCCTTTTTGCTCTGTGCTCCAGTAATAGTTGAGCAAGCTTGGTGCCTCAATTAACTTTGTCCTCTCCTGTTTCCTGTACTTATGCTATGTGCTAGGCTAGGCTTGGTTGAAAACAAAACCAGATTTTAAAGATGGTTAAAAGACATTTCTTTTAAACTGATGTATATTCTCAGATTAAGTTAGTTAATGCTAGCTAAACTAGCAAGCTAATCTACAGCAATCTTTAGCTAACTAGGCTAGCTGTCAATTTAAGATGAGGTCATATGTAACTTTTAAAGGAAAGTTGACTGAGGTACCAAGCTTGCCTAACTGTTATTGGAGCGTGAAGCAAAAAGGTGTGGGACTCAACATTAAGTTGCAGGTTTGTAACAGGATGCAAACCTTGGTCCCCTGTATGAAAGTCAGTTACCACACCTGAGCTAACTTTAGTACTGGATGTAAATTATGAGGCACTGAAGTGTCCAGTATCAACATTATTTCTGAGGATACTCAGCTGGCAAAATTGTCAGCATTTTAAACAGTATATCCCTCTCTTCACCTTGATCTGAAACAAAATATAAAGATTAAAAAATTGTACATGGAGAGACAGAAAACTATCTCAAATAAACTATATTATTCCATTATTATTCCATTACTCTCTGCCTCGCCTTTGCACAAGCAAGAGTTGTATCCTGAATGTCTCCATCTCCAAGCCAACTTCTTACAGAGTGCAGGACTGACACGCAGGCCTCAGAGCTCCCTCGGCGTATATTAAGTCCAGCTAATGAGCTGGTCAATGTGACGAGAGGCGGCTGTGATCGATGTCCCCTCTGAATTGATGTGCTCTGCAACGAAGGACACTGACCCACCGAGAAATGTTGATGAAGTAGCCGCCTGGAAACTCGCACTTCCCACACAGTCTGAGAGGAGTCTGTGAACACACCACCATGAGGACAGGGTCATATCAGTGGACATTTACAAATTATCAGAATAAATGTATGTTAAAGATAAACACTGTGAAGTACAAGTATAAATCCAGTGGTGAAAGAAGTATGCAGATGTAAAAGTAGCAATACCACAGTGTATCGAACAAATGTTGTGGAGCAAAACACACAATATTACACTGAAATTTAATAGAGTATAAGTTCAAAGTAGAGGAAAATAGAAATGTAAGTGCATGAAGGAACAAATTGTACTGAAGTATAGACCCCTGTACAGTTTGTGAACAACAAGCAAGCTGTGTGCAGTTTGATAACAGACATATGGTGGACCACAACAGCTTGTCAATGGGAGCTGCAAAGCAGTTTTGATCGCGTCCCAAGTCCAGTCAACATGTTTGCAGCCATAGACACTGCTGATTCCTCTGAAACTTGTGTAGGAATTCTGAACAACTTAAGCCGACCAGTGAAATATTGATTCAGATGTATCCAATATACAACAACCAGATATTTGGTGATTTAGGTGCTTATAAAATATCTGCTTACTCACTTACTTAAACATAGTAAAGTGTTAATAATGTTAATTACTTTACTATATTAATTTAAAGGTGATATTATTATTTATTGGTAAATTGTTTCCCCATCAATCAGATTTCCTTACATTTTTCCAAAGGTGTATATTGGTTATTCTTTTGTGGCAAAATTACAGTACAAAAAGACATATTCCGAAGGAAATACAACTTGTCCATATGTTTCAGTTTATCCAGTCAGTTTGAAAACTTTCAACCCCTTTTTCTCAACTTGAGCTTTTCCTGGAGTTCCTGTCTTTGTAGGGCACTATAAAGTTTGTAATATAATTAAAGGTGGCACATATTGATGGTACAGAAGATTATTTTGTTTCTTGCAAAAGATACATTTAGCTTCTGAATATGGTAAACTCAAGTGCAGTTGCATCAAAACAATTTATTTAAAAACTGTACAGAATGAAATTAAGCATTACTGTGTGTGCTGCATCCAGTTCTTTAGCTTTGCTCTTCTAAGCTGTGATTGTGTGAAAAATATAGTACTGCAGAGCTTGAAATAGTTTGTTTTACACTGTGGATACTGTTTACATAAAAATCAGTAATCTTGATGGAATCTGAAAATTTCAGACTCACTACAGAGCAGATATACAGTTATTCTTTGAAAGAAATTATGGGCAGTAGTATAACTGAAACTGTTTTCTTAATGATGTAAAACTTGATATGCAGTTCAGCTCCCTTCGTCTTCGTCTAATCATGAACAATGTATGGATACCTCCGTTTTTGCTCATTTCAGGCCCAGTGGAAGAGACTGGGCTGAATCTGCATATAGTAATCATCAGAAAATTCCCCAGCAGAATATATTTGCATAAGATTATTACTCATTGGCAGTGACCCCGAATAAGGATGAGCCACATTACTAATAGGCTTCTCTTAATGCTAATATATAAATCCTGGGATATATATCCGCTTTGACATTAATGACTAAATGTTACTTCTCAGCCTTGTCGCAGCGATGATCAAAAGTACTTCACTTCGTTTTTTTTTCCTCCTTCTCTTTAAAATTTCAGTTCTGTCTTCCTTTTCCGACTAATATTGTGGATAAAAGATTTCTGAGTGTCAGGCTTAAAGAGGCAACATTATTCAGTGGCTCTGGCAGAGAAAGTTTTGGAGGCACGGCTCTGAAGTTGTGGGGGGACTTTGAACTAATTGTAATGTATCAAATAGTTTGGAGGAAAGTAAAGAGATTTCTCCTTAGGTTCAGAATATTCAAGATAAAAATAACACTGTTGTTGCAGCTTTTTACTATTTCTCTGAAAACTTGGTGACTGATAAATTGGAGAGATAAATGTACTGGGAAAGTGTGCCTTTCTCTCCATCTCTTTGCCTTCACTCTTCCATCTGGCCTTTCTCTGTCTCCACTGCACATTAACCAATAAAGATGAAATGTCTTCAAAAACCGTCATTGTCCCACCCGACTCGTCTGCCATCCTCAGGTCCTCTTCAGTATGCAGCGCGGGCAACAACTCAATTAACCAGAAGCCCCTAGCCATCACACCAGCAGGCTGCCTCATAATATTTCCCATAATGTTTCATCCAATTTGGAGAGTTTGACGTTTACCCCCTGCAGGACTGCAGCAATAGACAATGACTGAAGGCAAGGGGGCACTAAGGTGGTGGTGGTGGTGGTGTGTGTGATGGTGTGTGAGTGTGTGTGTGTGTGTGTGTGTGTGTGTGTGTATGGTGATGAGGACTGGAAGTTATCGCCCAGACCTGCAGGTGATCATGCATCATCACCTTTTTTTTTTTTTTTAACCAACTCTTCCAAAACTTTGCAAGCACAGGTACATATTTTTCAAATTCTTGTACATAAACTGAACACTCTACAAAAAAGTAGAAAGGCTATATATATGTATGTGTGAGGGAAAAAGAGAGTGTGTAAAAATTATTTTGTGAAATATTGCACACGCTGCAGAGGTAATAGACTGCTGAGATGGAGGGTGTTTATAGCACAGTACCATTGGATAAAGATAATGTTTTAGGAGAGTTTCACAGGACTAGCAGCCATAAGATCCTCCGCTTTAAAGCAGGACTTATAAGAAGGCTGGAAGCCATTTTAAAGGGTTAGTTCAGATTATTTAATGTGGACTTGTATGATAGACAGTGTATCACCTGCATGACCCCAGTCTCTAGAGGCAGAGAGGAGTACCAGCATAGAAGAGCAGCAGTGTGCTGCTGTGGATAAGGTGCACAACAAAAGGTATTTTAGCTGCTTAAAAAAGTTCCATCAGGAAAAAATCAATTTAAGAACTATATTTGGAATATTTTGACTGCTTTGCCTTGCTGTCAGATAGCTTTTTCCAATGGAAAACTGCAATTTTGTTAGCCAAATATTGCTCTCTCTCACTCAACCAAACTCCATGGGTTTTACTTTGCAGAATGCAGGAGTTGCTATGGCCTTGATCAGTTAGTTAGTTTGTGTTATTGTGTGACTTCTGTGAATCTAAACTAGCCTTAAAAAACACTGAAGTCACAATAACACAATAATAACACAAACAAGCTAATAAATCGAGGCAGTGGTAGATCAGCAACTCCTTTGTTCTGCAAGGTAAAATGACTGATGAATGACTGATGACTGAAAATGATTTCTCCCATTATTAAATAGCTAAAATACCTTTTGCAGCTGACCTCATCCACAGCAGCACTGCCTAGTTTCTGTGCACCCCCCTGTGCTTCTCCAAACTGGGGGGTCGGCCACCATCTACTGGAGGTAACACACTGATTATGGATAGGTACCTCACACAACCCCACATTAAGCAGTATGAACTCTCCCTTTAAGGTCTCCTGTCATTGGCATGACCCTCTTTTTACCTCTCTACCCCCCCCCCCCCCAACCCTCCCCTCTTTCTCCCCATCTCCCCCGTTTTCTCGGACAGAAGAGGACTCTGCAGCTCCTAAGTGACGGTGGAGGAGTCACCCCCGTGGAACTGATGCCCCCGATCAGCGATGGGCTGGAAAAGCATAAAGACGAGAACAGGAAGGGGTGGAGGGTGGGGAGAAAGAGGAGAACGCTGAGACAGCACTTTCCCCCAACCCACAGAGGGAGAGGGAGAGGGCAGTGGGGAAGAGTGAGGGAGGTAGATATAGAGAGGTAAAGAGGGGGAGGAAGAAGAGGGAGGGGTCTCATTTATGATTAAAAGATAGGCCAGATAACCCTGCGAGCCTGGCCCATCACTCTCCTTTAAAATGAGGTTCTAATGGCATCAGGGGAGGAAGGGGAGGCTTGGGCATCATTAACCAGAATCTCTGAATCCTTAACCCAGGCTCGGGTACCTCTCGCCTGGGGAAAGAGACCACCTAAGCTGCCTTGGAGGGGTGGATAATGGTGAGGAGTGTGCACTGAGTGAGAAATCTATGGCCGCTGCATGCATATTGTTAAGTTTTCTAACTGTTCGTCTGCTCAGGACCAGGAAATCAGCAAAATGCCTCGGAGCCACAGAGATTAGAGGGTGCTACGTGTGTGTATGTCACCGTATAGCCGTGTATGTGGGCATCGGTGTGTGTGTGTGTGTGCGCGTGCCACTGCGTGTCCACCATCGCCGAGTCTCTCTTCAACATGTCGTCCTAATGAGTAGGTGATTAACGATAATGTATCTCATTAGTTAAAACAGGTTTCATAATGACACAGAGTGCTACTACACTAGAAACACCACTCCACAGCTCTCTTCAAATATGGCTTCTCACAGCTGGCTCCTCTCTGGATCAAGCTTGGTTTACAGTTTTTACACACATTTACAGGAAAGAGGATAAAAGTTAGACTGATGCCATGATCTGTCTCTTTTTAAAAGTTGACAGTTTTATTTTTTCTTGTTTCTATTTCTAAAACAAAATTTGTAAGTTAATAGTTTCATGGTTGAGATTGCTTTTTGCTTTTTTTCCCACAAATTTCACTGAAACAGACACTTTTTTCGTTCTTTTTTCTTTTTTCTTTGTTTTTCTTTTCTTTAGTTAAAGAAAGAACCAGCTACTTTAAAACAGTGGTGTAGTGGTGACGTGGGAAAACTCTGAATTTAAAGCCCCAGCTTTCTTTCTAAAGTGTCCTAGGAAGTAAAAGAGTACAAATAATTTGTATTTATTACTGTCATCTCTTACACAAATATCTGTACTTTCACTGCTTACATTTTAAAAACAGGCTCATTACTTTAGTTTAGTAGATTTGAGAGGAATTATTTGGTTGTTTTTATTTTGCATCATCACACACCATCAGCGCCTATCACACATTATAGATCTAAAACTTATGTAAAAGAAGTAACAAGACAAAACAGACAAGAGAGGGTGACTCAACCACGGAGAAAAGGTGAGCTTCAGTTAGTTTTGCACAGAAGCTGCAAGTAGAAACTTTTTGTTTATACTATTTGAGTACAATTTTTAAAACCTGTACTTTTTGACGTTTTTATTTTTGCCACCTCTTGCATATTTAGTTTACCCAAAATGGGTCTATAGTATTTGGACATTGTCACTTTACTTCTATATTTCCACTTGAGTTCATTATAAAATTAAGATTAGCCACAGAGGAGGTGCAGATTTTGCAATAAATTCAGGGGTAAGACAGGGTAAAAACAGGGTGAGACAACTATGCATTTTAAGTGAACTATTCTTTGTTTCTTAATCCTTCTGTCATGAATTTTGCAGAACTAGTGTATGGACCAGTAGTTTTTTTCTTTTTCAAACTGTCCCTTGTCTCGAGAATACAACCCATAATGAAGTAATATTAGAATATATTGTTATTCGTCAAGTTTGCCAGTATTTCTAATCCTACACAGGCCTGATGCATTGATGTAAAATATATTCAAGCTGAGGCAAACATGGTGTTTCAGTCAGAGATTAGTTTATTTATCAGGCCAACTCTGCCTCTGATTTTCTCACCCTTCATCTTAACCCTAACAGTCATCACTGCTCATCCCTAAACCTAATCAACCCAACCAACGAAGGCAACATATTAACCAATCAGAGGCAGAGTAGTAGGATGTGTCATGCCTTTTTCATCGTAGGAAGAAAAGACTTGGCTTACAGCATAGTACTGAATGATTCACATTCTCAGAATTAATTTAAACAAGAGGGATTACTCATTGCCAACTAAAAACGTGTACCCACAAGAACACATGCGATCACTTTACTCTACAGTAAACAAGGTCTTCTTTGTCTTTGTTTATAGCTCATAAAATTCTTTAAGTCATAGAAACTGAAGAGAAAAATGGGGTGCCAAAACTAATGGCCTGATGATTATGCCCTGAAGTAAGAGGAGGCAAGTAAGTACCCAACAGACAAATTAAAACAGCAGTAAATGGAAAAAGTTTCACTGCAACACTGTAGGCTACTATTTTAAATTTAAAAAAAAATCAATGGAACTGGAAATAAATACAAAAATTCCAAAATGGATAACAGGAATATTAAAAATAATGAATTCTAACCATTACCTACTTTTGAATTTCATAGATAATTTGGATTATCAGACATCAGGCAGCTGTGGTTCATAAATGGCACAAGCTAATATGTTTTTTCCCTTAACATTTTTCTATTTTCTCTTAACCTGCGCATCCTCTCTCCTCCATTCTTTATCCATCTTACATCTCCACCATCACCGTCCCCTTACTTCTTCTGTCGTTCTCCACTCTGACCTTCTTCACTCTGGTCTCTCTCCTGTCTCTGCAAAGGGCAAGGCACTGCAGCCATCTCCCAGCCCGTCCTCCAGCCTCGATCCAGAGGAATGCTAATAGTTTGCAACCTGACCCAGTGTCTCTCCAGTGCTACCCAAACAGGGCAGTCCAACCATCCTGAAACCAACACCATGAATGTTTCCATCACTCATATTGAGATATCAGTATCTTTATAGTTAGAAATCATCCATATTTTACCACCCCTTCTCCAGCTGCCCCCATAACTCTTGCTTGCTTTGGTCTCGAGCAACATATCCGTCTTATTTTGGGACCCATATCTACACAGTGTTTCAGTGTGAAAGAAGATACAGACACAGCGGCGACTGACATGATGCCACCAGAGGAGGCAAAATCAATCATCACGTACAACACTTTCCATTTTTGACAACATTTCAACAGCTTAGGAAATTACAGCCAAGGAACAAATCACTTTTAGCTTATTGTATGATTATGCTGTTTTGCTGAAATTATAATATAGTTTTATAGCTCTAAAGACTAGGCAAGGCAAATTTATCTGTATAGCACAAAAGACATGAATACAAAACGCAAAAATAACATTAAGCAATATAAAAACACATTTCAATACAATTAAAACGGTTTAAATAGAAAATAAAAATAGATAAGACACACTTAAGCCATGATTTAAAAGAAAGGTTCCCGATTCCTAAACAGCCCATCATTTCACTCAATGATGACCCCCTGCTTCTTTGCAATGCCATGGTGAATTGTATATAGTATTGTGTTAATCTGGTTTGTTGGTATGAAAACCCTTGTTTATTATACTTTGTGTAAGATTTCCATGTGACAAATTCAATAAAAAAACAAAAAAAAAGCACACACAAAAAAAGATGTTGTCTTTGTGATTTGGGTGAACTGACCCTTTAACACCCCGTGGCTACACCTGCACTGTTAAGTTACAGGACAAGTCAGAAAGTAAAACGTTATGTTTTTGGTATTTAATCGTTAATGCTGGCCAGGCGAGTCAACAAGTTTCAAGAGTGTGCGTTCATTTTGTGGTCAGTTTGTCGGTCTGGTCTGGCAGGTAACGGCAGAAACGTTTGTAACCGTCGACAGAAGTCTTTGGATTTAATGTGACCAACTGTAACTTAACTTCAGGTGTTGCCAGTAACCTAGATCGGAGTCTTTGGATTTGACAACAGCAATTCTGGTAAGTTTGGTCAACTTTGTAAATATAATGTGTAGAACAGCGTGGTGTACGTAAACATGTCAGAAAGCAACATTCAGGTCATTTCCCCCACGGACGTAGTTATGTTGCTAACGTTAACGCTAGCTTAAAAGCTATCTGGCTAGATGTTAGCTAGCTATGTTGCACCGTGTGGGGTAAAAAACCCCATTCAGAAATACAGTTTACTTGTTTGTTTGTTTGTTTTTTGTGTCTATACATACTCATGTTGCCAAACTACAAGTGAAATCCTGCTGAGTTATTTTTTCTTTATGTGTTTTTCTCTTTGTTTTATCTCCTCCTTGCCTTGGTTTGTATTTTAACATGTTTACAAGCAAAAGCAGTGTTTTTTGTTTGTTTTGTTTTTGATGATTCCTCTTTATCTTGGCCAATGCCCATAAGAGAAACTGCACTTTTTTTTGTATTAAGAAGAAGTTCATATATCCTGTAGTTTATACACAACTGAGAGTGAGAATGGCTAAGATTTAGTTAGCTAGCAAAGATGGATGATTTCATATTTCATAGCTCTGACCGAATCAAATCTACCTGACATCACTATTACAACAAATACAACGAACGGGTCTGACTCTTCAAACAGTCATTTGTTTTTCCTTGTAAAGTATATCAAAAATCCTGACTAAAATTCTTAAAACATGTTGTGATGTCTACCCCTGAAACTATAAAAAAAACATCCACACCAGTGATGTTTGGTTGTCTGGTTCACATTGTGTGGCTCTACCCAGATGCAGCAGTTTGACATCATGATTGTGTGCTGTGCTTCTTCTTCTTCTTTCATTGGTCAGATAATAAATGAAGAAGAGCAGGAAATCTCCGTATCTGGACGCTAAAAACAGTATTTAAAGATTAATTGATTAGCAAAATTGTTTTATTCCTTTCTACTGTCGTGCAAGTGAGTTGCTAGATTTGCTAGCCTGAGTCAGTCCTTATTGTTGAGCCTAGACTGTGATCATGGGAATCTGTATTAAGAGTGCAGCCATTTATGTATCTGATATGTTAATAACATGCCTGCATTTTGTGATCTATACAAAATGAATTATCACCTGGAAAGTTGAAGTCGACAAAGTTGAATAACTTTGAAAATTTGACAATTTATTTTAAACCTCTGTTTTCTGCTTGGGAGCATTTTCAAAGTAACATGAGATATAAGCTTCCAGTTTAGATGAGGGGCCAAATGCAGGCATGATTCATGTTTGAATCTGTATCAGTGTGGACAGGCAGGAAACAGATGATGACTGCTGAGAACTATTTGTTTTTCAGTGTGTGTGTGTCCAGTAAGCCACACTGGACAGGCTGTTTGTGTGTCTGCTGGGGGGGGTGTTGACAGTGGGGGAAAACCCTTTTAGCACGTTCATAAAAGCGGCATTTAGCATTGTCACAACAACTGCTTAGGAAAAGCCAAGCCTCCATTAAACAAGGGCAATGATGCACTACAAAGTCACAACCCCTCAGCACGGCGCCCTGCCATCCAGCCAGCAGACCCCTCTGCATAACTTACTACCTGTGTTGTATACAGTTCCTGGTACACAGCAGCATGTGAGAGTTTTTCTGAGTGATTTCCAGTGTGAAGTTATGGTGTTGATTAGCGCAGTGACAGGTGCCATGATTAAAATGGCCGATAGTAATAGTGCAGCATTCATGCATTGACAACTTTGCTCTGCATGGCTTTGTGAGGGGTGATGTATGACACCATTAGGGTAACCTCAGGGCCCTGGAGGACACTTATCTCCCTCGTCACGTCCTTCACACTTCCCATTCTCCCTCCAACAAAAGGACGCCTGCTCCCCAGTCTGCATGCTTATGAATTGTGTGTGTGTGTGTGTGTGTGTGTGTGTGTGTGTGTGTGTGTGTGTGTATACGATATGTATGTGTTCACTGTCCATCTCTGGTAGTGAACATGAAAACTGGTTTATGTGTAGCATGTTTCATTATGTCTGTGTATGTTTCGGTTCGTACATCTGTGTCAGGTTTTGGCCTTTTTATATTACAATGGAGGCGATCATACTTTACTGTGATAGGAAAGAGTGATATAGCTTATAAATAATATTATGATATTTTTAGTCTATACTGCGATGTATGATATCTGGATATACACGTTTTGTCTCAAATAACCTAGTGTAAATTCTTAAATAGTGCAAACATATGATGATTTTATAGATTGATGTATTGCTGTAGATTAAACAACCAGACGGGATTGCACAAAAAGAATTTTTTCAGCCTTCTTCTTATGGCCGATATTGATAAGATAACTGATAATATCACATTTTTTGTATTTTAAAAAGAAGTTCATATAATCTGCAGTTCATGCACACTAGAGGGTGAGAAAGGCAAAGAGGCAGTGAACAAAGATGGATGATTTAATATTCAACAGCCCTGATCTAACTGAATCTAACTGACATCTCTGTTACAACAAAAAAAGAACAGTAAACTCTTCAAATGTTCAATAATTTAGTTTTTCAAGTAAAGTATATCAAAACACTTCACAAATATGCTTTGGATTTTATAGAGCATTTTGCTTAGGAATTCAAATTAAATGCCTCGAAAATCAGATACTATTATAGCCAATATTTATCAGCTAGTATATGTGATATAGCCTGGTATATCAAGACAGGGCAATAGTTTCACAATAAACCATAAAAAGTTCCCAATGCAAAGTACAGTATCACTATTTCAAATTGTAATTGTTATTAAAACTGTATTTGATTAAAGTGCTTTGTAAAATCCATTGTAAATACTGTCCAGCATCAACCAGATTTAGCCACAGTCTCCCAGACACAGTAGCAACATCAGTTTGTTTTGCACCACTGAAAACACTGACTTTGCAAAGGACATAATATTATTTCAAATTCACAATTTCACAATTTGTTGAGAGGTTTGCGATATAAAACATGGTGACATTATTTCAGTTTGTTTGTCAATACATTTTGAACATTTTCAGCACATTTTAACAATACCACTATAATACTAATAACGGTGATCATTTTGGTGGTTGTAATCATGATATGAAATCTTACCATTTCAGCTCTACTTTACATTTTAAGGGCAGACCTGATAGTAAGCCTAATATCTGTGCGCTTTTGATGGGTGCAGTAAATCAGTAGGGTATATTTGATGTGGACATGCAGATTTGATGCATTTGGGTGCCAGTGTGGAGGGTTCTGGCAAAAAATGCAGTGTTGCCAGAAAAGTTTCTGTTCTCAAGAGCCCAGTTTGAGTCCTACGATGAGTCAAAATTGAGTATTGTATTAGTTGGAATTGTTGTAATAATTAATATACTGCCTCAAAATGCATCATGTGTAGTGCTCGTGGTGACGTACAAAGCACAAGATAACTGTAAACATCTCTTCATGCCCATGGGGCCTGTCTGTCGCGCTGCACTGGGCAAATGTTTGTGAGAACACCTCCGTAAACATGCATCCTCGGGGGAGTCAGCCAAGGGGTGGCTGACACCTAACGCACCCCCCAACCACCACTGATACTGCAGTCATGTCAACGGAAGTGTAAGGCAATACCCAGTTTTCCTAACAAGTTGAACCCAGCCGGAGGCATCCTGGCATCCCGAGACTCCAAACACTTGTCCCCTCCCCACTTCAAAAATACACACCCTTATTTTTGGCGGCATGCAACCCCTTAATTATTTCAGTGGGCTGAATTTGAGACGATTGGGTTCTTAAGGTTTTGCGGAGGGCATGGAGTCAAGATACTGACGAACAGCAAGAAAGAAACACCGAAGGCGACAGGATATTTAAGGGAGGGCGGGGGGGTCGAGTTTGAGAGGATAGACACGTACACTCACACTCACATAAGAGCACACATATGAACAAACTGCTGTCCCCGTCTCTCTTGACTCCTTCTCTCCTGTCCTCGAGCTGCTAGCCCACCACTGCTGATGAGAAAAACAGACACAAGTGCTAAGCTCTCTCTTTGCCTAGGATTGATAACATTTGTAATTGAGGTGCTTACTATGGAGTGCCAGCTTCCTCAGTCTTGGACGGTGGTTTCCAGGTTGTCTCAGTGCAGAGACGGGAGGCGAGGGGGCAATGGGGGGAATTCGAATGTGTTAAGAGTGTGTGCTGTCCACATGGCCATTAGCAAACAAACCGGGGTGGGGAAAGCTTAGATCAAATTCAGTGCCCTCTAAAGGCCATTTCAGTGATTTATGCCAACACTTTTTATTTGCGAAAATCTAAACATAGCAGAGAGAAAAAAACATTTGATTAAGGCCAATTACAGTAATGACTAACACAAATAATGTAAATTTTTATCAGATTATTATATTTATACATAGACACCTGTTAAGTGTTTTGACATTTGGGTGAATATTTTGCCAGGTTATACCTAATTTTCATAAAATATTTTTTCAGATGACTTTTGTTTTCAGATGCTCTTGTCTCTTAATGTCACATGCCTTTTCCTCAAAGTCGCAGTCACAGGCTGAGGTTTGAATGACCATTTACATTTAACGAAACATATTTTAAAACTCCATGATTTAACTATGATTGTACAATATCAAAAAATATTGTAAAATCTTTGACGAAGAGCAAAATAAACTATCAGTAGTAAAATATACTGTTGCTTGTAAATTACAGGCTAAATCTTTAGGTTTTTATTGTATTGAATTAGCTATAATCAAAAATAGGACCAGAAGGGTCTGTGTTTAATTTATAGTTGATGTCACACACATTATTTGATTACAAACACCTGTTGTTAGCCTGTGAAGATAGTTGTGTGGTGAATGGCGTAATGGAAGAACGCAGTGAATATAATTAGAGTAATGATGCATTGACGTGTAGTTTGGTGTCACAATGCGGGCAACAAAGGTGAATTATGCTCAGAGTCTCAGGCTTGTATTATAAATTTCTATTACAAAATTTTGTCCAAATTTAGTTGCGGTCAGGTTGTTGGGTGTGCTGAAGATTTTTTTTAAACGTTCCAATAAATAATGATGTAATTTTAGTTATCTGAACACAAGAAACAATAATGAACAATGAGTTAACAATTCATTGTTTTTATGGGGACATTTGTTGACATCTAACAATCCTCATGGGACAGATTAAAACCCATATAATATCATTATGTGAATATCACACTGAACCATTAAGAGACTTAAAAGTGTTTTCTTTTGTTAAATGATTGTGTTTATCAGATAAAACAGGCATTATGTCTCAACAAGCCCCTCTCAGTCTAATAAACATTTTGCAGATCTTATCATTGCTAGAACTGCAGATCAATAGAGACTGAATGAGAGTAATAGCTTTCACCTTAAAATACACATATTCCAATTAAGCCCAGTTTTCAAACAGACACTTGACATTTTGAGAGCAAGTGTTGGGTACATCAGTGTTTAAATATAAACATCCAAACTGAATCACTCATTATGTGAGTCAGTTTTTAGAGTGAAACAAATAAAGGCTTTAGATGGATAAAAAAGAGAAAGAACAGATAAATTATGTCCTGCTTTTTTTGTCTTTGGAAAGGCCAAGTTTCCTTCTTACCACATTTGTGCTTTGTGTAGTATTAAGTTTAAAAGTTAGTTGTACAAATGACCTACAGAGATTGTGGCTTCCAAATGGCAAGTCTAAAAGGAACAACTCCGATAAATCATGGAGCGAAACTTGAGTCTGGGGCTGTTGTCGGAGATTTATCGGCAGCTGTATTTTTCTAGTGTCAACTGATGTTCCATAAGACTTAGCCAGCGTCTTACATTGCTTCCACCCAGCTCACTCCCCACACAGACATACCCAAACACACATACTCGCACTGCTCTGCACCAGTCGCACACAGACACACACTATACTTCTCCACTCCATCAACAGCCGTCCAGCATTTAAATTTGAGAGCTATTCCTCAGAGACTGTTAAACACGACAGATTGAGATGAGTGGCAAACCTCTAGTGCTAGCATTAGCCCACTTATCTTATTAGTGGGGCAGCGCTAACACATTTGATACCCCCACGGCTACTGCTGCTGTTGGCCTCAGGGATCCCGCGATGGCTTCAAAGCCCAGATCTGGCGTCCTGGTGGCTCAGCATGCTGAGATGCATACCACAATGATGTCGGTTTGAATTCAGGCCGTGGCAGTTGCTGCACGTCTTTCTTGTCACTCTATCTTTCCAATGAGCAGTCAATGTAAACTATTTGATGAGCAACAAGTTCCCAAATAGTTTTGAAAGATTAGAGAGAATAAAAAATGTGAGGACTTTAAATCCTAGATATGATTCCCGTCATCAGAATTATTTCATATGACATTTAATGTGACCTCTGTTTGGGTGGCAGCGAGTGCTTCCACCTGAAAATAAACCTTAAGAGGATACCTTGCCTGTTTGAATCTTGATCATGCAAGACATGCTAACTGTGATAAAAATGCAGATTTATTAATTATGTAGCAAAAATATCTTTCTATCTCTATCTATCTATTTCTTAGCTGGAAAATTAGTAGTACTACTTGCAACAGTAATTTCTTAACTCTGTACAATTGCTATATTCCAGTTCGTTAGTTCATCACTATTTGATGAAAAACAAGTTCCCACATAGTGTTGAAGTATTAGAGAGAATAAAAAATACAAGTACTTTGAATACTACATATCATCAGAATTTATTCATATGACATTTGATTTGACCTCTGTTTGGGTGGCAGTGGGTGCACGCTTCTTGATTTAAACTATAACCTGAAAATAGATCTTAACAGGATACTTTGCCTGTTTGAATCTCAATCATGCTTGAAATGCTAACAGTGATAAGAATACAGTTCTTATTATTATGTAACAAAAATATCTTGATTATTTCTTAGCTGGAAAATGAGGATTAATACTTGAAACAGAAATTTATTAACTCTTTACAATTGCTATATTCCAGTTCATTAGCTTGTACACTGCCCAAATAAATACATATTAGTATTGCATTAGTGCTTAATCAATACAGAGCTTAGGCAATGCACTACAAAAAGCAAATTATCTATGGTTGAGCACTACAGTGAAGGACTTGCAGTGTATTCATGTTACAGTAATTCAAGAATAATCCTATAATATGTTTCACGTCATTGAGAACACACAGGACTGCAGAAGCAGACACTTATATCACAGTGAAGACTCCTGCTACATGAATGAGAGCTAAAAAGGGCTTAAACTCATTGACAGTCAGCATTTCTTAAACTATGGCTGGTGACCCCAGGATGGGTCACAGGCCTATTTCTGGTCCAAACACATTACATGACTACAAGTTGTTTTTAACAAGTGCAGGCTTCAGGGTTAGAGCTCATTTCTTCAAGTTGGGTGGTAAAATATTTACAACTTCATTTAACCAGAAGAGATTCAAAACCTTTTCTACAGGACTCATCCTGGCCAAGCAACTTTATATAGAACATAAATAATATGTATTAGAGATATACTGAAGCTTAAACTTAATGGCTGCAACTAACAGTTATTTTCATTGTAGATTATAGCATTGGTTTTGACCAATTAAAAGTCCAAAGCCCCAGAATATTTCAACGACTATCATATAAGACAAAGAACACCATTGAATTCTCATATTTGAGAACGTGCAAAGAAGCGACATTCTTCTTTAAAGATGACAGAATAAAGGTCAGCAGAATGGACAAGATCAGATGGATAATGTGATTTTGTTTTAGTAAAAAAATTAAAGAGGGAAAAAAATCTTTGCTGTCTTGGTTTCTGAAAATCAAAAAGAGGCACACGCTTGAATTAGCACAAGCTTTGTTCTTTACAAATATTAGAGAAAATGCTTTCAAAATATTTAGAGATGCAAATGATTAATTAATTAATCAATCATTAATCAACTATTACATTAATTAGCAACTATTGTGATAATTGATTAATTGTTTTAAGTCATTTTTTAAGCAAAAAATGTCCAAATTGTCTTATTTCACCTCAAGTGTTAATATTTTCTGTTTTTTTTGTTGTTGTTGTTTTTTTTAACTTCTCTATTACAGAAAACTGAAAACTGTGGATAAAGCAAGACTTTTGAGGACATTGTCTCGGACTTTGGGAAACAGTAAACAACACTTTTCACCACTTTCTGATATTTTATGGACCAAACAATGTATCAGTTAATTTAGAAAATAATCGACAGATTAATTGATAATGAAAAGAATTGTTAGATGCCGCCCTAAAATATTTTGTCTCGCTACAAAAAATTTGTAGAACTTATCTATATTAAATATATTTAGGTGCTGGCTTCAAACACTTTGCTACTGCACTTCAGGAACAGCTTTTTCAAATGGTGTGTGTGTGTGTCTCTTTTTGAAATGACCCACTTCACTGGATTGGCGTGATTGACAAGTGAGTTCTGTAGTGGTAATGATATGGTGTAAAGGAGTCTCGGTGTGTTACTGTAAGTAGCAACACATAAGTCTAACCTTTAGCTGCTCACTGAAAACTGAGCTGAGGAGAGCTGCTTTGATGATTTGAACCCTGTGCTTATGCATCAAGAATACACACAGCACACGCACACACACACACACAGCTGCAGCCCCGGCAGAACCACACACAAAGCCAGGCAAATACTTATTTTGCAATCTGGTGTAAAATATACTGCACCTTGACTGCTGTCGTCCGTGCTAAGCCTCATGGGTAACAGGAAACAGTGTATGATCTTTCTCAGATCCCTTCCTGTTGGGTGACAGGTGAAGGATAGTCGATCGTCTTTGCCTTTCTTCAGTTCGGTTTCTCTAACTTGCTCTCTCTCTCTCTCTCTCTCTCTCTCACACACACACACACACACACACACACACACACACACACACACACACAGAGTTACACAATCCTCTCCATCAGCACCCCTGGTGTAGAAACCGCTTACCAAGACTGTTTGCTATTCTTAAAGGAGGCGTGTGAACATGTTGGGTGGGCAGACAGGCACTTCACTGCTCACCTGCCTTTCTTTAGCACACTCTTCACTCTTTCTTTCTCACACTTTCTTCTGCCCCTGGTCACCCTCTCAGCTACACACACACACACACACACACACACACACACACACACGCACACACTCTCACACTTGTCACCATAAAACAGGTTGTGTTGTCAAGTTGCCTGTCACCATGCTTGTTCCTCTGTGCCATATATGAGCTCTCTCAGCTGTTCCTCGCAGTTGAACCACAATTAACCCCACACACATGCACACTTATACACACACACACAGTTTGCACTTTCTGTCTCACACTTTCTCACTGCTGCCCTTTCACTATCAGCTCACGGACTGCAACCCAATCCGTGCAGCAGGAGTCATTCACTCTGTCTGTCAGTGTTTGAGCGTCACTAAGTGAGTTTACAACATTTCTGTGTGTTGTTATAATGCACGCATGCAAATAACCGCACACACTCAGTCATATTCTTATAATATTTAAACGTTTTAACAGTAAACAGTGATTAACAAAATAAATATATATTTTTTATTTGTTTCTAGATCAGATAGCGCAATCCTTAGTTTAAATGCCAAACTCATAAACCAAGAATAAACTAAAGGAGAGGTCTGTCTGTCGCCATAAATCAAAATATGGGTTAACAGACTGAAGCTGGTGGTATCCAAGTAATTTGACGTCTAAATGAGAGTGTTACAATTCTCCAAATTCACGAACAGATCATTGGTTTTATGCCCTGTAAACTGTCATTTACATTTTCAAATTCTTCGGAGTGTTGTTTTTTTTCTTTGGACAAGTATCGAATGCTGCAAGTAGGTGGAGGTGGAGAGGACAGTCAGTTTTCTAATTCTGCCTTTGATTTTGATAACTGAAACTGAATGCTCTTTCTGAGTGATCTTCGGTTTAATATTGAAATTGTGACAACCTTTTAAAGGAGTAAAACTGTTTCAGGCAAAGGAAACAAAACTGTAATTTTGTTGGACATAATTATAATATCTTTGCCTCTTGAAGTCAAACTCAGTGTAAGAAATAGATTTAAGTACTTTTAAGATCTATGTAAGAAATATAGTAATATCTTAATGGGTCTCTGTCAGGATGCTACACTGAATAAAATAATTAATTGAGAAGCAAAATTCTAATTAATGAGTCCCCTGATGTTTACTTTGGACATCTCATGTCATCATTTTTTGGCCTCAGTAATAACACATTTCCTAAACATCCTAAAATTATCTGGTAATGGACATAAAAAACAGAATAAATGAAAAGAAGACAAATGAAAACCAAAAGAGAGAGGAAAAAGAAAAACTTTGCTGTAAAATTTTAAATTCACAAGGTAAAGTGTAGCGTTAAATCAGGTCATTTGGGCACCTTTGTATGGCAGTAAAGAAACTGTCTGGCCTAGTCTTTGTCAGGACTCTCCCAGACACAACTGATGACTTTAAATTAATGTTTTAGTTTTTACTAGATGAGGAGTTTTGTCATGAATCAGGGATGTCAAATACCAATATTTGATTGAAGACCTCTGGCAATGGTTGAATTTGAGCTGTGGGTGCAGCAGCTGCCTGATGCAGCGACAGATGTAAATCATTTCATTAGAGAAGGTGTTAATGGTTTGAAATGGTGACGATCTCATTTAGAATAAATCTTGTCAGCATTAATGTAGACCTTGTAAACATTACACATCCAGGTCAAATCATTCTCAAATTCTGTCAGATGTTTTTGTGTCACTGGCTCTTCCATGTACACCTTAAAAATGCATTCACTATATTTTTGACCAAAATGTGTGTGAGGGCATTGTGGGCTCTGAATGGCCCATTTAGGTAACCTGTGACTTAAATTCAAACTCTGAAAATACATGCATGCGTTTTAAATGAACAATGGTATTGCCAATCTGTGACACTGTTGAGTTGAGTGTATTGGCACCTTGTGTATTCACTTGAAGTAAATGATGTTGGTACACAAGTTGCTGGTGCCAGTGAAAGCTTTATGCAGTTAAATGGGCAGTGATGAGCGTATTTGTCAACACATGCGGTCTCCTACCGCTGCGAACAGCAACACTTCATGGCACAGCTAGAGTTCCGTCTAACTAAGCACAATACAGTCGTGGAAAGCATTAAAATCCCCCCAACTCACTCCATCACCATTTCCAAAGTGATCTGATGGAGATATTACCTAAATGGCTGGCAAGCTGTGGGCTGCTAACTAAATGCTAATATGTGTCAGAGCCAGGGTGAGGATTTATGGCTCACCATCTGCTCACCAGCATACAGTACAATGTTAGCTTACAATGTTAGCTTTGATCAAGACCTCCCTGCTCATTCCTCCCAATCACTCATCTGACTGGGAATTAGCACCAAATTCTTTCTCCTTTAACCTAATCATGTTCTCCGCTGCATGCTGCTCATTTGAATAGTAATTAATTTGCATTCTGGAGCCTGAATATTTGTTTTTAAAGCATACGTGATTGTGCAATTAAAAACAATGTTGATTTCTGATTCATAACATGATTAAGGGGCTTGCAAATGAATAGTCATTAAAACAGCAAGGCCTTACTTTCATTACGTGACTAGAAACAGCTTCTGTGTTATTTCCCCATGTATTCAGCTACTTTTCAGCACTTTCAGTAAACACTGAGATCAACTTATTCAAAATGTATCTGACAGCACACTTTATCTTTGAAAACATTGTGGAAAATGTCATTTAGGGTGAGGTTGTCTCTGTACTTATTGCTCAAACACTGTGTGACATTTAATAGAAGCCACATAATGAACTAACCATTTGCTAGTGATCTATATGGATCTGTGAGGGAAAATAGTGAACTTTGTGAAGAATTCCATCCAATCCATCTGTCCAAACAAGTTTATTCTAGCATTTGTCTTCCCAGAGAAACCTCCAGGCCCAGAGCGTGCCTAATGCCATTTGATGAAACAGTAAAGATTCTCCATATCTTTTCCACAGTAAAAGGCTAATTGCTGTGCTGTAGTCAGATTTACGTCCTCCCCATTCTCCTTTATGCATCAGGCATCTGTAAGCCCTCACGCTGCCAGTCTCCGAAGGGGTGTATGTTATGATCCCGTGTCAGCGAAATCAATCCTTATCAATTTTAAAGTTCAGGTTTTTATTTCATGGCTTTCAAGGGAGCGCCTCTCAAGCGAAAATGACTATTCCAGCTCTTTTTTTTCCCTCTGCCCCCACCTCTCTTCCCATCTGCGTCCATATTGATTGTCTGTGTGTGCGGCTCCCCTGCGATTTTTGCCCCATGGCGTCTCCAGGACTGTTGTCAGCAAGTGCCTGAAGACATAGCTAAGTTAAATAATGCTAACTAGAGCCAGTGATCTGTCTCAGTGCAGCTTCCCGGCATTTACAAGCTCTGGCAATTGTCATGTCTCCACAGTGTCTGGGAAGAGACAAACAAAGGTCAGATGAGATACTACTCACGATTACCCTTGCTTCATAAAGGACAAATGAATGTATTCATTTTAAATTTATATTTATTGGAACTTTATGTTCCAAACACTCTTTGTCAGGTACAGATTGAAGAACTATTCTATGACTAAATAGTTAGACATTACCTCTAAACAGATGTGCATAGTTATGTCTAATTGTGTGTGAACCAAACTGTGTTTACTGAATGTGAGACAGTGGTGATGATGTGACTAAAGAGTCTGATTTCAAACAGCCAGTGAAAAGATCGGAAAGTCTGTCACACACAAAGTTCCATCATGATTCATGTTGAATCACATTGTTAGGCATCCAAACATGCTATGTACACGCAAGGAAGGCACCGCGTACTAGGGCTGAGTGATATTAATTAAAAATTATCTCATTATTTCTAAGCTATGCCACAATCTGCAGTATATATCTCAATATGTACATATTGCCCAGCCACACCATGTCAATGCAGTGTAACGTCAGCTGACACATTCCTCAAATCTCAGTGTAAATCCCAGCTAATTTTTGTGTCATTTTTTGTGGGACTAAATAACAAATCTTTTAGGGAAAATGTAAAATTAAGCTACATTTACTTTGCCCATATTGTCTTGACCTGCTTTCAGTACAACAACAGAGAAATAGTTCCTGATAGTGCCAAGTCTAAGCATTTACTGGCAGCCAACAAAGTTTACCCCCTCGGTTTCTTTGACTCTTTTCCTTTTACAACTTGTGTCAGGTAAACATTGAAGTGCTGAAGATTAGGCGGAGGGGCTGTTGTCCACATTGTGTGTGAGTATGGGTGTGTATGTGCGCATATGTGTGTGTACTGTGCAAGGGATAGCTGTGAGGCCTCCAAACAGTAAACTAATGGTTCAGCGCTAAATGCCCACTAAGTGGGTGGGACAAGGATGGCCTGACCCCGCTGGCCTTCCCACCAGTCCCCTCTAACAGCTTGGCCTCGGGGTCAGCTCAATTTCCCCACTGCTGAGTGGTCATTACGGAGCACGGCTTTGATAAATGCTCACGGCTGCTGCTGCTCCTACTGGCTAGAAGCACTGCACGTCTCCCAGGCGCAGAAATCTCCACTGTGCAGTCAAACAGACAGAGAAGAGGGAGAAGAAATGGGGTAAAAGAAAGGACAAAGGAAGAGAAAAAAAGAAGGCAGAGGATCAGGAAGATGAAAGGAAGGTACAGGACCAGCAGGAAGGAGATGGGAAGAAGAACCAAAATGAGACCCAAAAACCCAACGTTACGTGCCTGCACACTGCCAGTGTTGCCTAGCAACCTGATGATCTGAGTCTGCTCACATTTTCACTTAGACAGAAAAGGTACAATGAGAAAGATGGAGGAGGCAGTGAGGAGGAAAAACAAATCAGATGAAGATTGTTACAGACCCCAGCGAACGCCCCAATCTCTCTCTCTGTGGCTCTCTCTGTCTTACTTCCACTGAGACAATGTTGATAAAAACCTCTGAATGCAATCATCTCACATTCTCCAAATGCAGTGAATGCTCCAAGGTGCTAGTTTGACAGCGCAGGGCGCTCAGGCAGATTCGCTCTGCTGATCTTCATGGCCTTTGTCCCACGTTCTCTGTATGGCTTCATCTCTAAACTTTTTCTGCCAAGTTGACAACAGCAGCAATTCAGAATCATATACAATGCTATGAAGTGTTGTAAACTGTCCCCAAAAAATGTAAAGACTTTGTAAGACCATTTTTAAAGCACCTAGACTGAAGTATCCAGTTTTACAACATAAAATGAGTCTGATAGATTTGTTTTAATGGAACCCCTAGTCCTACAAAGAACCCTGGTGAACCCTTTCTTCATAAAAGGGTTCTTCAGAAGCAAATGGTTCTGGGTAGAGCCTCAGCCCTCCAAAGAAGAACGCTTCCGGAGCCCTTATTTCTAACATTAACAACAATAAACAAAATGTTTTTCAAAATACAGCACTTTCATAGAAACGTAAGGTAACTTAAATGACTCTATGTGGCCCAGTGGCTAACCCCAAATTGTAAGCAAAAAATAAAGCTGAGAGGCTGAGGAAACCACTGTGGCCACTGCATTTTAAGTAAAAGGGCCCATGCTCACTCACCCAACCTTAACTTGCTCCACAGGCCCTTAATAGTCTAATTAGACATCAGGACAAGCCAAAAAGCAGCCTAGTGACAGTATCGACTGTTTCACTGCTGTGCAAGCAGAAAACTACTTCTTTTATTCCTGTGTTATCAATATTCTGACCTCGTATTAGAAGGTTCAGAAAATGTAATTGACAGCTTACCTACGGAGAAAGTAATCAGAACATATTCAGAGTAAAGCCAGATGTTTGACTTTGTATTTTATACTATTAAAAGGGATTATTTTGGAAGAAAAAAACCCTTTCTTTCCCTTTTCTCTCTCAGGAAACTTGAGGGGACGCCGTGTTCCAGTCTGACTCAAACTCCACGAGGTTAATTTGTGCCACCCTTATGAAAGACTGCGTCATGCCCACTGGAAACATAAACTGTAGCGATCCAAGGAAGGGTGAGTGTTTATGGTATTCTCTCTGTTTGTGTTTGCTAACCACACAATAAGGTAGAGTTGATTACACACTCTGACAGAAACACATACACACACACACAACCAGTACAATCAAGAGGACCCCTTGAAGGCCCCATAGTGTACCACGATGACAGTGAAGCAAACTGAAAAGACAAACCGAAGATTCCACATAAACAAATGATGGAAGATAGTTCAGACCAAAACAGTCACCTTCTCGCCTCTGTCTTTTTGTATGCTGTGGTCCGTCCCATTACTTTCTTCATAGTCTGAAATGCTCGTAGACTTGTTGTCTTATGCTTTATAAAGACTGTTTATCTTATTAAGAATGTTTATCTTCCCAGGTTATCCTTAAAATTGTTTGTTCAGTCCAATGATTTATTTTCATCTTTATCCAGTTCCTGCTAATCAAAATCCATGCTGGTGGTGGTCTTGAAAACTTTTCCCCCCACTGGACACTTACAGTTTTACACTGTCTATAAGTAGATGTGACATGTATAAAGTAGTGATACTGATAAGTGACCTGAGCTGCACTGTTTAGATTTAGTTTATGGTATGTGCCTTAAAATTAATCAGTTTCAATTAATTTATTTAGCTGTAGTTTTTTTAAAAATAACTTTTTACCATCAATGTTCCTAGAAACTAACTTCCCTGATGATTTAACAGAACTGTAAATTTAGACTACTTAGCTAGTCTAAAAGTAAGAAAATATTCAGGAAGTAAACTAAGTGTGGCAAACGTTAGCAGTACTAGCACAAAAAGCCTGCTCTCCCAGCAGGTTAACATCCACATGAATGTGGATAGGCATTGCTCTGGTCGCATTGTTGTGAGCCAGTTTATTGTAACATAACCCTCAAACAACCTCATTTTCATTTTCTGGATTAAAATACTGCCAAACTGCTCTGGTTTAGATGTAATCTTTGTCCCAGTTTCCACCTAGCTGGTTTGTATTTTGTGTATCCACACAATGGCGAGTGACTGTGATGCAACAGTTAACCTGTGTTGTAAAATGAGAAAATAAGACAATATTAATAATTAGTTAAACAGACTGGTATTTCTGGTGCTGACCAATGATGGTAGCAATATTTAATCAACTACTCACTCACCAGGCATGCCCCTGCATTTTAAATATAATTATTTCAGAGAAAAAGGATATCTAGGAATTACGAATAAGGCGTTATGGTATGAGGAGGATCCAGATCCAGTTGCACAGAAAGTGACATTAAATGAGGCGCAAATACTTTCCTGTAAATACCCACAAAGACACATAATACTGTGGCAACTGTTACATTAGTGTGCCAGGGTGTGTCATTATCAGCACCATAGTACAGTGTTTGTGCATTGGCCATTATCATGGTTATTTATACCATTGCCAGTATCATTCTACTATTTATATATCATGGCCACTATGACGGTAAAACTTAAACCATTATCCATTACATTATAATAACATAGTGCCATTTATAGAACATGACAGGTGAATGTATGAGTGCAAGTGTGATACATGTATGTGCTCGTGTATGAATGTGTGAATGTCTTAGAGCCTCTAAGAGATTGATGTGGTGCAGCGAGCTAAAGTATTCTCACACCTCCCCAGCTGCTCTGTCTGAGACACAGGCCTGCTGGTTCACTTACTGTCTGAAACTGAGCACAGACATACATAAGGTTTGGCTTTTAAAAAATAGTAAAGCTAAAAGCCTCCCTCATGGCTGTTGGTGTATGAAACTATTGCTCCCTTAATAGATTTTCTATCAGTTGTTGAACAAAGAGGTAATGTGCTGCCATTCTCCAACATGCTGGACATAATATAACTATTAGCTTGATGACTCTGGAACCATGCCACTGCTGCACTGCACAACTCCTCTGGCATTTACACGTCTTATTTAGCCCAATTACAGTTTCAAATGGTAGCAGCAGATTTATACAAGATAAAAAGATTGACTGATTTTTCACTTCTAATATGTCTAAGATCACTACATTTGCCAGGTTCTCATGAAAATAAGTATTCTTTTTGCTAAATAATATATAAAGTCTTTAAACCATAACTTCCATAGTGGCATTTTATATTGTGATCCTTGAGAAAACATAACACAAGAGGAATCTCTTTCTCACACAGGGAATATTGACTGCACGCAAGACTAAAATTGTAAAAATAAATCAATGACAGTTTTCATACATATCTGAAATTAGAAATCTGCTTTTATAATCTATTGTACAGTTTTCCATCACCTTTTTTACACACAGAAATGTGCTTGAAGAACTGATAGCATCTTGTACATAAACTGTTTCTACATCCCCAGCCCAATTTCCATCATCTGAGCCATATGAGTAAATACAGCCCAGATGTTGGATGTTAACACACTTTTTTGTACTGTATTTGCAATTGTGTATAAATTTACAGATCCATTCAAACACAAATTAACAACTGCCCAGACTCTGAAAACAAACACTCTCAGACATGAAAACTAAACTAAAAGTACCTAAGCTCTAGATCATCATCTTTGAACTCGGAGAGTTAAAAGACTTTGTGGCTTTGGAGTGGTATGTTTAGTACACATGTGACATCTGTTTGTTTTGTCAGAAATGAACGGGATGCCTTAGGAGCATGCAGCCGTTATTTTGACACCTTTTTGCATGTTCACCAGCCCCTCAAATGTGGGTTTTCTCCCCCCTTCCCTGGCTTTTCTCCTGTCCTTCTTAGTCCAGCACATTCTCAATACAAAAACTTAACCCTGGGAGGGAACTGATGTTGCTCACTTAGCTGCAAAGCTGGCTAAATTAGCTTGGGAGATACTTTCTCAAATTGCATCATTTGTGGTCTCATTTGTATGGAGTGTGGGCTACTTTGAATCACATAAATGAAAACAATGTAGATTATTGAATACTGGGTAGCATGCATTACATTGTCCCTTGTGGAAATGTGCATGTGGAGTGCCCAAAGTCAGTTTGGAGTTGTAATTTCACACATGGGACTTTTAAATTTACACTATGTGGCCAAAATATAAACCATATGTGATTGCTGAACATTTCTTTCCAAAACCATGGATGTTAGTAATCACATGTGAAGGCTTTCCACAAGAGAATCTAGCTATAGGGATTTGGTGATGTTTGGGGATAAGACCTGGTTTATAGTCACTCTCATTCATTTCAAAGTGCTGAATAGGGTTGAGGACATGGTGCTGGGCAGTTCAGTCATGTTATTCCACATTTAGTCTCTTATAGCCAGATCTCCACACTTCATTTGAGCCAGTGCTGGGGATAGGTGTGGCTGAAGACATTATCATTCTGGTACAGGAAAAGCTCTGTGTCTTATTTGTATTTGTTAACCA